>NC_134116.1:18204550-18507580 GCF_040939455.1 Microcebus murinus | reverse complement strand
TGCTGGCCTCCAGAGACACTCGCTGCTTCATCCCAGCAGCTCCTGGATTGTCCTTGCTGGGCTGTCTGAGCAGCAGAGAGGCACTGGGCAAGGTCCCCACCCACCGTGCACCCCTAACAGGATGCTCTCACGCAGAAAGGATTTCCTTTCTCTGTTGCAGTAAAAGTGCCTTATTAGCATTTGGTGTCGCTTCATAGAAAAATGCACGGACTTGCACATCATTGGTTCATGTTTCCATTCATTCTTCAACAAACACTTGAGTGTCTGTCCTGTGTCAAACACTGCTGCAGGCATTCACCAGTTTATTGTCCCTGCCTTCGTGAGAGGTGGAGACTCTTGGGATAGTTGCTCTATGAGCAAGCACACAATTGTTAAGTGGGTTTGATTAATCCAACGTTTTTTCTGTGTGTATAAGGAAAATATCAAGAAACCGAATGGACACAAAAGCACAGGCTCTCAAAGGGATTGCCTTTCGTCCCAGCTAGCTGAGAAAGCCTGCCTACCTCCCAGTTAAGGAAGCAGGGGAGTTAGGTGGAGATGGTGAAGTGTTGTCCGTGTGTTTACATTGAGAACACCTTGATGTCTTTTCCCCTTTGCTTTCGTGGTCTTCGTTTTAGTGGTCGGACTCAGAAGCAGGTTCTCGACTATGTTAAGGAAGGAGGACATAAGAAAGTGCAGTTTGAAAGGTAAGAGAGGCTTCGATGCTGTTTCCAACTTGAGAAGACCCATAATCTCCAGGTAACGGGTTATTGCTGCTAAATAGTTCTTCACCCAGGCTTGGTGTCCAGTGAGCTGTAAACTACGGCTTCACAGTCACCCTCAGCAAGTTCAGTGTCAGACAGGAACATTTTAGTTCATTCTAGGGCACCCACGGGTAAGACGAGATGCGGGCAGACTGAGAGGAGCAGGGGAGGAAGAAGAGGAGGCTGGCGGGGGCAAGGAGCGGTAGGGTGTGCGAGGCTACAGCGGGGAGAAGGCACTGTAAAAGTGGACTCGTGGGTGAGTCCTTTAGTGTTTCGAGATTTGTATTGAAAGTGTTTCTATGAACTTTTTAATTAATTAAAGTTTGGGTGAGCAGAAACAGGATTTATTGCTGTTACGATTGTTGTTGTTAGCAAAGGCTTATAGAGTAGCTCTTAGTGTGTGTAGGCAGTGCTCCAAGAGCTGGGCCTGTATTAACTCCGAAAGCCTCCATAGCAGCTCTGTGGGGCCGACGTTCTTTTATTCCCTTTGTAAAGATGGAGACACTGAAGCTCTCGTAGGTGAAGTGAGCAGCCTGGGTCTCACGCCAGCCGGCTCCGGAGCCCGGCGCCCGTGGGCCCTGCTGTGCCACCCAGAGCACAGCAGCAGAGCCCCAGGGGTTGCAGCGGGGCGTGGAGACGCAGAGTGAGGGGCCCCAAGCACTTGTTGGTACATGTGGGTTTTTAAAAATCTTTTTCTTTTTTCATTTTCATGCATCTAAAAATTACAAGAAAGCACAGAAAAGACAGCAAATACCCCATATCCCTCCTACTTAGACAACTATTAATGTTTTGACATATTTGTTTCTGGGTTTTTTTTCCCTTCTTCTTTTTGTAGCTATTGTTACAGATATGGCTAAACACCTTTCAAACCAATTGCTCTCATTATTCCCCTTCACCCCTCCCCAGAGGCAACTGCCAAATTTACACTCCTTTCTGTGTATGCAGAATGCATCCAAAAAGAACATGCAGAATTGCTCTGGGTGTGTGCTTCTTTGTTTATATAAGTACTCTCTCACTGTACATAATTCTGCCTCTGGCTTTTTTAACCCTACCCTGGTTTGTTTTTTTTGTTTTTTTTTTTTTTTTTTGAGATCTTTTTTAAAGTGCCCTATAGTATTTTTAAAGATATTACATTTTATTTATCTGATTCCCTATTGATAAATATTCAGGTTAGTTCAGTGTTTTGTCTAGATTTTGCTGAAAACAACTTGTCTTTGTCTGTACCCGCTGCTGCAAATCTCTGGTGGTTTCTCATGCCTTGTTTCCAGAAATGTAACGTTTGGAAGGTTTTTTTGCATGCATTTTTGGAGATAAACCCCATAATTTTCTTGGACACTTAACAATTATTATCTTGAGGACCATCTAAGAAGTGGCCCAGTTCTCTTTCCCATTCTAGAATGAGGACACTCCAGAACTTTTCTGTGTTAATCTGAAGCATTTTGAAGAAAAGCTTGTTATAACTTGGAATGTCATCTCTGTCATCTCTTAGCTGGTTTCATGAGTTTCAGGACCTGAAAAGTTTCTAATGCCTGTTCAGTGGGCCACGGGGAGATGGGCAGACGGGGGAAGGGAAGGCACGAAGAAGATGTGTGGGTGGCCTTAAAGTCAGTCCCTTCCACTTGAGCCTATATACCTTTCGCAGGGCAGGCCTTTTCCTCTGAACTTAACATTCTGATAGCATTAGCTTATTAGTGGTAATCACCTCTGTTATAGAACTGATCTAGAAAATAATTGCCCAAAGTATGTGGATTGATTCCATACTGTTAGATCGTAGCTTGCAATTCAGAGGGTGTCAGGGCCCAGCCAGCTTCTCCCTCCCCTGACCCTCCCTGTAACCAGAAAGGCACCATTCAGTTGCCAGTGATCCTTTGCCAGCTGTGCCGTGACAGTTGGAACAGGACTTCTGAGAACTTCAAGGTTTAAATAAATCACCCTGAACCATGCAGGTGTTATAAAAGGAAGACTGTGTGTCTGCTTTCAAGTAGCATTTATGTATTTATTTATTTTTAGAGACAGGGTCTTGCTCTGTCGCCCAGGCTGGAGTACGGGAGTCTGATCATAGCTCACTGCAGCCTCAAACTCCAGGGCTCGAGCGATCCTCCCGCCTCAGCCTCCCAAAGTGCTGGGATTACAGGCGTGAGCCACCGCGCCCAGCCCCAAGGAGCATTTATAGAAGCAACTTGGGGTCCCTTCGTTTTTGAGGGAAGGACCTAATGCTTCAAACAAAAGGACCTTTAGTTTCATTTAAAAAAAGAAAAAGAAAAAAAACACCTCCCCTAACTTTAGCTGTTTTGTGTTGATTTCTCCCAGAAAACACAGCAAGATCCATTCTATCAGGAGCCTTGCGACCCAGCCTACAGAAGTGAATTCAGAAGTGCCAAAACAGGTCTGTACTGGTGATTACTGAGATAGCTGTTTTTCCCCAATCTTGCTCTACCGAGCAAGTTTGGGGCTTTGTAGCGGACTTTCCAGTTCCTCCTGCTTCGCCCTTGGGGATTTTCACAGGGGAGAGTCTGGTCGGAGGCCTTGGCCTGGGCTCAGAGGCCCTGGAGGGTGTCCCTTCTCCAGCTGACGTCAGACCTTCCACGCTGTGCTCTGTGCCACGCAGAACCCAGCCTGGGCTGGGCCTGTCCTTGTGAGCCAGTAGATCACGCCCGGCCCCCCGGCTCCGTGGGTCCCCTTGTGCGGAGAGACGGGGACCTGCCTTCAACTGCCTGGTGCCAGGGTAGCGAGTTCCCAGGGCTTGTGTTACGGGACAGTGGCCACGGCTGGCAGCAGGAGGCCTCGTTACCACTCCCACTCTGAGGGCGGCCAGGGCTCCTTTTCTCTGGAGTTGGCCTCTGGGTCAGTTTTCAGGGTTTTCTCTAGAAGAGAATAAGAACCTTGTTGGGGAAGAACATGAAGGAGGCTGCGTGGTGTGAATCCAAAGAGAGCCCTTCCCCGCCCCCCCCCCCCAGTCCAGGCTGCACTAAGCAGTTTCTCGTCGTTTCTCTGGAGGCCGAGTCAACTTGCCTTCTAGGGTCCCAACGTGTTTTCCTTCCGCCGCCCCCTGGGAAGCCCCTTGTGGGCTGGGAGGGCCGTTTGGTTCCATAGAAACTTTGGAAACCCTGTATGAGACTGTGTGTCCCAGAAAGCAGAGACAGAGCCTAACTCGCCCTGGCGGGATCAGTGTCATCGGTGTCCACACCCTGAAAGAACCTTCTGGGGGGCGACCAAATATGCTGCTTTGTGTGCCGGCTAGTGTCACGGTGCTCTGTCCCGACACTAGGGAGGGAGGGAGGGCAAGGCAGCTGGTCCTTTCAGTCGCTTGCAGCTTACGGAGGCGCTACTAAAGCCCTGGTGTAACAGTCTCCCCTTTTGTCTGCCGTTCCCTCCCGTCATCTCTCCCTCGCCCGCCGCCCCCAGTCTCAGCAGAGCGCCAGCCTTACGTCCGGAGAAGGTGCCGGATCCCCAGGTGGCCAGGCCGGCCAGCACGGGAAGGAACTGAACGCTTCCGAGCCGGGGCCCCGCCACAGCCCTGCCCCGAAGAGGAGCCCCGGCGCGGGGAGCACGCAGGCGGATGGGGCCGCCAAGGGGCCGGCGGCGGAGGAAGAGGAGGAGGCGGCCAAGGACAGGACCCAGCAGAGCAAAGCGCAGCCCCGGCAGCCGAGCACAGGTCCAGCATCGCGGGCTGCTAGAGGCAGCAGCACTTCCATTCCTTTCATTGACTGCAGTGACGTAGATAGCGAATACGACCTCCTCAGAGAACAAGCGTCCCAGTCTCGGTGCCAAACAAATGACAACTATGAGGGTGATGTGACCAGTGGTGTTTACGTGCTCTCCCGGGATGAGAGGCGAACAGAGGCTAGGCGTAGGGCTTCCCCTCCCTCTGCAAAGTCCTCCCGGCCTCCTTCCAGAGAATTCCTTGATGATGATTCGGCAGACCTAACCTTTGATATGAGCGGGAGCCCCAGACTGCCGCGACATAGCTCTCTGATAGACGAAATGTTCAGGGGCTCCTCCGGCCACAGCCCCCTGGCCACCCCGCTGTCTCCCAGCAGCAGAAGTTCAAGTCCAAATATGAGTTGGGACAGGACCGGGTCTCAGGGCTATGTTTCCGAAAACGGACACGACCCTAGAGAAGGGAGCATAGGGGAAGACACTCTCCCAAGCCAGGGTCTTCCTCACGGAAGCTGTTCCCCTGGCTTGCAAAGGCCATACCTACGGCATCTACCCAGCAGGTACAACAAGTCCGAGACAGATCCGCTCATCCTTAGCCAGGTGGCGGCGTCAACCCCAGAGGCCATGGATAGGCCTGATGGCCACGGAAAGGGAGTGGCTGCTTCCGAAGGTGGAATGCTAGCCAACGGCGCCCCTCTCAGGGGCCCACCCTCAAAGGTCCCCGCCCTGCCCTGCGCATATGCCAGTAGCGTGGCAGACCGCCTGGCTCCCCTGCAGATGACCGAGGGCTCCACCAGCAGTGGGACCGAGTCCAGTGACTCAGACTCTGACATGGGGAGCCCCGGGTGCCAGCCCCTCGTGTTTGGAAACCCCGCCGCGCTGAGCTCCCCTTCGCTGCCGAGAAGTCAGGTGTCCTTGCGTGGCCTGCGTTTGAGTGAGGGGCAGGAGAAGGACGAGTGAGGAGGCCAGTAGGCCAGCCTTCAGCTGTGAGCAGCCTGGGGTCACAAGTCCAGGGTTTTAAGAGAGATGATCTCTTGTAGTGATTCATTCATTGTTAGTCAACATTTATTAGAGGAAGTTTTGGACAGGCACCTGTTTGGAAAGGGTTTGCCTGATTTGTAGTATCTGGAAGAAAAACAAAACTTCCCACCAGTGGCTGGCTTTGTAGAAAAAGTAGACATGACAAACAGCAAGTCCTAATGACAAATTGCCAAGAGCTTGTTAATTTGATTGGTTGAAGGCTAGGAAGAAAGAATTATGAATCTGATCATGTATATAGTGTGTTATATGTATGTAGCAATTTTCTGTGTATGTTCAATTATACATGCAGATCACCCTCCTATTGGTTGAGTGTTTGAACTGAAATATCATTGAGCTCACAGGAAAGGGGTTGATTTTCCTTTCCCCCTTCTTTAAAAGGAGGATTGCTTCTCTGTGCCTCATAAAGAGAAACTGATAAAATTCAAGGCCAAATGTAAGTTGATGGCTAGTTGAGATTGTGTTGGTGAAATCTTAGTCAAGAATAATGAATATTTTAACGGGAAGAATTTGGGGTTATTGCTACCTGCCAGACCTTTTATGAAATGTTAGAAAGGTCGTCAAATCTTCATGAATTATAATTTCCTTGGGATTGCTGATTTGGCTTGGGTTTGCATTGGTGGATCACATTGTTAGTTATGTTTTAAGAAGTCATAGTTCTGCCTCTCTGAATCTCCTGGTGAAATACATAAGAGCTGTTGAGTGGGGATGCAGGGAAAAGTGCTAGCTCACAATAGGCACTATTGTCACCGGTGGATCAGCAAAGTAAATGTCTGCTTTTGAATTCACACACAGTAAGGAAGGACCGTTCTCTGGTGTCATTGCTCTTGGTTGGTTTCCACGCACATTCTTACCGTGCACACTCTTGGGAACAGTGACACTTGGATGTTTCTCTGAGCAGAAAAAACAAAGTTGTAAGTAGTGGGAGGTTTGACTTCTTTTTACATCTTGCCCACTGATGTCAGTGCCTTTCAGCATTCCTGCATTTTAGATCAAAGAGCTTGGTTTTAACTTGCATTGTTTCTCTGCCTTAGCTGCACCATGGAATTACTAGAGACATTTGAAAAATTAGTGCTGCTTGGGCCCTGACCTTAGGGATTTTGATCTAATTGGTTGTGAGTGCCGGCTGGGCTCCCCAGACTGTTCTACTGGGCAGCCCGGGGTCACTTCCCAACCAGACCTCACTGCCTTCTGGAATCTAGTGGAATATGGTGAAAGTGTTTGCTAAATTTTTGGCTTGTTTGCAGAATAAGAAAAGCATCACAAATGAATGCTTTTTCTTAATGCTTGTCGTTTGTACTTTATAGATTTAGGTACCTTTTTTTTAAAGATAAATTATAGAATAAAATTTTTAGATCCTAAGTAACTATAAAGTTATTGAAAAGAGTTGTAATGATGACACACCCCTGATGTGTTGCCATGCCAGTGGCCTTACTGCACTCATCATGTGACATTCCACAAGGGAGCAACTAACCATGTTTAGGACACTGAGTAGAATTTGGCAGCAGTATATAAAATATAGAAGTATTGACTCATCTTGTGGTTCACAAATGATTATCTGTCCACATGAATGTCAAGAAGTTGATTTTAAAGATTCTGAACACTTAATCCATTTTTATACAAACTTGTTTTATTTTCCTAATCATTTGAGTCAGCGCATGATTGAATCAAACTGAATATTGGATAGTTTGAGAGTTGTTCATTGAAGTAGTCTGTTTACATCTTGATTTAGATTTATATATTTAACAGAATCACAGAAGTTTAAAACTGGAAGGGACCTTAGAGATTATCCAGGGAGACCTTCATCTTATGGATGAGAAAACTTGTTCAGATGAAGTTAAGTGACTTTTCATGGTAATACAGATACTGCATGACAGAGATGAAATTATATCCTTGGTCTCTAGACTTCACCTTTTTAGTCTATGTGATATCTTGGTGCAATAGGATCTTTTTGATTCAATATTTTAATTTTGGAGAGTCTTGTATAGATTAATAATTAAAATCAGATGTGGCCATTAGAGATTGTATAGACCTTACCTAGACAATTACAGGCCATAATCAGTGGGCAGAGAACCACTACTTTTATACTGTGGGCTTCTGCAGTTATAACACATTTTTACATATTCTGTTTGGACTTAGCAAAAGGTGTCCATTTGCTGTATGGAAGTTTAGTCAAATGTGAGTTAAGCAGAGTCAAGTTTGGAATCCTGTGCTTTATTTGTGAAGGTGGTTTGTTAAAATGAATTTTCTTTTTACCTCTAATTATATAGCAGTCTGGTAATGACATATGAATGAGCAATAGATATTAACTTACCCAGCATGTAATACGAGTCATCAGATATAAACCTCCAAAGCAAATCATGCTCCAGTAGTTATTTCGTTTAGCTTTTTCCTACAGAAGTGATTTTATCTAAAGTGTTTTAAAAGCAGTTGATCAATGGTGGTGTACTCAGCTCTGTATTGGCAAGATTTTCTGCTTTTAGGGGTTGCTTGTAGAGTTTTCCTCTCATTGGTTCTGTACCAGCTCTGCTTCTTGGCCAGTATTTATGAAGGCAACAATCCTGGGGCGATTATTGGTGCTTAAAAGAGAAGAGGTATAGTTAGTTCAAAGACCACATGTGCTGATGTGCTGAGAATATTGACTACTCACCTCTAGCGGGGCTTGTCCTACACTAAAAAAGATTCCATAACATTGGTGGAAAAGCACAGTTATGCATTCCTGGAGCCTGGCGGAGCAGGTTTGCCGAGATGATGTGGTCTACCCACTGTCACGGCGCAGAGCTCAGGGAGAACCAACCAATTCTGCCATCGCACCCTCCCTGCCCTCTAACTTCTGGGAGACTCCCATCCCCAAGTCTTTCCAGGCCTGCAGTCTCACTGCGTGGCTTAAGAGGAGCATACATGTGCATAAAGTTGAACTAAGAGCCAAAGGTCAGACATGGGGTGGGTGTGAAGGCTAGGGAGCAGAGATTAGAGACTTGTGAATTCATCAGATTGCCAAAGCGTTTTCCAAGACCATAGCTAGTGGTCTTTCGACTCAGCAAGGAAGCCAGGCCTCTAGCTTTCAAATACCAGCCAATATCTTAAGGCCACGTCTGCAGGACAAACCCTATGTAAACTCAAATCTCAAAGCCACTCTCAGCTACTCCAGGGCCTCCTTGCATTAATATCTTTTGTTGGATATTATTTTAAAGTATGTAAATTGTAGACCCCTTTGTGGTGGCTTTTTGCTGCTGCTTGTTAAGGGCAAAATAAAGATGCAAGAAATTCTTTTAGCATGAAGAAATGCATTTAATGAGTTCCAGAACTTGAAGTGAATTGCTTCAGCTCCTTTAATAGTCATCTGTATGCCATTGACGAGATTTTATTAGACAGGCATTTAATTAGAGGAAGTCTGTGGGCCAGGTTCTTTCCTGCATGTGTGATTCATATTTGGAAATTTCTCACAGATTTATCTCGCCAAATTGTGCTGCGTGGCCTGCACTTAAAATGTGAATTACCCTCATTTTATTCTCAAGAACTTCTTTGAAGATTCAAGCCATGCAGTACTCAAAAGGCCAGTCCTACAAAACTAAACTGTAGCATGAGCCTCTCGAAATTTCCACTGAGTGTACAAAATCCAGTCTGTCCTGCATGTATGTCAGAAACTCAACTTTTGGATTAGCCCAAGAATCATTCTGATGGTGTTGTCAAGCAAGTTCTAAAGGAAGACAAAATTTGAATTTTTCAACTGCCATTTTAAATACTGTTAAACTGTTGTCAATGTGCATACAGATCCCCTTTTTTATATTAATAATCAGTGTTCATATGCTTTTAATCAACTTTTTCTACTTAAAACATTATCCCATATTTCAGTACAGAATGGGTTTGGCGGAACTGTAGCCATTAGTGAGTGAGTGGGTTACAGGTAGACGCTGCCTTAAATTAAGAAATCTGGGGCTTTCTTAACCATCAGGATTATTTTGAATTTATTTGCTTCTATCTCAATCTCTTCTCTTTGTCTGGGACCTTATTCTAATTAGCCAGAATCTTAAGAACTCATACAGTTACGTTTCCCGGAAAGGCTCTTTGCTGTTGTGTGGTATAAACATCTCTCCTCTGGCAGTTGTGAGGTTAGTCCCTGTAAGGCTGGCCTTCATCAAATTTCATGGCATGAGTCTATTCTACTGCTGCTAAATTTCACAAATCGACCTGCAAAAGAGTCTTCCTAGGCAATCTCTTTAACAGAGCAAGTGTCTTTGAACCTTAAGGAGGTGAACATTTCGAAATAATCCATTGTGGGCGGCTCTCAGCAGAGTTGCATATGGAGCCCTGGTAGCCAAACCCTTAAGAACATATGGCAGGGAAGGTACTGTTGAATGAACCTCTACGAGCAGTAAGTGATTAAAGGAATTTACTCGGGTGACATTAAAGAATTTACTGGTGCTGGGTTTTTTTTTTCTTTGTTAGTTTAATTCCATCTGTTTCTGCTTAATTGAGTGAAACTTAATACAGGGAAGCGGGGTCTCTAGTGAACATATGTGCATACCTCTAGCACCAGTTGCTGGGGTTTAAAATGAAGCCATGACTTTTAGACCCAAATTAGCATGCTGCTTAATATAGCAGTTTTCTTTTCATTAAAAAAGTATAACAAAAAGGAAAAAAAAAATCTTCATGATAATTTGGCCTGGAGTTGTAGACTTCAAAGATCAAAAGTGGCCTGGCTGCCACCCGTTTGGGTACATACTTAAAAAGGGCTGCTTGTTTCCGTGAGTGACCTGGAGAGATGTCTGAGCGGGTCCCCCTGTGAGAAAGGTTGTAAATGGTGACTCGTATGGCCCATGTGTGTTGGGAGGGTGGTGGATTCTTGTTTTGAAGAAAGATCTTGCTGCATAAAATAAACAGCACATCACTCCAAAAAAAAAAAAAAAAAAAACACCCCACAGACAGAACTTCTAGCTCAAGGAACTTTTTTTTCCTATTAATAGTAAAAAAGTAATTAAACATCCCTGGTGGAAGCTAGGAAAGAATTAGAAAATCTTCTTTTCCTGAAAGCTTCAACCACTGAACAGACTCTGATTTGCTGAGGGGGATTTCAGCGTGGCTTGTCTGCCTCGTGAGGCAGGCATCACAGTGTCGCCTGGAAATGGAGCCTTCGGCCTCCTCTTGGCCTCTGACATTTGGTTATGACTTGCAGGAGAGGCAGCTCATTTGCTTCTTCCTGTGAGCTCTAGATCAAGTTACTCTGATGTGTTTTGGGGGTGGCTTTCTGCTTGAAAGCAGGGAGGATTAAAACTCAGCGGCTGACACGGGATATCTGATCTGCGGGAGCCATTGCGGGCCGTCCAAACGCTTCGCTCTGTGAGGGTGGTGCTGCAGGGGACTGTCGCTTGCCGCCACGGCCAGGCGCGGCGATTTCAGGATATTGAGGAGTGCTTAGGAAAAACTACAAAATGCAAAAGCAAACAAACCAGGGGCACTAAGGAGGGATCGGGGACCCTGGGTGTGGGTGGGGGCTGGGGGGAGGTGTTGGGGAAAACACCAAACAGTGAGGAGCTCTGCTTTGGCGTAGGAGGTGCAGCTGGTCCTGGGCATGTGGAAGTGGTCAGTCTGCTTTATTAGGAGTCGGGGTTGTCAGCTGGATCTAAAGTGGGAAACAGTAGAAGGGCCACTTAGGAGCCTGCAGTGGTGTGTGGTGACCAGTCTGTTATTACCCACAGATGACCTTTCCTGGCTCATGAAACCAAGCTAACAACTCCTTTTTCCTGGGCCTCAAAGTTCCTTTGTCAGAAGTACAGCCTTTATCACTCTGCCTGCAGGGATTCATAGAAAGACCAGCGGCAGGTCTCGCTTAGTTCCACGCACACTGGCTGCTCTCTGCCAAGCACCTGGAATGGCTGATGGATTCCATCCCTCACTCTTTCCCCCTTTTCTGCCTTGGAAAGTTGTCATGAAACCCTCACTAACCAAATCTCACAAGCTTGGCCTATATTATTAATCCAATTCCCTTCTGTTCTCTTCTGTGTGTATATTTAATACTATAGACAATGTTTTATTAAACAATTTCTAATACACCAGATTAATTGTAAAATAGAAAAGGCTGGGGACTTCATTCTCATTTTTGTCATTTGTTTAATGAATCTGAGAAAACATTTTTCTGTTGTTCCATTGTATGCAATGTTTTGTCAGCATGTACCTATCTAGAAGAAAAAGCTTTGTTTTCAACGTTCTGTCTTTATCCTCAAAGCATGGTGTATCTTCTGTTCCCTGCATTGTTGGAGCGCTGTCTGATGTCTTTTTTTTTTTTTTTTTTTTTAACACTGCTGAATACCAATTTGTACTTGGAGTACCTGTCTCCTCTAGAGTACAGTGATCCTGTTAACTAAACGCTCTGGCTCGAGAGCATCCCAGGCGGTGGTCCCCTGAGTGGTGCCCTGTCTCCCTAACGTGGGAAAAGAGAAAGTGAATCGATGACTTCGCTTCTCTGATTGCATACTTTGAGCAGTGCATGGGGGCGGGGGGCGGGGTTGACCCTTAAAAGTGACCAGGATCACTGTAGCTGGGGGAGAGGTCTCACTGAAACAGAGCGCATCTGTGATGGTGGCTTGCACAGGGGAGCCCAGACAGCCAGCCCGGGGATTTGCTGCCGTATTTTGAATGGGGACATCTATTTAAATAGAGATCACGACCTTTACGTGGATCACATCCAAAAGAGCATGCAGCTGTGTGTGTGTGTGTCGCTGGGAGGGGCAGCAGTAGGTGGGAACGCAGAGGAGGCCTCAGTTGGCTTCTCGTGGCTGATGAGCGGGTTTTCGTTTTGATGGGCACCCTCAATGCAGGCTCTCACAGATGCTGTCTGATTTCATCTCCTCTCCACCGCGGGAGCGTGCAGTACCTCAATAAAGCATGGATTTATACCACTGGGAAGGTTGCTGGCTTCTCCAATAACAATGAGCTTGGTGATTCTTTTAAGCATGGAAGGCCAAGCTCATGTCACAGTGTATGCTCGGTATTAATATCTCCTGTTAATCCAAAATAAGAGGCTTTTACTTGTCCTAACAGGTATCTTGCTGTAAAAACTGTCAATTGTAACTGTTCTTTCCCACTGATGGCGGAAGCTTTGTCCCGAGTACAAGATGGTATTTTTCATTGGTACGAAGCACCACGTCCCCCAACCCAAACACTGCTGCCACCCCCCGCCACCGTCACCACCATGTTCAAACAGAAGCACATTCTCCTTTGTCTCTTCCCTATGACTAAAACCACGCTGGTGCGTTCACTACCATTCTCCCATTAGTGCATTTCTCTCTCTTTATTTTTCTGCAAGTGGCATCGCTGTTGCTTTTCTGAATTGCTTGATAATGAACTGGGAAGTCGATGCTTAGCTGCTTGTAAAACTTTTCTTAAAGGAACTGGGTGTAAGAAGCATATACACATTACCCTCAGCCACCCTAAGGGTATCAAGAAGAGGACAACACCGCTAACATTGGTAATCCTATAACCTGCTTTTTCATGCGGAACTTTGTCATTTCAATAAAATACTGCCAGCTTTCTACGCTGTGTCCACTGGGCTGGGGTCCCAGCTTAGATACCAGACTGTAGGGAGCCCTGCCTGCTCAGAAGACTGCCTCTTATTCAGCATAATACTGCTCGTGTTTTTGACAACAGGCTTTCAAATGCAGATGATCTCTTCAGAGATTTCATTGTATTCTTTTAGAGATTATGGATTTAAATAGAGCCTTTAAAAAAAAATAGATGAATACCTACATCTCTGATGTATTTCTTGCATGTGCCTCTGGACCAGGTTCTAGGTACATAGAGATAAAAATCTCCTATATTTTAGAACCAAATAACAGGAGCTAAATCAGGATAGATAAGTGACATCTGGAAGCTTGCAAAATAAATAATTTTATTGGGGACAATGTTGAAGAAAATGCACAGATACTTTTTTATAATTGCACCTTTTAAAATTTTGAAAGAAATTGAGAAAGCAAATTCTCATTTTCATCAATATTCTCATAACACCTTGTGTAGTTAAAAAAAAAAGAACGACTTATTGACCAGTTTAAAAAACAATACAGGTCCAATGAAGTATTGGAAGTGCCATTTTTATCACTTGAAAGATAGCATGGAAACGTTTTTCTTTTTCCAGAATTGAGTGAGTTTGTGTTTAAGCTTTTATAGGCAGGCGAGTAAGATGCAGCTTGTGTCCAATCCCGGAGAAGGAAGAAAGACACAGACTGTCCCGCTGATGATAAGGCTCCTCCCAGCGTGTTTCAGTCCCTCTGCTGCAGAGCGGATGGAGCAGTGCTGCAGTCCGGGTGATGCCTGGAGCAGGCAGGAGGGAAGAATGATGAATGTATTTTAAATTAAAAAGATAGAACAGCTCAGCCAGTTTCTCGGCAGGGTGATAAATTGAAATCCATAAATATAGCAGTGATAATTTGAAGTTCCATAATTGTTTGTGCCATGAGAATGTGTACATTTAAAAGGACTTTAAAAAGCAATTACTAGAAATACCTCCCTTGGGAGCAGTATTAATAGGGGCATTTCCAGTCCATGGGGACGGTGTAAACTCAAACCTCTTCATATAGATTAATGGGGCAGGGGTGGGGGTGTCATGAAATCGTTGGGAAGAGGTGAAGGATTTGAGAGCTATTAAACTGAAATGTAAATGAATGCCTAAAAAAATGCAGGGCAGTTTTTGGAAACAGGGAATAATAATTTTTAAAACATTAGAAGCTTCCAGACTTTCAGGGTATAACCAGTCTTTTTTCTAATCTCTTTAAACTATTTTCTATCTATTGCCTTAATTTCAGGTGCTTCCCCATAGGGTCCCCCAAAATTATCTACCTGGAGATGAAAGAAATTACTTTGTGTTAATTTGTCGTAGAGGAAAAAGTGATAGAAATAAACCAAGGCATTAATAATGTTATTGAGTAGCAATGAATGTCAGTCACAATTTCCTCTCCCCATTGCCTGGGGCTGTGCCTTCAAAGCAGGTGACAGACAGCAAGATGTGAACAGCCTTATAAAGCTGTATAAATCAAATTGGGCTCATTTTATCTAATGACAAAACCATGTTTTGTTTACTTCTTTGTAAAATGGACTACTTCAGTGAAAATCGCTTCTGTGTAGTTCCAGTCACTCTGTGACCTTGGACATTGGCTCTCCATAGGCATGGCTTTTCATACCTGCTGGTGTGGACACCAGTTTGTACAGACTGTTGCCACATACTCTGGCTCAGAGTCAAAAGAGAATTTTAATTACTCATCAAGCTGCCAAATTCTAATTGCCCTTGTCGACCTATTTCCTTAATTGCTGGATAGTAAATGAGCTCTACGTATTTTGGTTTGGACCATGTCACCCATACGTTTTCCAAGCCTTGAGTAGTTTCACTTGCAAAGAGAGAAGAGGGCTGCTTCTCCAGGGATGCAGCTCAAGTCAGCAAAATTGAACTTCAGAGTTTCAGACCTTTCCCTTCCTTAGAATTGCAGGTAGAGTTCTAGACCAGACTGCTTGATATTTATTGATTTATTGGTCTTACTGTTTAACTACACTCATCGCCCTTTGGCAGGGAATGTACACAGTGCCAGCTAGAAGTAGCCTCTTGGGAAAGGGAAAGTAACCACCTGACTTGGTATCCCCCAGCCCGCATATTGCAGCTGTAAAGTAGGTGGCGGATTCGTCTTGAAGCTGCGGGAGTGACATGTGGGAGGCTGTCCCCCAACATCCCATGGGCTGATGCTCCCTGTCCCCAGCTTTCCCTGGGCGCATGGGGGACTGTGAAGTTCCCATTCAGCCTTGTGTGTTGTACCTCCCGTCTCCCATATGGCCCGACAGGGAGTCTTCCAAATCTATATGACTCTCTCCTCTGAACGGTCATGCCTTCTTGGCAGGCGGCACCTCTCCAGGAACCCTAGTCTGTGACCTCATCCTTTCAGCCTTCTCAGTCTCCTGAATATGAGTGCTCCCAGAGGGTGCAGTAAGGGCAATAGCTTTTGACCTTGCGAGAGTGGAAGCGGCTGCGTTTGAGCTTGTGCACCCTCGTTTCTCCCTTGCTGGGTGGCAGTTTGTCTCCTATCTGTTGAGGGTCGCCACCAGGTCCTGATTGTTACTGCTTCCTCGCACCGGGGCCCCCCTCACGGTCGCCTTCTAACTCCTTTCTGTTCTCCGACTCTTTCAATGACGAGGTGACGCTTTTTCTGTTCCACGCCCCCTGCAAGGTCACGGCCCAGCATGCCCTCATTTATCACTGCCTCACCCGATCTCGCGCACAGCGTGAGAGCTGAAGGTAAGCCCCGGGTTTTGCCGGATCACGGTGGACAAGCAAGAAGTGACTCTCAAACGGCAACTCACAAATGCATGAAATGTTTTGATCTCCAGACAGACTGCCAGATTTTCTCTTTCCTAATTCCTATATGTAGTGATAAACTTTGACTTTTTGTGATTTTTTTTTAAAGAGAATAGTGTAGCACCTTGAAACGATTGCAGTTCTGATTTGTTGTCATTCTATTTCTATATGACAAGTTCCAACTCTTTTGCAATTATTGTATTCAGTTGTGCACTAGTGTCAATAAAATTGACATTTGTGAAGCAATTTCTGGCCTTTTTCTCCGGGGTTTTCTGGGTCTGGTGGTGTGTGGGGTGATGGGGTCTTTGTCTGACACAGGACTTCATTTTAGTGAGGTGTAAGAAAAAAATGCAAGGATTTAAAAGCAGAAGGATTTTTAAAATGCAAACTTTACCTGCCTTTTTCCTCACATTTTCTAATCTTGTTATTCAACCGTCATTCTACTGACCAGCAGTTGGTGTGCAGTACATCTGCTTCTTGTTGAGCTCCGGGTGTGGTGGCTTTTCCCCACCCTGTGTTGGTGACACAGCTTAACTGGTCAACCAGGGACCAGGGTGGGGGCTGGTGGCGGTTTCTCCCCAGTGCGTCCACACAGGAGGCATCAAAGTCACTGCCCCTGCTTCCTCAGCTCCACTCTAAGCTGTTGGATCTTGTCTTTGCAAAATGCATGTGAATACTCCAGAGGGGGAGAATAGATGTCAAGAAAATGGGGTGCTCCCGGGAAACTGCCCTTCACCTTGCCCTTGGGGCTCATTACCAGGGTGCAGAGTAGCAGTGACGCCGAAACTACACTGGAAAATAGGGAAGCATTGACATGTCTTTCCTTACGGTGGTAACAGATGGGGCTACAGGTTACCCTAACTGTGCTTGCCTGAGACTAGCTCTAGCAAATCTGCATTAGGATCATAAACATAAGTGTTCGATGAAAGCACTTCGATTAGAAGTTATTCCTATGATTGGCAACATCCCATGCAGGTCTAGACATTTGCAAAATTATTAAAGTATCTTGGACCCATCATCCCCCTTGGCTGACTCGTGATAGGTAATATATGCATGTTCATGCTGTTTACCATAGCGTCCATTTTCAAGGACTAATTAAGTTACCTGTCATTTTTTGACTCATAAAGGGGAATTGGGATAATGTAACGACCTCTGCCTTTGCATTTTTGAGTGATCACCTTTGCCTGTCATGTGACGCTAGTGTTTCTGTCCCAAACAGTGAGAGACATGGAAGGACATCACCAGGTATAACAAGCTTACTTCTGTCCTTTGTAGAATGAGAGGTAGTTGCTTGACCTTTCTGTTAGCTGTGACCCACTGTTATGAGACGTAGTGTGTCCTAGGTATGCCAGTCGCTTAGATGCCTGTTAGTATAGTCCTATTTTCTAGTCATTCCTCCCTGTCTCGTTGTGATATAGATACTGTGTCTTTCCTGAGTAATTCTTAGAAGCAAAGGCAGTAGTTGGGAGATGAAAATACTATTTTGGGATACACTATGCTTTTAAGCTATTCTAATTATCTAAGCAGAGTTCTCCATCTTATCCTTAGTTATGTAACCCAGGCTCCGTTGAATTATTCATACTTTGGTGTCTTTAATGTTAAGGCAACTGCAACTTAGGAAAGAAACTAGAAAATAATGAATTGTACTAAATTTGCCAGAGGGTAGTCAAGGTTCTAAAGGTTTGGAGAGGTGAAAGTAGTGAATAGAAATCAGATCCCAGAAAAAATGATTTTTTTTTCTTTTCTTTAAAACTTCTCATCCCCAAACAGGCTCCCTGACTGGTAGCCCTCACCTTTCAGAGCTGTCCGTCAACTCGCAGGGAGGAGCTGGCCCCGCCAACGTGACCTTGTCTCCCAACCTGAGCCCCGACACCAAGCAGGCCTCTCCCTTGATCAGCCCGCTGCTCAACGACCAGGCCTGCCCGAGGACGGACGACGAGGAGGACGGCCGGAGAAAGGTGCTCGGGGTGCAGGTGGGGGGCGTTGTCTGGGTGTATGTGTGTGCATGTGGGGGGGGGTTAAATTGTAGTAAGATACAACATAAAATGTGCCTTTTAGCTATTTTCAAGTGTACATACTGTGTTTCCCCGAAAATAAGACCTACCCATAAAATAAGCCCTAGCAGGGTTTCTAAGCATTTGCGCAATAGAAGCCCCACCCCGAAAATAAGACCTAGTGATGGGCGTGGCTACGCAGCGCGTCTGCACAACCCATGCGTTTCGTCGCAGAGCGGTAAAGAAGATGAGCAGCCCTTCTCATCTGCCCATGAGAGCTCTATTGCTCGACATGAGAGATTGGGGCCAATGGTTCTAAAGGAAATAGAGTCTTAAGAAATTCAGGATGAAATTCGGGGTTTGGAGAGTTATGATGATGTTCCAGGAGAAGACGACTTAACTATATTTGAATAAATGTAGATTGTTGTATTGTACTTAAAAAAAAATAACATCCCCTGAAAATAAGCCCTAGGGTATCTTCTTGAGGAGAAATAAATATAAGATCCTGTCTTATTTTTGAGGAAACACGGTATGTACATATATACATAAGTACATATGTACTTTATGTTCAGTGGCATGAAGCACATACACACTGTTGTGCCACCATCCCTACCACCTGTCTCCAAACAGAAATTCTGCACCCATTAAACACTAATTCCCCATCCCTCCCTGTCACCCGGCTTATGAATTTGCCTACTCTCAGTACCTAGAGCAAGTGGAATCATGTGGTGTTTGTCTACTTGGGACTGGCTTGTTCTACTTAGCGTAGCATCCTCAAGCTTCATCCATGGTCTAGCTTGGGTCAGAGCTGACTTCCTTTTTAAGGCTGAGTGACACTCCTTTGCGTGTATAGACCACGTTTTGTTACCCATGCATCTGTCAGTGGACGGCTACGCCGTTCCTGGCTTTTGGCCACCGTGAATAATGCAGCTGTGAACACAGATGTTCAGGCCTTTCGGTTCTGTTGTGTAGGAACCCAGCGGTGGAATCAGGTGGGCTCTTAGGGAAGTGAGCAAGAAGGCAGGCAACAGCGACTTCCGTGGACTTACTATTGAAAGAGAAAGCAAACCCAATGGCCACCCCGCTCTACTGTGGTGCCGGTTGCCTACCTAATTGACAGGCTTCAGGGAACTGAGGCACCATGCTGTCATCAGCTGATCTTGCCCGTGTCCCTTTAGATCCAGCCACCTGTGTTCCTGCAAAGTTACTTATATTTCACAAACACCAACCCTGCCAGTCCAAGGCACTAGGACAAAGAACGCAATGGAGTATCTTTCCTGTGTTTCCTTGCAGACTGCATCCCTCTAGCATTTTCCTAATCCGAGTCCCCTTGCTGATGGTGATATTTATTTGGGAGGAAACCTTCCTAGACTGTATTCTCATCCTGGAAATCCATTCTTTTATTCTAGTTTCTCTAACGCCAAAAGAATAAATAAGAGTTTATTTAGCCTGATGCTAGCTAAAAAAAAAAAAAGATCTCCAGTTAGTAATACATCACTTTAATCAGGGCATTCTTAGAGACTTATACTAAAATGGTTACTGAGTCTTGGTTTTTGTGATGGATTTTACAGAGATTCCCAACTGACAAAGCATACTTCATTGCTAAAGAAGTATCCACCACCGAGCGAACATATCTGAAAGATCTTGAAGTCATCACTTCGGTATGTGCGCCGTTTCCCCTACAGCATTAAATTACATAATTTATCTCAACTAATACTCAGCATTACAAGAGAAGCTGGAGCCAATTAAATGTTGGGTTTCTCTAACTTCAATTGAAAGTCTTTTGGTCCTGGAGTAAAGAAATTAAATGCTAATAATGTATTTAACTTGGAATATACTATACAAAAAATTTTGTAACTGTGATTTTAATTGCAAAGGAAGGAAGTTCCCAAGATAGAGAAAATTAAAATTAAACATTTTACTGTCTGCATGCACCTGTCTAGAATATTTGCCCATTGTCAGATGTAACTACTTATTTTTGTTCAAGGGAGGACTCCAGAGGTGAACAGGGGCCTCATTTTATCTTTAATAATAAATTGAGTCATGTCAGCGCAGTCTGCCAGAAGAATGCCTTTGATTATTCTAATCAGTCCTGCTCAGTCTTGGAAACAAATTCAGAGCATTGCAGATGTCCTCCTGACCCCGGGACTCTGGGAAAGAATTAGGCAGTTGGGAGGGAAATTGGAATCATTGAGTTTCTGTTCCTTCTGGGATGTGTTTTGTGTTTGGCCCTTGGCAGGGGGTGCTCAGAAAGCGTGGTGGAACCCGATCCCAACCCAGCTCAACCACAGGAGCGACTTTGTGCAAAGGTGGCTGCTTTATCCCCCTGGTTTGGCCACCTTCATGTTCAGCATTTTAACAGAAGATCGAGGTTATTAAAGGAGTGAAGCAGGGGGTATTCAGTTGTCATATATTAGTGGTTATCCAGTGCGTTGGCCAGAATGGAGGTTTTGGTTCTAGTAGCTGCCCATGTAAGAGATTTGTCCTGGCTTAAATAGTCATTGGATAACAAATCTCAGGAAGCAATCATGTAGAAATGGGTGCTTTTCCCACCATTTAAACAAAAGACAGGGCAGGCCGTAGGGCTTGGACGCCCTTGTGTTCCTGAAACGTTAAGAACCTACCAGTAAAGCTCTTGGTCCTCCAGTCAGTCACATGTGGCCGCAGTGTTCCTTCTGAAACATCGCAGACATTTGTCATTAATCTTTATACCTCTAAGCGTGCCCTCTTCTTGTTCCCAGTGGTTTCAGAGCGCAGCGAGCAAAGAGGACGCCATGCCGGAAACATTGAAAAGTCTCATATTCCCAAATTTTGAACCTTTGCACAAATTTCATACCAGTTTTCTCAAGGAGATTGAGCAACGACTTGCCATGTGGTAAGTACAACTATATTTGATAGGTTTTTGTTCCCTCTCTCTCTCTCTAGTGTTACTTTTATGTTGTCCCTAAAAACAGCAGGCAGGAACAAAGATGAAAGGAAAGAAGCAGGCTTAAGACAAGCCAACCTTAACAGTGATTTTCAGTTAAATTAGATATGTATTTAGATCCATTTTCATTTTTTTTCCTTTGGTTAACAATTGTACAAGATGTATTTTTTTTCTCTCATAATAATTATGTGATTATCACAAAATAAATATAGTAGTTATTTTTGGAGGGGTGGTGGGGTTGTGATGAGCAGAGGCGTGTGAAGGCTTTGGGGGGTATTGGCAGTATTTCACTGATGCTTGCTTTGGACTCATTTGTGAAGTACATGTGTCTGGTGCCATTTTATGTATTATATTTCACAGCGTTTAAAAGGTGCTTTGAAAAACGTGGAGCCCTATATAACACACGTGCATCACACACGCACACACACTTTTACCTTGCTTTATCATAAGGATCTATTTTAATGTGTGAAGTTCCATCTGAACAAATGCACATCTGATGCAGAATTCAGAATTAAAAGACAAATGACCTAAATATCCATCAATAGCAGACTGGTTAAAAAATAATGTTAAGTCTATCCATTAAATACAAAATAAAACATTCATCTGGGAGAAATAGGAGGAGGTGCAAAAAACCTGAAAAAACTTTGTATGTTGTAGAATGCAAAATCTGATATACCCTTACCTAAAACAGTACCTTCTACAAAAAACTTTTATGGGGTTTTTTAGAGCCAATTATGACATATGAGGAGTTGATCGTCTATTAAACATGCATTTGAAAAATGTCAGCATAAAAAAACAGCAAAAGGCTTCTACTGTGTTATTGGCAGGAATAGAAGCCACTGTATGCTGTATCCTCATCACCTCAGCTGAGAATTTGGTGTAAAGTGGTCTCAGGCATCTAGTGACTGTAGGGCCCGAAGGAGGAGTCCTGTATGAGGTTGGCATGCCTTAGGTCTGTGGTCTCCAACCCCCGGTCCATAGCCTGAGTTCTGCAACTCCCCCAACCCATGACAATGCCCCTGCAGTCCATGGAAGAATTGTCTTCCATGAAACCAGTCCCTGGCACCAAAAAAGGCTGGGGACCGCTGGCTTAGGTGATTGCAGACCGTGGCATTCGGGTTTCAGTTTAGCAGCTGCGCTGAGCTGCTGCCCTGCCTCGTGAAACCAGTGTGCTGGGGCCAGCGGCAGCTCTCCCGTCCCGCTAAGTGATACCTAGCTTTGTACATTTTTCATACCTGGAGGATAATTCGTGTGCAATTTGCCCTCCCTTGAGAGAAAGAGGTGGCCGGCCTTCCTAAGAGGCCCCAGGGGACAGAGTACGGCCAGAATAGAGAAACACAAGGTACAAGGTCAGCCTCCCTGGAAGTGGGAAATAATTGAAAATGCCATGTTAGCTGGCGAGAGTCTTGGTATTGCGAATATAGGAGAAATACCACTTTTCAACATTAAAAATAAAAACTCTAGAAAATCTAACTTTAGCTTTCCAGACTTGACCTGGAGCCTTTCAATTGCGTCCTGCGTGGCGTCACCAGGTCAAAGACCTTCCAACTCTGGAGAACCCATTTAACCACCCGTGTCCTGGCCAGGCAGACAGGTGGTAACACAGTCTTAACTCTTCCTGTGGGCTCTGAGCAGCCCAAGCGGGCGGCACTACAGCAGTTTCCGTCTATGCGGCAGTTGATTGAAATAACTCTGGAGACGTGGCCAGCTTGCAGTAATCTGGTGCATCGTGGAGGCTTCAGCCGGCTCCCCCGCTGGAGGGCGCCACTGGAGAGAAATTTAGAGAACCGCCCGCTACGTCTCATTTTAGGAATAAATGTCATACGCATGGATTTTTCTGTGACCATAAGTCTTTAGCATCTGGCCCATATCTGCGAAAGAATAACCACTTGCTTAGAAAGCAGCTGATGGATGTCATTTGATTCCCAGAGGGTTTTCAGTAGCATATCTTCCAAAGATCCATCGTCGTGCCCGTGTTTTACAGAAGATACCAGACACATGTAAAAGACGCAGAGCTAGGGAGAGAGCAGTCAGTCAACAAGCAGCTCAAGTGACATGACCCGCAGTAGCCCTGTGACAGTGGACCCGTCAGACCAATAGATGACAGTTGCCAGGCTTCAGTGGAATGGGCTGCAGTCAAGTTCAGCTAATCAATTCTTCCAGCGCGATGAGGAACACCTGGCTTGGCAGGGATTCCAAGGGAAAAGGCCGAGTGGCAGTGAGTTTGGTGTGAGCCGATAGGCTAACAAAGAGAGAAACCAGTGTCTCTCTACATCTGTAGCTGTCAACACTGCCTGCTTATTAAAATCACCTGGAACCTTTAAAATATCTTGATAACCAGGCAAAACCCCCGACCAGTTATATCAGGATCTCTGCGAGGTAGTCAGTATCTTCTAAAGCTTCCCGGAGATTCCAAGGTGGAGCCAAGGTCAAGAACCTTCGCCCTGGCCTGCCTCATTAGAAAGAGCCCAGAGCATGGAAGAGGATGGCCCTCAGACTTCAAGGCTCAGAGCTCATGCAGAATGCAACACCAGGATGACAGTGCATTCCATTAAAAAGAAGACAACGACAATCAGAGGAACTAAGGGCATTTGCCTGAGAGAGAAAGGACTTTAGAAAACGAGCCATTTACGATGGCTCTGTGTAAATATCTGCAGGCCAGTCCTGTGAAAGAGGAGGTGAATGTCTTCTTAGTCATGCCACAGGACAAAATGGAAACAAAATAGTAAATTCCCAAAGCAGCACACTCTGTCTGAATATAGCAAAAGGGTTCCTAGGACCGAGTGCAGCGTAGCAGAGAGAAGCCCCTCTACCTCGGGGTCTGCAGCAGTGGCTGGCAGTCCCTTTCTGGTAGGGATTTATCTGTTGAGCAAAACCCCAAACCTGGCAGTGCACCAGGGTCACTGGGGCTCCACGGCCAGAAAGGGACTTTGAGAAATGCAGATCGCCAGGCCCTGTCCAGCCCTCTTGAATCAGAACTTTGGGGGAGAAACCTAGAAATCTGTGGTTTTTAAAGTCCTTCTTGGCATGACTGTGATGAAGACCTTTTCTGGAACGATTGACCCTGCAGGGCCTCCGACAAACCTAAAATTCTGTGAATCTTCAGTTTGCATGTCACTGACTAGGTTATAATTCTTGTCTCTTTATTCTACAAGTGTCGAGTGAAGGAATCTATCAGTGAGTGGGTAGATAGTGCGTACGTGTCAGGCTGCGCCCACTGGGGACTCGTGCTGTCAGAGGCAGGGAGGGCCAGGGCCTCTCGTAGATGTAGGTGCCGTGTCCGGGGATCAGGGAGTGGCACTGCCAGTCTACCTTGCAGAACATGTGACCATTAGCGCACGAGTGGAGTGGATCAAAGGGAAGTTTATTAAGAAAGGATGTCACACTGAGTTCCTGACAGACTATGTGTGTGTGTGTGTGTGTGTGTGTGTGTGTGTATGATATGTATGTATGTGTGTGTATACTCACTCTCTTTCTTTTTTTCATTTGTGGTCTGGGAACACGAGTCGGCTCGTGTTGATTGGGATGGGTAAGATCCGAATTCAAGAGTCCACCACCTGGGGTCTGTGTTCCCCGTCAGGGACCTCGCTGAGCCTCTTTTCTCATCTGTAAAATGTGGATTGGAGCCTACCTCCTAGGGCTGTTATAAAACTAAATGGGTCAGTGTTTGTAAAGGACTTAGTGTACTAGCCTGCACAGAGAAAGGGGGGAAAGCTGATCTTTTCTAAAATTTTTATTTATTTAGTTAGTTTTATGTATATAGAGAGACAGAGACAGGGTCTTGCTCTGTCACCCAGGCTGGAGTGCAGTGGTGCAGTCACAGTTCACTGCAGCCTCAAACTCCTGGGTTCAAGTGATCCTCCCACCTCAGCCTCCCGAGTAGCCAGGACTCCAAGTGTGTGCCATCATGCCCAGCTAATTTTTTTATTTTTTTTGTAGAGACTGGGTCTCCCTATGTTGCCCAGACTGGTCTCAAACTTCTGGGCTTAAGTAGGCCTCACATCTTGTTCTCCCAAAGCACCAAAATTACAGGTGTGAGCCACCCAACTGGCCTGGTCTTTTTTTTTTTAAATAATCTTTTTATTTTGAACTAATTTTACCTGTAATTCCAGCAGCTGGGGAAGCTGAGATGGGAGGATCAGTTGAGGCCAGGAATTCAAAAGTAGTCTAGGCAACATAGTGAGACCCCTGTCTCTTAAAAAAAAATTTTTTTTTTAATTAGCCCGTGCAATGGCACACACCTGTAATCCCAGCTACTCAGGAGGCTGAAGGGGGAGGATCACTTGAGCCCAGGAGTTCGAGGCTGCAGTGAGCTATGATTGTACCACTGTACTCCAGCCAGGGTGGCAGAGTAAGACCTAAGTCTCTGAAAAAAATATATAAATGAATAGATAAAGGTGAAATAATTTTAGATGTAGAGAAAAGTTGCTGAGACAATAGCGTTCCCACACACTCCTCATTCATCTCTTCCCCTAAAGTTAACATCTTATGTCAGTGAGGCAGATTTGTCAAAACTAAGAAACCAATGTTGGCATATTATTATTAACTAAACTCCAGATTTTTGTTTGTTTGTTTTACTTGTTTTAGTGTAGATTTATTATTATTTTTTATTATTTCTTTTTTATTTCAGCATATTATGGGGGTACAAATGTTAAGGTTACGTATGGGCAATAAACTCCAGATTTTATTCAGTGGTGAAATTTCAAATTATTGTTGCTAATGGCAATAAAGCTAAAGTTTATCGTGCACCAAAAGTCCCCCAGTGTCTGGAGCATAAGTGATCCGGGCAACACAGCTTCCCCTTGGCAGTCCTGCCCGGGCTCATAACGCACTTCCATCAACAGTGGGAAATTACAGGGCGGAGAAAGGATGGGGAAGTTTTCCGGGATGATTAGGCTGCACCGGGTTTGATAAACACACCTGCCCCTCTCCAAATGTCACCTTCCCGTAAGTCAACACACCTGAGAAGAGGATGGACGCCCAGGGCCTACTTCGGTGCTGGCAAAGCCCAAGTTACCATTGCTTCAAAAACAAGGAAACTGGTTTGGTGAGTTCTAAGCACTTGAAGAGTGCTTTTTCCTTTTGAAAGCAAGAACGGTTTACTCAGCTGTTCACATGTGTTCGGGGAGAGCCACTTCCAGCCTCTGGCAGCCAGTCAGGACTCCCGGGTGCCAGGCCTGAGACGATGGCGGGCGTGGAGCGGACGCTGCCAGCTGGTTCCTCGCAGGGGCGCCGCCGGCCTGCCCGGTGCGCAAACCCGGCTTCCGAGCCGCAGGGGCGCTGGGAGACGGTGGGTGTTCCTGCAAAGACGCTCTTGCAGGCGGCCGTGGGGCACGTGCGGTTTTCCAGGAGGATCAGCTGCTTGTTCTGGAAGAAGCTTGAGCCCGGTCACGTGAGGAGCGGTGCCGGAGTGTAGCCAGGAGGGCTGGAAGGGCTGGCTGCTGCGATGTCGCTGAGCGGTCAGAGCTCGGCGGGACGTCAGGGAAGGAAGGAGACCCTCTGGGGCTTTGAACCCGGCCAGGTGGGAGGACGGCCACGAGCATGGGAGGGACGTGAGAGACGTGAGTGTGGTGAGGGAGATGCACCTGCCCTGGGCACAGAGATCTCGAGGGGTCGGCCGGGAACGGCTGCAGACAGTCGGGAACGTGGATCCCAGCTTGGGGAAGAAGCCGGCGCGGAGGTGAGAGTTCGGAATTTATCCCCAGGAAGAGTCAGTTCTTTAAGGACCAGAACGTTGAGAGCAAAAGAGCACCGAGGACGGAATCTTCTGGACTCTGTCTGCCATTTATGGCGACTTTTTTTCCCATCAGTGTAGACTGTGGAGGCTCAAGAGGCAGCAAAGGCAGCAGAAGTCGTCAGCAGAGATTTGGGAAAAGAACGAGTGAGCGGGATGAGGGTCCAGAGGAGAGTGGGGCGTGGAGGGAGGGATGGTTTGGGGAAGGTGGTTTTTGGTGTGAGGGAGGAAGAGCCGCAGGGGTGAGAGATGCGGGGAGGGCGTCCCTGAGGGATGAGAGGTCCCTCCAGGGTGGCGAGGAGGCTCCTTCGGGGACGGGCCGCCTCACAGGCCGTGGCTGGGAATTTCACGGGTGAGCAGTGTCGTCTCGCCGAGATGCTCGGTGGCTGAAGCGCAGTGGACATGACTGAATGGGTCCCAAAATTGTTTCACTGCACAGAACAGTGGAGCATCTTTATAGCAGCACCGGTGGACGGCCACGGAACAAAAATGAGTAACATATTTTCGTCTTCGTTCTACCAGCTCTTTGAAGTTTCCAGTGTTTGCAGTGGGTATCACTAAAAGGAAAATCATAGGGCTTCCTCGAAACATTAAACACAGAATTACCACACGATCCAACAATTCCACCCTAGGTGTGTGCCCAAAAGAACCGAAAGTCAGGGCTCAGGTATTGGTGGCATCAGTGCTCCTAGCAGCGTTACAGGCCTGCAGGGGTCAAGTTTAAAGCTGAGGCCTTCCCGAGTGCATTTTTAGTCTGAATGCAAACCTCACAGTGGCTGCGTGTTCTCACGTTCCCATTCTTGGAGGCTGTTTTCATCTTGCATTATTGCCTCCCTTTACTGCTCAACAGCCCTGCGAAGGCCAGGGGGCCTTGTTTTAAACAGATGGGGACGTGAGTGCAGAGATTCTTGCCTTTCTTAAGTGATGTTACAGTAAAATAAAACTTCATGTCTTTTCTGGCCTGTGTTTGAGTTGGGGATCTTCATGGGACAATGTGAGGAAGCAGGCCCATGGTTGGCTCCTGTCTTCCTGAGCTTAATCCCCCTCCCCAGGCCCCTGTGAGTAGGTTGGGCAGAGACACTGGCCTTCCTCCTGACCTTTGGGGGCCCCTGCAGTGGCCGCCAACCCCACTCAGGAGGGGCGCTCTACCTTGAACCAGGAGAAGGCAGGTTCTCTTCACGTCCTCTCTCAGAAGAGGCGAGTCTTGGCCGTGGGAGATGCGGGCGTGCCAGCCAGGCCTGAGTGCGCACCCCTCCACGCTTCCCCCCCATGCTAAGAGGCAGCCGCCGCCACGAAGTGTCACCTATAGAACGCCAAGGAGGGATGGCACCCAGGCACCATGCTCTTGCAAGGCTGCCAGTGAAAGCTGATTGTTGCAACACAGGGAAGTACAGGCTGACTTCATTTGTGCACAATTTCTACATGGTTAGCAAGCCTCGGTTCCCCCACAATTGGTTTCTGTCGACTGTTTCTCACGTCTATATAAGGAAAGGATCTGACTTCTGTATGATTATTTTGTTGCCTAAGATCAAATCAGTCGTAAAGGTTAACTGCAGAGAAGCCCTTTACTTACCTAATAGAGTTACAGACACTGCCCCCACACGCTTTTCTCGGGGATTAGATCATTCTTACCAGACAGGATGCAAGGTCAACTTCCTGGCCATACCATAGCGTGCATTCACTGAGGGGCAGTAAAAACTTTTTACTTTCAGCATAAATCAGCCAGCAGTGGCTTTTCTCAGGGAACGTTCTGGGGTATTGGATCCCAGCGCCTTGCAGGCTTTAAATACTCCCAGTGTTCCACACTAATGAATTCAGTGGCAAGCAGGAAGTTAGGGTGACACCACCTGGCTCAGGAGTCCTGAGTCACACTGTGTCCAGTGAAGTCACTTATAAATGCGTTGATCTTTCTTCCCATCAAATTGATTTAGCCCAGCTCAGAAGCCCGGGCCCCCTCCCCTCTCGTAGCCAGCCCTCCCTCTCCTGCCTAAACATTGCCCACCTCGGGGCTCGGTTACTCAGTGGTCTCTTATCCTCTGCCAAGACCACAGGTTCCTGCAGGGACAGCCATTCCTGGTGTCACTGACTCCACGTCGGAATTCAGCATGATGTTTGCTTGTTTGAATGAATGAATGCTTTTCTTGGTGAA
Organism: Microcebus murinus; assembly: GCF_040939455.1. NCBI lineage: Eukaryota > Metazoa > Chordata > Mammalia > Primates > Cheirogaleidae > Microcebus > Microcebus murinus. Next base: position 18,479,003 of record NC_134116.1, on the reverse strand, counting down.
TTTCACAAACCTCTTGTTAAAGTTTGTTTTGTTTTGTTTTGTTTTTTGAGACAGGATCTCACTTTGTTACCCGGGCATGAGTGCGGTGGCGTGATTGTCACTCGCTCCAACCTCAAACTCCAGGGCTCAAGCGATCCTCCTGCAGCAGCCTCCTGAGTAGCTGGGTCTACAGGCACGAACCATCACACCTGGCTAATTTTTCTATTTTTTGTAAAGACGGGGTCTCGCGCTTTTGCTCAGGCTGGTCTAGAACTTGTGACCTCTAGTGATCCACCTGCCTCAGTCTCCCAAAGTGCTAGGATTATAGGCATGAGCCGCTGTGCCTGGCCAAGGCTCCTTTTTATTGTGGTTTTAAGTCCTTTCATGCCTCATCTTCCACAAAAAGATGTTAAGACAGTTTTTAAGTCTCATGTTGTAAGAAAAGAATAAATGAGAACATCTGAAGCTATGCTGTGCTACATGCAGCAATTTAAACTGAAATTAATTTAAATCACAGTTCAGTTTCTAAGTAGCACTGGCTACATTTCCAATGCTTATTAGCCACATGTTGTACTGGATGGCAGGTATAAAAAACATTTCCATCATCACGGAAAGTTCTGTTGGACATCAGGGATCTAGAGAATGCAGAAGGAAAACTACATTCTTTCTCATTAGCACAACTAACACAAAGCCTGGCACACAATAGATAATCAGAATCGTTACAGCACAAATGCATGAAATGTCTTGGTTTCCTGCAGGATAAATCTTACAGTGGTCAGTTGGCTTATGTCTTGCTTAGAAAGTCAAGGACTAAGCTTTTACAAAGCAGGGGCCGGGGGCGGGAGGGCAGCAGCTGTCAAATAAGGATAGGCAGTGTTTTAAACTTATAAAACCTGGCCAGGCACAATGGCTAATGTTTATAATCCCAGCACTGTGGGAGACCAAGGCAGGAGGATCACTTGAGCTCAGGAGTTTAAGACCAGCCTAAGCAAGAGCAAAACCCCATCACCTCCACTAAAAACAGAAAAATTAGCCAGTGTAGTGGCACGAACCTGTAGTCACAGCTACTTGGGAGGCTGAGGCAGGAGGATCACTTGAGCCCAGCAGTTTGAGGTTGCAGGGAGCTACGATGACATCACTGTACTCTACCCAGGGTGACAGAGTGAGACTCTGTCTCAAAAAATAAAATACAAAAAAAACTTACAAAACCATATTCAAATGCAAAGTTTGTGGCATTAGTACTAATAATGAATTCCCATTAATGAGTAGTTACCATGTGCAAACTACACACACATTATACCAGTGCGAAGTCCATGTTACGGATCAAAATAAAAATGATCTTTTTTTTACTTGACCTTCAAAAACAGGGCCTTGCAAACTACAGCTCATGGGCCAAATTTGCTCTTACCTGTTTTGTCAATAAAGTTTTATTGAAACACAGCCATACCTATTCTTATCCCCTAGGGCTGCTGTTGTGCTACATCAGCAGAGTTGAGTAGTTGTAGCAGAAACCAGACAGCACAAGGCTTCATATATTTACTATCTGGGCTTTACATAAAAAGTCTATTAACTCTTGTTCAAAAAGAACTTTCCTGGGTGTAGGTATTATTATTACTATTTTATGGTTAGGTAAATGAATCTAAGAGGTTAAACCTCTTGCCCGTGGCTGGCCTGACATGAACCCAGGTCTGGGCTGACTATGTGGCTGCTGCTTTTGACGCTATGTCACTAGAGCCCAGGGCATCATACCTTTGAGGGACAGGGGAGCATCTGCCCAGGGATTCCTCACCCTTCAGAGGAGAAACTGTGCGTGGCTTGCCCTGGGCGACACCCTGGGACCACGGCAGCGCCCCCGCCAGCTCCCGACTCTGCAGACCCTCGGCCTCCCCTCTTCCTGCCCAGCTCTGAGGACGGCACTGCTGCCGTCTGGTCTCTTTAGGTTCACAAGCAGGAAGCTGGTAGCATCTGCTCAACACTGGCCCTGTGGTGACTTTGAAGAATTATTACATTTAGGTCTCAAACCTGAGAAAAATAGGTTAGAATTTTTTCTAATCTACCAAGAGATTTTTTTTTTTATGGTAAAATGGCCACGATGAGGCTGGTCACATCAGAGGTGACACGCCTGCAGAATCAGGCCTTGCCGCTTGCCCTCGGAGCCCGTCTGGCCACTCCCAAATGATTGCGGCAAAAATAGTAGTCATGACACCCACCAGGCTCTGTTCCAAACACACCACACACATCACCTTGGTTGGCACTCGCAGCAGTGCTAGGAGGGAGGTGCAGGAGAGGAAACTGAGGCACGGTGTGGTGAAGCAGCCCGCCCAAGGCTGTGTGATTCCTGCTGGCCTTGAACCCCGGGCGGTGTGGCCCTGAGCCCTGGCTCTCTCCCCTCCCCCTGCTGCCTCTGAAAACTGTGGGTTGATTTTCTGACCAGCCTTCCCCCCTCTCTCTCTAGGAAATTTCTCTCAGGGCCATGGTTTCAGAGACACAGGGACTGACTTTTTGCTGAAGGGACGAGAGTAAAGAAAATTCCACCTCCCTCCACACACTTCGTTCAACCTTGGGGGCTGGATGGCATTAACCTCCAACAAGCGTAAAACAATCAATCACTTTCTCCCGTCTCTTCCAGTACTAGGGAAGCCTTTGTGTTGTGTTTGACACTTACGTGATGTCTTAGGAATTTTTGAGGAATCGTATTTCATGTCTGTATTCTTCACTTCCCTGTAGTGTCTGGGAAATTCTTAAGCTATATTTGTTTTTTCCTTTGGGATTTGGGGGATTTTATTTTTTATTTTTTTGATGGCCTCTGGTCGAATTACATGTGCGAGGAGGAACACAACTGCGGGAACTTAGGAGAGAGAAAATTGCCTGGTGTTACCAAAAGTTTGGGACTTGTCCCCAAGGCCACATCAGAAGAGTGAGGACAAATGGGCTGAGGAGAAGAGGAGTCTACCTATCCTACCTATCCTTTAGAGAGAAAGAACTCCAAGAAGCAGCGGTGTCACTCCTGGCTCACAACTCGAGAACGACTTCCTGGCTCCCAGGGCGGCTCAGCCCTAAGCGTGATCTAAAATAGTCCTGCCTGCTACCTGCGTGACTTCTGCCCTTCCTGGCAAAACACCCAGACACGGACTGCGGGGACAGGGCACTCTTCTTCCCAGTTATACCCTGGGCTATTGGGTGGCAGAAGCCACCTCTGTACTCCACAACCTAGAGATGGGACCTGTGCACTGTCAGTTACACCGCCAGTTTTAGGCATTGTAGGAAAATTAAAAAAAAAAAAAAAAAGGCTTTGGAGTCAGATCTTACTTTAAGTCTCAGTTCCCCATCCCCTCCATTTACCGCTGTGCAACCTTGGGCAAGTTACTGATCCTTGTCTTTTTTTTTTTTTTTTGTAATATTGGACCCATCAGAAATTTGTGTGTCATTCTTGCCCAGGGACCGTGCTAACCTTCTCTGTAGCGTCCAATTTTAGTATATGTGCTGCCGAAGCAAGCACAGGTCACTGAACCTTTCTGACATCAGTGCTTTGTAAAGTGGAGACAAAGATGTCTCTCTGTGAGAGATGAAGGAGAGGAGTTTGCACAGCGTCTAGCATAGTTTCTAGAACACTGTGGCATTCAAAACATGATAGTTAAAACCCTCCCAACAAAAAATTCACATGTATGCTGCTGTCCTGAAGGCTAAAACTCTTCTTTATGCTAACGGAAGAGCTGAGGGGGTTTTTTTGCATTTTTTAAAATTCATCAGGAAAGTAGCAGAGTGGGTCAAGAGCCCTGCAGTCAGCAGAATTGGCCAAGAGCTACTTTTATTTGTTTATTGTGTTCCTACTATAGGGCAGTCACCATTCTCAGTGTTCAGTGGAGGGAAAAAAAAGGCAGATTCCTGTTCTTCTAGAGCTTACTTTCTAATTTTCCCTATACCAAGGAGGCAGCTGGAACCAGCCCGATAAGATTTACAAAGGGAGCCCGGAAGCGTTCATGAGCTCGTTTTCCGTGTTCCGCTCATGCTACAATGATCATTGGGTATCTGACGCTTTCTCAGAGCAGAAATGCTTGTCAGTATCTCAGAAGTATTAAAAAATAAATAAATCACAGCTTTACGACCATATAGTAAAGCACCTTGCATTTCTGCAGCATCTTTTAAAGGATTTTCCCTTAAATTGTCTTGTTTGATGACCAAAACCACCCTGTGGAATTATCTTCATCCTTCTGTCCATGGAAAATAAGGCTCAGAAAGGGGGTGCCCTGCCAGAGGTTGTTCATTATAAGGCTACGCGGGACCTACAGCTTTCATTGTCTTTGGGGGGGGGGGTAGCTGGAAACGTTACTGTCTGTTAGAACTTACTAGGATGATGGGAATGTTCTGCATCTGCACTGGCCAATATATTAAGCACTATTGCCCGTCTGGCTACCAAGCACTTGGAACATGGCTATAGTGTGACTGTGGAATTGAATTTTAAAACTTCATTTTAAGTGAAGTTAAAATGTAATAGCCCGGCTGGGCCTGGTGGCTCACACCTGTAATCCTAGCACTCTGGGAGGCCGAGGCGGGAGGATCGCTAAAGGTCAGGAGTTCAAAACCAGCCTGAGCAAGAGCGAGACCCTGTCTCTACTTAAAAAAAAAAAAAAAAATAGAAAGAAATTAGAAAAAATTAGCCAGGCATGGTGGCGCATGCCTGTAGTCCCAGCTACTCAGGAGACTGAGGCAGGAGGATCGCTTGAGCCCAGGAGTCTGAGGTTGCTATGAGCTAGGCTGACGCCATAGCACTCTAGCCCGGGCAACAGAATGAGACTGTTGACTCAAAAAAAAAGTAAGAGCCTTACGTGGCTACCATGTTGCACAACATGGTTCTAGAGGATTAAGGGGGGAGGAACTTTGGAGAAAGATGGATAGACGCTGTTTTTTCCTTTCCCGTCATGATGGAATGCCCCTGCACACTGCGTCCTCTGCCAGCCACTCTGCTGGGATTCTGAGTCTTAGAGGTAGTCGTCAAAAAGCCAGACTCAAGCCGGGCGCGGTGGCTCACGCCTGTAATCCTAGCTCTCTGGGAGGCTGAGACGGGCGGATTGCTCAAGGTCAGGAGTTCGAAACCAGCCTGAGCAGGAGCAAGACCTCGTCTCTACTCTAAATAGAAAGAAATTAATTGGCCAACTAATATATATAGAAAAAATTAGCGGAGCATGGTGGCACATGCCTGTAGTCCCAGCTACTCGGGAGGCTGAGGCAGGAAGATCGCTTGAGCCCAGGAGTTTAAGGTTGCTGTGAGCTAGGCTGACGCCACGGCACTCACTCCAGCCTGGGCAACAAGTGAGACTCTGTCTCAAAAAAAAAAAAAAAAAAAAAAGCCAGACTCAAGGATGGTTTCCCAAGCCCATCACTCCTTGCTTCAGCCAGACCAGGGCTGCCGTGTGAGAGCTTTTGTTTGAAGAAGGTTTTCACTGCTTTTAAAAACAAGACTAGGCCGGGTGCAGTGGCTCACGCCTGTAATCCTAGCACTCTGGGAGGCCGAGACGGGCAGATTGCTCGAGGTCAGGAGTTCAAAACCAGCCTGAGCAAGAGCAAGACCCCATCTCTACTATAAATACAAAGAAATTAATTGGCCAACTAATATATATAGAAAAAATTAGCCAGGCATGGTGGCGCATGCCTGTAGTCCCAGCCACTCAGGAGGCTGAGGCAGGAGGATTGCTTGAGCCCAGGAGCTTGAGGTTGCTGTGAGCTAGGCTGAAGCCACGGCACTCACTCTAGCCTGGGTAACAAAGCGAGACTCTGTCTCAAAAATAAAAAATAAATAAATAAAAAATAAAAACAAGACTGTACAGAAGGGTTTAAAATTATTGCTCATCAATTAAGGACACCGTGATCTTCCAGTCATATTCCACCCTGAGTAGGCTGTTCGCTGTCCCTCGAGGGTGACAGGGATGATGGATGCTGGGGATTGCTGCTTTTTAAAGCATGAGTAAAATTTCATGTTCCCCAGCCTAGCCTGGAGCTAGTTGTTCTTGGATTTTCAGCTTTATCCGTGACTATGTAGCCCACCGTGTTGGAGAGCAAGCTGCTTTCCCTTAGACAAACGCAAACGATTTCTCTAGCTGCCAGAGTAGCAGGTGGCTTTGTGCAGGAAGGCTTGAGAGAGGAAACTTGCAAGTTCCATGTGGCTCTTCTGCTACATTGTAATACGTGCCCCTGATAACAGCAGGAGGAGACCCAGGTTATAACACCAGGGCTCCTCTGGATGCCATCAAACCTTCCGGTGACTTGGTGTAACTTTTGCTTCCCTTACTCTACTCACCAGGTGCCAAACCTCAGAAGGAAAGAGCCACAGCTCTGAGCAACCTCAGAGTGTGACTGAAGGGCTCGAGAGCAGCTGAGAATGTGAGGCTTCTGTCTCCCGCGTGACCTGCAGCTGCCAAAGCTGTCACAGGCCTGGCCCTGTGGGGACACTTCTCCTTAGAGAGGATGAGAATTAGTGTTAAAGTTAATGGTTATTTCCTCTCTGTGGATTTCAAAGGATGGTGAAATCCATCAAAGATATGGAAATACACCTATCTTACATGTGACTAACATATATATAATATATCATAATGCATCCCATTAGTTGGGCTAATTGGTTTGCTTTTTGAACCCAGCTACCCTCCCCCCATATAGTACCATAAGATTTATCTTTACCCGTTTCCTCAGTCACACACACTATCCTTTTACTTATAAAGGCATATACACTCCATAATTATGCACATTTTTTTCCATTTAGAGTCATAGAAACTACAAGGAATAGTAAGAACAAGGATGTGATGTTTGTTTTGCAAACAGGGATTCAGGAGCTTCTAAAACGAAAGTCTATTTAGGCTGGGGTAGGGGGGTGGTCAGAGAGCATCCGAACATAGTAGACCCATGGGAAAAAGTCAGCCCCTGGCTCCAAGCCACGCAGTTGGCTTTTGCATTTTAGTCTAAGAGATGATTCTTCATGTTGTGGCCAGGGGAAGGGGAGAGCTAGGTGTTGAATAAACACGCCTGGGACTGCATTGGGCCATTTGGAACACCCAGTGTGTCAGTCACTGCCTGCTTTCGCCCGTGAGGAATCTGCTCACTTTACCGAAACTAAGCCGAATGTGACTGCTTTCTAGAAAACACACCCTCCCAGAGGGAGACCACTCCCTGGGGCTCATGCTACTTTGTGAGAGAATTGGGAGATTTTATTGCCAACGAGGTCTTCTGCACACTGTAAACTCTGTTTCTTGTAAGATTCTAAACGTGTTTTATGTTGTCCCCGCAGCTGGGGACGGGAATGGGAGGCCGAAATATTGATTCATCCTGGCTGGCTTCGCCCCACCTGAGCTGCACGCAGCGTGGGGAAGGGTCTCTGGGCAGTCAGGGCCACACCCCGGTGCGAGTGCTCCTCCTGTCCCCTCCGGGGTGGGGGACATGGGCAGAGCTCTCACAGTGTGGCCAGCAGCCCACCCACGGAGCAGTGGTCATTTTCATGTCCTTTATTCTTCCTGTCGGTCAGCCATTCTGCTGCTCCATCACTGCCTGGCACGCAGTGGGGTGAATGGGGCTTTTATACAAGGTCGGGAAGCCCTAAAAGTCCGTGGTGTGTGTGCACAGGTGTGTGTGTTCAGTTCTTCCACCAGATAACCTGTAGTTGCTCCTCGGAGTAAATTAATCTTGTTGCACGGATCAGAATTTAGCACCTCGGCAGCTGCTGTAGTAGACTTTTACACGGTTTTCCTAAGCGGAACCGTCAGAAGAATTTTCATCTCGGCTGCTGTGTGGTTAATTACACAGACAACAAGTATGTGGCCCTGCCTTCCAAACAACGGCCCCTTTCTTGGGAGGTTAACATCCGGAGGATGTTGTGGAAGACTTATAATTACTTCTTCATGTTCTTGATAATAAAATGACCTTTTAGCTGTTTGTAATGAAACGATCGCTTTGAATTTGTAGATCCGTGGCAGTAGCATGTAGGGGAAGTGAAAACATGAAGGCGTTTCTGCACTGGCGCAGCTTGGGCTTTTGTTCCCAGGCCCTTGGACCGTGTCCTGTGTGTTTGGACCCAAGCAGGGCCGGGCCTTGCTGTGTCAGCTGGGGACGAGAGGGGAGGGGGGGGACAGGTTTACCTGAACTGTTTGCAGGAACTTCATGCAGTAACCCCCAGCCTGTGCTCACCACCCCACCTGGAGCTGCCAGCCTTTAAATCTAGGGATACCAGTGTCTTCCCCGCTGCAGAGGGGACTGAGGCTGCCAACCCAGAGCTGTTTCTAAAATGAAAAATGCTGAGGGCTTGGGAGAGAGAGAGAGCAAGTGGATGCAGGAAAGAGCGCCCCCTTGAGTTTGGAGTTTGAACTTCAGTAGATTTTCTCTCAACAATTGGCAAGAGAACAGAGGAAGTGAAGTATGTGACACGCTTGCATGTCATCCCACCGCCCTCCCCGTGTCCTCTTTCCAGCTCTTCATTTTTTCTTGGGTACACAAATGTCCCATGAGAGAGAGGAGGTTGCCTGTGGCCATCAGAAGCCAGAAGTCCTCCCGTTTCTTCCCTTGCCCAGCCGGTCCAGACTACTCTGTTACAACATCTGAGTGCCATCCTCTGAACTCACGACGTTTCTTTTTCTCTTTATTTTTTAAATTTTTCTCACAACATTTCTTACATGTGTTGTCAAACGGCACATCCGGTTGAAAATTCTGGGGCTAGTTATTTACGTTCCAGCAGACCCACAAACCAGGTATAAGTTGTTCGTAGCCCCCTGCTATGGACATGTGGCATTTGGTCAAAATCAGGTCGTTCTGGCTCGGTAGCTGGGTCCTTCTTTGAGGGGAAGATCTACTTTGTTCCGGCGTGGGGTGCGGCAAGGAGAGGGAAGGAGAACTTTCCAGCTCGTACAAGAGCCTTGCGTGATGCTGAAGGTGCAGTGAGGCGGCTGCTTCTGAGGCGGGAGCCCGAGCTCCCTGTCAGTTTACCTCCCTTTCTGCTCCGGGTGTGAGAGGAAGAGCAGCCAGTCGGCGTGAGGGGCGGCAAAGTGGCCAAACCACACACTGCTCGGTGGCGATTTGATGAACCACCATTGGCTACAAAGCCAGAGACCCCTCAGCCCTGCAGCTGAGGGGATGGAATGATTCGCAGTGGGCTGAAGAGCGTGTCCAAAGGACAGCCTTGGGTCCAGGTCAGAAGCTTGAGCGGTGCCCAGTGATCCCATTTTGGGGGAGAATTTGATCCACTAGCTGGGGAGAGGGACACGTGAGGTAACAGGCTTCCAGCTTGGGGTAGAAGAGTCACGTCGTTAAGAATGAAAATGGAGGAGGAGGATTGGGTTTCGGAAATAAGATCATTCACCCTGCTGGAGACGTCTGGAACCTGTGTCCGGGTAGAGAGAACATTTGGGTATAGATTCGGCATCACGAATGGAAACAACAGCGAAGAGAAGAGGTTTACAGGAGGAAGTAGAGGCAGAAAGGGGAAGGTGATGGCCAGTGGACGCCCGAGGGACACGGACACCTTGGGAGTCGTGAGGGCTGGCCTGGCCGGAACAGGAGGGCGCGTGGGGAGAAAGGCTTCCCAAGCTGGGGAGTGCAGGGTGCCCGGCGGGGGCGACCAGCCTCCAGTCACTCGGGTTGATGGTAACCTTCCAGAACCATTGCAGGACAGCGGCAAGGATAGAATTAGAAGAGGAGGAGAGGAAATTAAGGCAGCTAAGAGGAAGCAAAGGCTGGAGGAGTCTGTGGCTGGGGGGAAGAGAATGGAACAGGTTGAAGATGGCACTCGGAGAGCCCAGGACAGGGCTGGGGAGCCTCATGGGTGCTCACTCTCCTTTTCTTTTGGAGCAGCTTTAATTGCCCATAAGGTTTGGGTGCTGTCAGCCCCGCTGTGGTGTGGTTGACTCTGTGCGCTTGGTTGGAACCAGTGGAACAGACTGTGCCGTGGATGGCTTGGTCTGACGAGGCCAGGAGCAACCTGCCTCCTCCTGGGTTTGCTTAATTAAGCATGCACAGCCTCCCTGCCCTCCTCTGTCCTTTGGAAGATCTTTGAAGAAGCAGACATTGAGTCAACAACAGTCGGGAAGATTCTCAGCTACCGTTATCTGTGTGTGGGGGGGGTGAACCCTGGGGCCACCCTGATGTGGGTGACAGCTGTGTCATTCCATTTTGAGCGCCCCTCACTTCTGCCTAGAAGCCCGACGTGCGGATACTTTTTTTTTTTTTTAATTCATCCCTTTGAGGTAAGTTGGCCTCTAGCTATCCTGAGCAGCTGGTTTGATGGTATTAGCCAGGTTGGTTGTTGAAAATCGTGTTTTAATTGTCTCTGGGAAATTCTTTTCCCATCGGTGGGCAAATGGGCAGGTGTGCACCAACACAGTGGTTGGGTGTGTAGACTCAAACTAGCCTAGCCACGCTCCCTGCATGTTCACACCTTAGACCAGTTCCTTAGTTTCTTTATGCCTCAGTTTCCTTAGCTGTGAGATGAGGGTGATAATGGCACCTGCCTCAGGAGGTTGCTATGTGGATTAAATGGGTTAAAGCCTACAATGTGCTCAGCTCGTGTCTGGTACATGGACAGCACTCAGTAAGTACTCACCGCCGTTGTTGTTACTACATTTCTCTCTGTTGTTTAAACCCCTGAATAATCAACGTTGTCTGGGTGTATATTCATATAACCACAGCTATAGGATAGGATCCGTTTCATGTGCTGGTTACTAGAAGTGTGACCTCCATGCCGATCTAATGATGCTAAAATCACCCAAATGTGGGTGGAAAAGAATATAAAATAAGACTCATCGAAAAGGATCAGAAATTGGTTCTGCCCTGTCTCTTTAGGAACATAAATGGAATTGTTTGTCTGCAGGATGAGTGGGGTGATTTCAGAGTCTCCTTCCAATGCCAGCATTGTGACCCCATGAGAAGTCCGGGGAGGGGTACAAACAGGCGACTGGAAAGGAAGCCATGGGCTGCTGTTTGCTTCCAGGGCCGGGCACCTTCCTCCCGGTCAGGTTGTCACTGCTAACACTGTGCGCTATCGACCCCTTGCCTTTGCTGCAGGGAAGGCCGCTCAAACGCCCACATCAGAGGAGATTACCAAAGAATCGGCGACGTCATGCTGAAGAACATTCAGGGCATGAAGGTGAGCTGCTCGGGACTGGGGTGGGCAAGTTTGCCAGGGAAAACCAGGCCAGGGCTGCTGGGGCATTGGCTGTGCTCCCGGAGTCACCGTCCACACCCAGCGCAAGGCAGCAGGGGGTGACCGTTTGGTAAACTGCTCTTCCAGCCTTTCTGGATAATTTTATTTTGAAGCATGAAGGAAAATCCAGTCACTTTGGGGAAAGCCCTTTTGGTAGTTTTTTGTTTCAGAAGCTCTGCACTGTACCCGAAACAGGTATTTTCTGGGAATAGATCATTCAGAAACTAACTTATTTACCCCAAACAGGTATTTTCTGGGAGTGGATCATTCAGAAACTAACTAACTAACTAACTTACTTGATTGATTGATTGATTGAGGCAGAGTCTTGCTCTGTTGCCCAGGCTAGAGTCAGAAACTTTAAAAAGAACAAAAAGTGTAAATATAACGTTATTTGGTTGACCAAACATTTTCATTCCATTGTTTTGGCTTCTAAGCATGACAGAAATGCTAGATTTGGAGCTATATAGGAATTCCAGTAAATCTTACCACTTCAAATCAGCGTACAAAAGCAAATATATTTTTAACCATCCAGCAATATCTACGATAATACAAGAGTGAAAATATAACCAAAGAAGTCAGTAAATAGTACACCAATACTCTACTGTAAAGTTCTGAAGTCTGCCCCCATGTCTTATAGCTGAAATTTTTATCTTTGTGTTTTCATTTTAATTTATTATTAACTTTTTTAATATACAGAGTTTTAGTTCACACGGTTTACTTTTTGAATACATCGATATTTGCATTTTAAGGCAATCTTCCTATATCTCAACTGCCCAGAGACTAAAATAACCTTAAAACCTAATCACTGCCCGGAGCCCGCTAATAAGCCCCGAGAGGAGGCCCGTGTGCGTGTGTCCCCCGTCCCAAGCCGTCCGTCTGTCCGTCCGCCCCCCCCATGCAGCACTAACTGAGCACCTCTACATGGGAGGCACTCACAGAATAAAAGTTACAGCTGTGGGTTGAATTAATTCCCGTGAATCCGGCTCAGTGAGTTTAGAGCCGTTTTTCCCCTTAGAGGGATATATCTCCCGAGGCAGAGACGTGGCAGGGTGGCGGGTGTGGAGTGGCACCGAAAAGATAGGATCAGAGGCCACTCGAGAGATTTCCTGTCAGTCTCTTTCTCTTAACAAAGATCAAGATATTATTTACCTGAGTTATCGTTCGCCTTTTTACTGTGTTCAAAAAGGCAACATTCTGCAGTTTCACATGATAGCAGAGAGTGGCCGTGGAAGAGATCAGGATTGCAGAAAGTTCTGCAAAAAGAAAAGCAAGAACTGTCCAAGATGTTCCACAACTGCGGTGTTTTTAATGGTGTAAGCTAAGGGTAATGCACAAAACTCAGAATGGAACAGTAACTGGCATCTTTTATTTTCTTTGTTTTTTTGCCCCGGGTAGAGTGCTGTGGCCTCAAACTCCTGGGCTCAAGCGATCCTCCTGCCTCATCCTCCCAAGTAGCTGGGACTACAGGTGCACGACACCACACCTGGCTAGTGTTTTCTATTTTTAGTAGAGACAGGGTCTCATTCTTGCTCAGGCTGGTATCGAACTGCTGAATTCAAACAGTCCTCCTACCTCGGCCTCCCAGGGTGCTAGGATTTTAGGTGTGAGCCTGAACTGACATCTTTTCAACTTTCCATGCTAGTTTTAAAAATTAATATATTTTATTTTTTAGAGTAGTTTTAGGTTTAGAGAAAAATCGAGCAGAAGAGAGTCCCCACATTCTGCCCCCCACCCCCACTGGCAGTTTCTCCTCTTATTAGCAGTTTGCACTGGTCTGATACATTTGCTAAAGTCGATGAACCAATATTGATATATTATGATTAACCAAAGCCTGTAGTTGACATGGACTCATTCTGGGTGCTGACAAATGTGTAATGACGTGGATCCACCATGACAGTGCCACACCAACCAGTGTTGCTGCCCTAACACGTCTCTGTGCTCCACCTGTTCAGCCGCCCCAAATCCCTGACAACCACTGATCTTATCCCGTCTCCACAGTATAGCCTTTTCCAGAATGTCATATGGAATCATACAGGATGCAGCCTCCTTAAACTGGCTGCTTTCACTTTAGAAAAATGTCCTTTTCTCTCTCTTCTGTAGCACGATGTTGTTGCTGATGTCCCTTCCCGGTATTTTCCTCTCTTCTCACGCTCTGTGCTTTCTCTTGGCCCATCCTGGTTTCTCACTTTCTCTCACCCTGTTCCCTTATCTGAGATCACAAGCCTGCCCGGGGGACAGCCCCCTTCTAGGAGGCCTGGGCTCTGTCATGGGCCTTTGGGGACAGCAGCGGAGACCTGCCGGGCTCATTCCCGCCCCGCAGGGACCGTCCCCAGCATGCTGCTATTTACCAGCTCTCTTCTGTCTCCGGCTCGGGCGCCAGCTCCCCAGCGCTGCTTTCCCGGGGAGAGCTGACGTTCGGCCCTCCTCTCCCTTAACCTAGCGTGGAAGACCTCCTAAAAATATACCTGATTTCTGCTCCTCGCAGTCTCTCTCTCCGCAGTCTGGTGAGCTGGCATTTCTGCCTGCAGCCAGCTTCCTCAGCCTGCTGGCACTTCAGTATTGTGCCCGTGCCACGGGCATTTATAGCATGGAGCTCTGTGCAAGCAAAATAAAAATAGATGTGAAGGCAGAGAGCCGCTGGCAGCCTTTTAGAGAAATTAGTTGGGTTGTTTTTTATTGTGGTGGTTGCTGGTTTTTAAGAATTTTTATAAAGCGTGAAGGGGAATGACAGAAGGTTCTAGAAATGTGGAAGCCCAGGTTAGCACTGTTGTCCAAAATGCATAGAATGTGATCTTTCCGGCTTACAGTGTCTTTGCTGACCTACCCCCGACCCGTGCACCTACCTGCGTGTGCAGGTGCTGAGCGGGGCGTGCGCCAGAGCCCCCCGCCCCCCCCTCCGTTGGCCAGTGCCAGACTCTGCACACAGGAGGGAGGTGACGTGACCCAGGGGGCTTGGCCCGGCCTTCGGCGCCCACCTGAGAGTCAGAGTGACCCAAATCATGATCTCTGGCCCATGCTGTGAATTTTCCACGTGCACACATCCTCATGCATGCACAAAAGCACGTGAAAATCATTGCAAAGAAAAGGAGTTCCCGGCCTTTCATCTGACCCCCCACTACCACCACCGCCAGCCACGTGGGACCTTCACTGCTTCCTGAACTTTCCGTCCCCCCCCTCTTCTTCAACACTCACAGCACTTTGCTTCTCCTGGGTGTCAGTTTTCGCTTGGTTGCTCTCCTCGGGATGGCCAGGCCTGCCTGCTGGTGAGTGCCCCGCCACCCTGAGACCCACGGCCTCCCAACCTACTGTTCATGTCGTGGCCAGAGTTGTCGTTTGTGCGACACAAAACTGACTCTGCCCAAAACCCTGCTTGTTTCTCTGTGCTTTGGAGGATGCAGTCCAAACTCTAAGCCTTGAGGAAGAAAAGCCTGAGGACCCACCCTGGTCCCCAGTGATCTTTTCTGGCCTCCTTCTCCCCACCCTCCACCTCCTCTGCATTCCAGGCCCTGTGCATGCATGTGTTCTCCCCAAGGCCCCCACCTTGGCTGGGGTGCAGGCATCACTTCGTTTGCTTGTTAGTACAACAGGCAAGACATTTATTGGGCACCTGCTGTGTGCTCTAGGCCCCAAGGATGCAGCGACATTATCGTGCCCTCTCTCAAAATCAAACAGAAGACTACACGTATGACAGCATTGCACAGAGCTACACACATACATGCACACACACACATGCAAGTGAGGGTGTGTTTAACCAGTGCACTCCAATACCTCTGTGAGCTGTGCCTAGGCCAGCTGCCTGGTGTTGATAGTGTACTCTAGTCGTGTGGGATGTCACCGTTGGGAGAAGTGGATTGGACGTGCTCGGTCCTTCCCTGTACATTTCTTTGCAACTTCCTCTGAATCTCTATTTCAAAATGGAAAGTCAGAAAATAAACCCAGCAGGGGAAGCCGTGTAATGTGGGCTAATCTGGGGAGATATGGCACTTTGTGCAGAAGCGCAGAGGAGCAGGGCTCAGGGCAGGCCCCAGAGCTAACCCTGAGGGATGGGGCATCGTGTGCAGAGGCTCCGGGCGAGAGCCTGGCACCTTCAAGTGCGAGGTGGCCAGTGGGTGGCCTGGGGCGAGAGTAGCAAGAGGTGCCGCTGGAGAGGTGGGAGGGATGCCGTCCTGAGCGCTGTCTGTTCAGTGGCATTTTAGAAAGTTCACTTTGGCGGCCCGTCTCCCAATTAAGTGGAGGGACATGGTGCTGGACAGTGCCAGGCTGAAACAGGGACAGTGACTGCAGGGAAGAGGAGACCAGGCTGACATTTTTAGGAGGGGAAACTAGTGGCACCTGGGGCAGGGTCCAAAAATAGAAAGACTCTGGAACATTCCCCAGGTTTTTCTGTCGCGAGAAGCTGGCTGGTGGTGTCATTGATCCTGCAGTTAGAGAATGAGGCTTGGGCCCCAGCGGACGGAAGGGGCGGGCATGTGTTTGGACGCATTGCGTTTCCAGCTCTTCTCAATGTGGGAGTGAAGTTTTGGTCCACCGAAACTGGACCGAGGTCTGGCCGGGAAGTCCAGGCTGGGCACTGCAGCACAGAGAGGGAGCCCACCCTGCGAGGTGGTCACCGAGTGAGCCTGGAAGACAGCCACTGCTGTCGAGACACCCTCCACTCGTCTGTCTGGAAGTGTCCTGCCCCTGGATCCCTCCCCCTCTGCGGAGGGGACCAAGTCCCTGGTGCCTGGTCTGTCACACCCTGGAGCTGGCTGTGTCCGGCCTCGCCCGCCCCCGGACCCCGCCAAGTAGGTGGCCCACAGTAGGCACTTAGTTACCGTCCGAGCAAATGGGACGAGTGAAATCGAAATGCATTTTTAAAACTAATGCTTCTTGAATGTCTTGGTCTGTTTGTGGTCTTGGGACATTTAGGAGAAAACTCAGCCCCCTCCAAGGAGCCCTGTTTCTGTTTCCCCTCGGTTTGCCCGTCTGTTTTCAAAGAGCACATGTCCTCTGATGTCACCTACACAGCTGAGAGGTCTTACTCCGTATGAATTGTAAAGTGCTCAGTGCCTCAGTAGAGGTTTTCATTTCATCCTGAGAACTTAACTGAAATAATGAAGCAAATAGTGAAACGGGAAAAACAGGAAATTTAAGGAAATTAACCGTGACGGAGTAACGAGAGCAGAGGTGCGCTGCGTTTCTGCAAGTCAGACTGCAGGCCAGTGGCAGGCCGCCCCCGACGCCTTCCTTCCCTGTCGCCCCGCAGCACCTGGCCACTCACCTGTGGCAGCACAGCGAGGCGCTGGAGGCGCTGGAGAACGGCATCAAGGGCTCCCGGCGGCTGGAGAGCTTGTGCAGGGACTTCGAGCTGCAGAAGGTGTGCTACCTGCCGCTCAACACCTTCCTGCTCCGCCCGCTGCACCGGCTCATGCACTACAAGCAGGTCCTGGAGCGGCTGTGCAAGCACCACCCGGCCAGCCACCCCGACTTCAGGGACTGCCGAGGTGAGCGCCCGGTGCCCGCGTCACCCGGTGTGGCTGGGGCAGGTCTCCTGGGGCAGGAGGGGGTGGGGGAAGAGGGTGTCTGCTGATAGCATGTCCCCACGTGTTCATAATCCTCATCTGGTGCTTTCTGTTACATCTTGGTCTTCCCCTAGAGAAGGCGCTAACGATCTTTTATAACCCTCTTCTCCTTCCCCTTCGGCGCCATTTTCTGCTTTGGTCCTGGGTGGTTTAGTGCAGAGAAGCCTGGAGAAGCTCCACTCACGGCCAGCCCCCTTCTAGGAAGCTGTCCTCTGCCCACATGGCTGAACTCATTGCTCCCCCATCGGGTCAGCCACGGAAAATGGCGTGTAACTTAATCCCAGTGCTCGCTGCTGCTGGGCGTTTGTAACCTGCTGGTCACCGTGATAACCACTTCTCCTGGGTTAACTCTTAATCTTCACCAGCCTGGGGCATGGGGAGCTGCCCCCTCAGTGGGGGCTACTGAGACCGGAGAGGGTAAGGCCTGCCCAGAGTCACAAGCTGGGAAGAAAATGATCTGGAACCTAAATCTAGAACCCATGATGGCGGCCATCCTACCCTGCTGTCTCACGGTGATGTTAGTTACCCGCTCTCACCTGCTCAGCCCCTGGCCAGAAACTGTGCCAAGCATCCTACCAGCGCTCACATCTTTACTTCTTTACTACTTTACGCCTGTACTCCTTTAACAGCTCCATTAGATCAGTGGCATTATCCCATTTTACAGATAAGGAAACTGAGGCTCAGAGTGGGGGAAGGGACTGTGAGCATCAGTTAGTAAAAGGTCAGAGCTGGCATTCCAGACCACGCTTTTCCCACTGTGCCAGGCATCCTCTTTTTGAACCAAAGTCCTTCTGTCCCATGTCATCCGAGGTCTGTTGGCGTTGCATTGCCTGGCCGGCCCGTAAGCCCCTCGAGGGCCAGGACACAGAGCAGCCCTCTGCCGGTGGCTCCTGAGAAGATGGCACAGATCTAGCAGGTCAAGGCCCTGAAGCGTCAGAGACACCTCCCAACTCTTCGGCACTGGTGTCATCTTTTTAAAAGTCCATCTCCTTACCCCCTTGCTTAACAGCTAACAGCTGGGTGACGCCCAACTGCCTGAGGGTGACATCTAAATTCCTTACGATCAGGCCGGTCTGGCCTCTCAGGCACCAGCTGCACGTTGAGCACCTGTGCTAGGTGTGCGAGGAGAAGAGAACGATGCGACCCACGGGCAGGTGCCTGGGTAGGGATGGATACCCCATCGGGGCCGTGACAGAGAAGTGCCAGCCGGGCACCAGACTCAGCCTTGGGCCAGGGGGGAGCTCTCCGAGGGAAAGGATGTTTAAGCTTGAGCTAAAATTTAAGGGTTTTCCTAGGTGTGGGGAATAGTTAGGAACAGCACATACACAGGTCCAAAAGGGTACTGTGGAACATTCCAGAAGTAGAAGGAAATTCTATGTGGCTACACTGTGGAACCCAGAGAGTGAGAAGATGAGGCTGGCATAGTGAGCAGGGACCAGATCCCAGAGGGTCTTACAAACCCCAGGAGGCCTTAACCTAAGAGCAAAGGCAAAAAACAGGGACTGTTTTAAGGAGAGGAATGGTGATATCGGGTTTGTTATAGAAAAATCCCTGTTAGTATCTAGAGTATATAAAGAACTCCTGCAAATTAGTTTTTATGAAGACAACCCATACATAGGAAACCAATTAAGACATTGGCAATTCATGGAAGGGGAAGACAGATGCCTCAGGACGTGGCTTGCTGTAGACCAAGCGTCCTCAAACTATGGCCCACGGGCCACATGCCACCTGCCTAGGACATTTATCCGGCCCACCGGGTGTTTCTGCCGCCGCTGCCTGTCCTGCTTAGCAGCCGACTTGTCCCGGGCCCACAGTGCGCACTCTCCAACGGTCTGAGGGACAGTGAACTGGGCCCCTGTTTAAAAAATTTGCAGACCTCTGCTGTAGACCATCCGTCTTTCAAACCACTGTGCTGCCTCTGCCCTCCACACGGCCAGCCGCACATTCCATTCCTCCTGCTGGGAGTCATGGCCACCACCTCCCTGGCCTTTCCTGGCAAAATCCTTCTCATCCCTTTAAGCCTCAGCTCTTGCCAGAGCCTGAGGTTGAGCTGACCTCGTCCGCCTTGTCCTATTGTGCTGGCGTTGCCAGTCGGCCCTGCCTGGAGGAAGTGACCCAAGGCCCCTCCCAGCTCTGAGGACTCCACAGGTGTGTTGCTCTCATGGCTGAGAAAATGCTTGGTTTTGCATGTGCTGTCCTTGGCACGCTTGCCCAGTTTTCATTCTACTATTTTTCTAAACAGTCCCCAGTGGAAATAGTCCATCCTTGATAATTAAATGGAAAAAAGTGCTTGCCGCTTAGCTTAAAACATGAGGTGGCATCACTGCAGAAACATGGGAACACAAAGTGTGTCTGAGCATAGATTTCCTGAACTAGGGGGGTGCTGAGCGCCAAGAGCCGCTCCCAGCATGCCCTGCCCGTGAGCGCCTAGGGACCGGGGTTCCCTCACCCCGCCCAGAGCCGCCTCTCCCACCCCACTGAGCATCGTGTCCACCCAATGTGTATTGGACCAAATTGGGTGGTAATGTCTGAAGACAGCAAACCCTGGGGTTTGTCACTGTGGTTGAAACAAAGCATTCTGCGGCAAGCTAGGGAGAATTTAATTTGCATCCTCTAGGAGAAAGCAAGAAAACCAAATGCTCCCCTTCCAAAGCTGAAATGCTGGGAGAAGGAGGTATTTAGTTCTGAAAATTGAAGTTCTGTCAGTATTTCTTGCTTTTCTTAACAAAACTCCCCAGATGCGCTCAGCTACTGTGCATTTGCACGCCACCCAAACTTGCATAAATTGGGCATTAGCTCCTTTCACATATTGGATGACCACCATTTTGGGGAAGATGTGCTTATATTGAAAAATAAAGTTGAATTTCATAGTTATTCCTTGCAACCCTCTTGGTAATAAACACAAGGAAGAAGTGGGAAACGCTGGGATGGTAGTTATCGTAAAAGTGTCACAGTATCAATTAGACCCTCTCTCAAAAAGATGTTGACTCTGCCCCAGATTTTTCTGTGGCCTCCTTGTGTTCACTGAGCCTTGTTCTCTCTAGGTGACAGAAGGGAAAAGAAAAACCTCTGCCCTGTGACAAAATTCAAAGCACGCTTACTCTCCTGTGTCTTGCCCCTCTGAGCCATCAAGTCCTAAGTGCAGGACAGCTGTATGCGACATAGCCACGAAGGGGCGATCTACATTTTCAACATGCTTTAGGGAAACTCAAGTAAAGCAGATGCATACATAAAGCAAATCCCTCCATTTTTATTATAGAGAAGTAGCACTGTTGTCCCTCCAGGAGGGCACCTCCCTGCAGCGCTGGGCTGGAAGCTGCTGGAAGCTGGCCAGCCATTAATGCCGCCGCCTTTGCATGTCTGTTCCCTCCCCAGCGGCGCTGGCCGAGATCACCGAGATGGTGGCGCAGCTCCACGGTACGATGATCAAGATGGAGAACTTCCAGAAGCTGCACGAACTCAAGAAGGACTTGATTGGCATCGACAATCTGGTGGTTCCAGGGAGGGTAAGCAGCCGTGGTGCCAGTGTGCAGCCCAGGGGAAGACAGAAAGGGGACATTTAAGGGGCTTGAATGTGAACCTTTGAACACGGACACTCCGAAGGTAAAACGTCCTCGTCCTGCAGCGGTTTCCTTCTACCTGGGAGGGAACTGGGAAAACATGAGTGTTGTTGGGAGTCATTGTGTGAGCAGATACGGTAATCCTCTGACCTCGTGTTCTGCATTTTATACTTACGGGTTGATTTGCTTGTTTACTTTCCCCCTGCCATACCCCAGAGAGGATTTGAGATAGCTTATTTCATCTTTTAAAATCTAGGCAAATGAAAGTGGAAGATAAAGGGGGGGGGAAAAAAAAGAATTGGGCAAAATAGTGATATAAAGCCAGAGAGTTAGTATATGAAAGTATGCTAGAAATTACCATGCAAATATGAAAAGTATTCTATTTTTTATTTATTTTTTTGAGACAAGAGTCTTGCTCTGTCTCCTGGGCTAGAATGATGCAGTGGCATCATCACAGCTCACAGCAACCTCAAACCCCTGGGCTCAAGTGATCCTCCTGCCTCAGCCTCCCGAGTAGCTGGGACTACAGGCACATGCCACAATACCCTGCTAATTTTTCTATTTTTGTAGAGACCCCTGTCTCTCATTGTGTTGCCCAGGCTGGTCTCAAACTCCTGGCCTCAAGCAATCTTCCCACCTCGGCCTCCCAAAGTGCTGGGATTACAGGGATGAGCCACTTTGCCCAGCCAAAAAGTATTTTTTTTTTTAAGATGCAATGTTCTGTGCATAATTTTAATTCAAAATTAAAATAACATTTTAGGCAGAAAGCAATTCTGGGAGAGATGTGAGTTCACTTAGCTATATGAACCTTGCTCTCTCCAGCCCTGCCTCACGTGAGATGCAGGCCACTCCCGTTACACACAGGAGCAGGGCTTCCGTCACACACACGCCGGCCAGCCAGTGCGGTACAGAACACGTGTAAGAGGCCTACCTTTTTCAGATTCCCTTCCTGGGAAGCAGGCATTGCCGAGGAATCAGATACTCAGTTGCTCCGTCTTAGCAGATCTCTCTATGGCATCTTTACGCTGCTAGCCCCCCCATTTCAAGTCCCACACCATCCAGGTCTGGGGAACTGCAGCCACGCTGACCTGCTGCAGGCCCGCCTTAACCTGCAGACGGGGGTCCCGCGTGCCGGGGCCTGGGGTCTGATCCCACAGGTAGCTGCCCGGGAAACGTTAAATCCGTGTAACCCCGGGCACTCGAGGGAAGTCCCCTGTGTGTGTGGGTACTTCTATCAGGAGGCCTCAATACATGACTGCCTGGAAGCCGAGCTGCTAGAGGTCGTCAGAAGGTTACTGGGAAGGGCCGGGTGGAATTCAGGCTGGGATTTGCTTCAGCTGTGCTGGTGGCAAGATCCCACCAGGCCTGGCACCTGCCAGCCTCGCCTGCCCTTCCATCAGGAACCCTTAGAAACGCCCTGTGGAATCGCTATTATTTTCTCCTCACTTTGAACATCATAAAATATTTAGCCACATGGTGAACAGAGCATTTGTAAAGAATTTGTTATTTTGAGGAGAAACTTTCCATGTGTAAGGACGAGAGAGAGTTCCTTAGACGCATCTGCCTGTTACTGGTTCTTAAGAAGCAGCGTTTTAAATCGTGGGCAGATTCCTGTAGCCACAGGACTCAGGTGGCTTCTCTGCCTTCCAGGGTCCCTCCTGCCACTTTTTATATAGCTTCTTCTTTGAGAACCGGTCGGGGTCCTTGTCATCTTCCTTTCAGCGGGGAACCCCGTGGAGCCTGGGGATTATGTGACAGTCCTCATCCTCAGAGAGGCCCCAGCAGGCTCTTCGACCCGAGCCTCAGTTTCCCCTCTAGTAGGTGGAGCTGCCAGCTTCCTGGGACGGGCGAGGCAATGCCTGGGGACCTCAGCGCAGCGCCTGGGCTGCAGCAAGCATGCAGTTCATTGGGACTGAGCACTGAGACTGTGCGGTGTGGGGACCGGGTGAGGGGAAGTCGGGTCTCGGCGACGCTCTGGCTTGTCTCCTGCAGGAGTTCATCCGCCTGGGCAGCCTCGGCAAGCTCTCTGGGAAGGGGCTCCAGCAGCGCATGTTCTTCCTGGTAAGTGGCGAGAGCTGCCGGTCCTGGTGGACCCATGTCACCCTGGGCAAGCAGGGTGCCCAGGCTGCCCGAGTCGGGGGTGGGGGGGGGACCTAGGGGCAGGGGAGCAGCCCGAGGTGCTGAGACCGGACTTGCGGAGGGCAAGGCGGGGCGACGGAAGATGCGAGAAACCTACTGACGGCACGTGCTGGTTTCATCTCCGCTGCGCTTCTCCTGGTTCTAGTTCAACGACGTCCTGCTGTACACGAGCAGGGGGCTGACAGCCTCGAATCAGTTTAAAGTCCACGGGCAGCTCCCGCTCTACGGCATGACGGTGAGTGTGCCACGAGGGCGCAGCGTGGGCCTTTCCCCCGGGCAGCCTGCCGGGGGGGCTTGGCAGGCGCCACCTCCTGCACATGGGATGCCCCTGCCTTCTAGAATCAGGCGAAGAGGAAGTGGACGTGGGCCACGTGGTGTGAACTTGGCCCTCACAGCCCTGTGCCTCGCCCTGGGGCCCTGACAGTCCTCACCACGCTGCAATGATGGTGCCCACTCGCTGGAGCTGGACCAGCCAGGCACCTGTGCCCCCGAGACGGGCCGCTCCGGGCTCTGTTCTGTAACCCTGGGCGGCAGGTCTGGACACAGCACTGGCTTCTGCCAACGCTGTCCTAGGGCTGGAGAGAGGGAAGGCTGCGGGCCCCTCTGGCCTTTCTGATGTTGGTTTTCTGAGTGGGAGCCCGACACGGGCTCCTGGTTCCCCCGAGCAGTGGCGCCACTCGTCTTAACGCCACTGGTCACGCCCGTTCAGGAAGGTTTGGAAAGGCTTGGCTTGCGACTCCACGGTGACATCGCAAACTCTTGCCCCACAGATTGAGGAGAGCGAAGACGAGTGGGGGGTGCCCCACTGCCTCACCCTGCGGGGCCAGCGGCAGTCCATCATCGTGGCCGCCAGGTAACTGGGTGACCCGCCCTTCCCCGCCTGCCCTTTGGCGTGCTGTGGTCTCAACTGACGGCTTCTCTGTCTCCAGTTCCCGGTCTGAGATGGAGAAGTGGGTCGAGGACATCCAGATGGCCATCGATCTGGCGGAGAAGAGCAGCGGCCCCAGCCCCGAGTTCCTGGCCAGCAGCCCCCCGGACAACAGTGAGTGCGGCCAGCGCAGCCGCGCGGGGTGGCGGGGGGTCTGGACTCGTGTCCATGGCACTTCCTTTTTCTAAAAGTAAAACCCTGAACACAGTATTTGGGAGAGGGAGGCCAGCTCTCCTGGGCCGGCACTGGCGCTTATCACACAGTGTCCCTGGAGAGGTCACGAGGTCACTCGTGTAGGGCGAGGGCTGCAGACCAAGCTCCCGGGTGTGGAAGGGGCTCCCTAGCCGGGGCCAGTGGGAGGCCCCCGAGTGGGGGCCTCGGCAGCTTCCTGCTCAGAGGGTGCGCCCCCCGTGAGCCCTCCAGCCTCCTCGGAGGGCATCAGAAGGCTCCTTTTCCTGGGGGGAAAGGTCAGAAGTGCTGCCTTCTGCCCATGTCCTGCAGAGTCCCCCGACGAAGCCACAGCCGCCGACCAGGAGTCGGAGGACGACCTGAGTGCCTCACGCACCTCGCTGGAGCGCCAGACGCCTCACCGCGGCAACACCATGGTGCACGTGTGCTGGCACCGCAACACCAGCGTCTCCATGGTGGACTTCAGCATCGCCGTGGAGGTACCGGCAGGGAGCGCCGCGTGGCCCAGGGACAGCGCTTGTCCCCGCGGCTCAGGGGGGCTGGTTCCTGCACCTGCCTGTTACAGCCCCGCCCGGCAGGAAGGACCAAAGCGCCAGGCTCGTCTCTGAGCACACACGGCTGTCCCCGCAGGCAGAGCTGAGTGGGTGTGGGTGGTTCTCTTGTTCGCTCCCCTTTCCTTTCCCCTCGAGTTAGCCTAGAAAGCTCCGAACGTCATGTCCTGGAGCTGTCCCCCAGGACTCGGGTACATGGGGACGGGGCAGAGTTAGCAAGGCAGCAGGTGGGTGCCAGCCGGGGTCCGTGTCACAGGTCACGGAAGAACCTGAGGAGAAGGGTGAGTAGGACGAGGCTGCTCTGGGTTGTCCCTGTGCAGGGCTAGAAGGGGTGGCTTCCTCCTGCCATCCTATTGAGCATGGCCGACATCCTTTAACAAGAGACACGTTAGTAAAGAGACGCGTAATAAGTTCATTTAATCGTAGTTTTACATGACACAGGAGCCTTCGGAATGAAGGCCCATGCCTCAGTTGCTAGACTGAGGTCAGGGACCGTGCAGGGCCCATCTGTTCACATTCTTCTCGGCCTCCCCTTCATAGCATTTCTTCCCCCCTGGTTGGGGCAGGACCCCTCTGGAATGAGGTCTTACGACCTACCATCAGACGAGGCAGGCTAGAGAATCTCTTTGTGGCCAGCTCGCAGACAGACCGGCAGGGGAACGCTAGAGTCATATTCTAGGATTTATGGCTGGCCTTGGGGAGGGGGATTCTTGTTGCTATGGCCAGCCAAAGGGAGAAGGAGGGAAGCAAGACAGGGGGGGGCAAGGGAAGGTCAAAGATTTTGCTTCTGAGGCCTTCATCTGGGAGCGTCACTCCCTGGGCCTCAACACCTGGAAGTTGGCTTGGATGATGGGTCTCTCCCGGATCCTCGCTGTGAAAACTTCCCAGCCTTTCAAAACAATTCTTCAGGGCTACTACAGCTGTTGCCCAGAAAGCTCGTGGAAGGGGATGTTTGGGGACAGCATAAAGATGTGCTGGCCTCAGCCATGGCACTAGAGCCAGCGGAGGGTCTGAGACAGGACAAGCATCATCTTTTACGCTTAGAGCTTCAGGGCAGTAGGCAGCGGGGAGCTTGTCCAACCAACGGGATGTAAGGAACAGAGGGGTGGGGACTGTATTCGTCCCCCATGGCAGCCAAACACACAGCCACAAACCAGTTGTAGCAACAGAAATTTACTCTTACTGCTGGAAGGCAAGAGGCCAACACCCAGGTGGAAGCGGGGTTGGTTCCTTCTGGAGGCTGCAGCCATCCTTGCCACACCCAGCTTATGGACACAGCATGTCCCTCCAGTCTGTGCTCAAATGTCCCCTCGGGTTTAGGTCCCGAAGACCCTATTTCCATTCACAGGCACTGAGGGTTTGGACTTGGCGAGGGGCACAATTCAGCCCACAGCAGGGACTGTGGTTGTGGGGAGGGAGGAGACAGACCCCTGGCACGGCCGTGAGGACATCGGCTGGTTCTGGGTCAAAGGCAGCAAATGCAGACAGGCCTGAGGGTCCTCCCTCTGGACAAGGACGCGGCCTCTTGAGGCAGGGCGTTGCAGGGAGGCTGGCGTACGTGGAGGCCGCTGGGACAGAACAGCGAATGCGCTCGCTTCCCGAATGACAAGGGCAGAATTTAGAGGTTCCAGTGGGCCTGGAATGTGGTTGACCCATCAACCACACTATGGGGCTGGCTTTGGTGTCAGAGTTAATTACGTCTGAGAAAAATCTTTTGGACTTTATCTGAAGTTTTCGATTGAGTATTAAAACCCTAAAGAAAGGAAAATGTGCTCCTGTCCTCACCCCATGGCGTGTGACCCTGCGCTGCTGCATAGTATCACATCCAGACAGCTGCTCAGCCTGGACACCCGCCACCCCCTACCTGTCTGCAGGTCCTTCTCCCTGCACCAGGCGTGTGTCCACCCCCACGGCTCACCTTTGTCACCCCAGCAGACCCTGAGCAATGGGAGGCAGAGACGGTTCAACTTGTATCATCGCAGCTTCTAGCATGGGGTCCTTACCTACGTGGGGACCCAAAGGGATAGGACAAAATAGCCTCAGAGGTGTGTGTATATATGTGTGTGTATATATATATATATGGTAAAATACCTGTAAAGTAAAATTTGCCAATTTAACCCCTTTTAAGTGAACACTTCAGCAGCACTAATTACCTTTACGGGGTTGGGCCCCCCTCCCACCCTCCATTTCCCACCTCTGAGTCTCCCTTGGTCCCTTTGTCAAAGTGATATCACCGAGTGGGCCACGTTTGTCGGAAGCGTGGACACAGGTGCCCTGTGCTCCTGCTCCATGCCGGGCTGCCAGCGCTGTCCCAAGAACGCTCTAGGGCTGGCCCTGCACACTCTGCCATGCTTCAGGCCCGGCGGCTGCAGTCAGCGGAGGGTGGGCTGCAGCCTCCCCGGGGCCCACTAGAGGGCAGGCGGGAGCTGCTCGCTTTCTGTCCCAGGGCAAAGTCCCACAACCTGGGAGCCTGAAAACAGAAATTCTCACATTCCTGGAGGATCAAGGCCCGGGCAGGGCTGCCCTCCCTCTGAAACCAGTAAAGGAGGCTCTTTCTCCTCCTGTCTGCTGGCAGTTCTTGGTGTGCTTTGGCGTGCAGATACATCACTCACTCCTGCCTCTGTGGTCAAGGCAGCATCCCTGGGCTGCTTCTCAAAGGGCACCACTCCCAATGGATTTAGGGCCCACCCCACTGTGACCTCATCTTTACTAATTATATCTACTATGACCCTGTTTCCAAATAAGGTACCTTCTGAGGTTAGGGCCTTCAGTGTATCTTTTTGGGGGACTCAGTGCACCCTCTACCAGGTGACAAGAAGCAAGCATCTCAGGCTTGTACCATCAACCAAGGGTTTCTCCACACCAGGGAGCAGTAGGGCCCACATTCTCAAGTCGTGGACATGTCTCAGTTGCAGGAAGCCTATTCTTAGGACCAGACCTGGCCACGGGCCCTGGCCCCATCGGTGCTTCTTACAGGCCTCCTTGTCTTTCAGAATCAGTTGTCTGGGAACCTGCTGAGGAAATTCAAAAACAGCAACGGGTGGCAGAAGCTGTGGGTGGTGTTCACAAACTTCTGCCTGTTCTTCTACAAGTCACACCAGGTGAGTGCCCCACACCAGGCAGGCGGGCCTGGGGCTCCACGCAGTACCTCTTGTCTCTCAGGGGCACTGCTGAGCCACCTGGCCCAGCGTGGAGAAGCCACCTGTCCCCCGGGGAAGGCCATGGACAGCAGGGGCTTCAACTCCAAGCGAAGGCTGACATCAGCCATTTGCTGAAGGTCACTGACAGTTTGTGTCCTGGCAGGGACTCACTAGCTGGACCACCTGCCCCGCAGCCGAGGGTGGAGCTGCCTGGGCTCCCAGGGTCCCTGCTGGGGGAGGGGTGGCTGCCGCCCAAGGCTGCCTCCCAGAGCCACTCTGTTCCCCGTTCCAGGACAATCATCCCCTTGCCAGCCTGCCTCTGCTCGGGTATTCGCTCACCATCCCCTCGGAGTCCGAGAACATCCACAAAGACTACGTGTTCAAGCTGCACTTCAAGTCCCACGTGTACTACTTCAGGGCGGAAAGTGAATACACGTTTGAAAGGTAAGTGTCCTCTTTCCTACACACAGGGCCTGGTAAAAGAGGACATTCCTCTAGCAAATGCCAGCATGTGAGGGAGGCGCTAGATGTGTGCCCGTGTGCAACTCTGTTCTCGTAGCAGCAGGTAGGAGGGTGATGAGGGTCCTTACCCTGGACAGTGTTACCTGGTGCCCAGACATCTCTAACTTGTGTGTCGTGGGCAGAACTAGAGAGGGGCTCCAGTGCTCTGCTGGCCTGGCCGGACCCACCTAGACCCAAAGAAAGCGTTTCAAGGGCAAAAACGTCAGGTTTTTTTAGGCTGTAGCTACCAAGTCTTAATATTCTTGATTGGGCTATAGCTACAAGGCTGTTTCAGGTCAATGGACCATACAAGGAAGGGAAAAAATCTTGGTTCTTGTTAGGGTTACCTTATTGGTGAAACTCCCACATGGTGTAGTGAGAACCAAGGGGCAGGGCCTTCATTCAGCCAAGGAATAAAAGAAACCACCAGGCTATTGGCGGTTTCTGAAATTCACATTTCAAGTAGAAAGTCTGGGTGAACGTCCCCAGACTTTCTACTTGAAATGTGAATTTCAAGTAGAGCCTAGACTAGAGGATAGTAATTTCAATGATCCTAGACTAGAGGGTAGTAATACTCAAATTTGACACTGGCCTAGAAAACAGAGTGAGGGACTGAGTGGGATGATCTTATCACAGACTTGCAGTGCTAAGATCCTAAAAGGCCTGGAGGAAGAAATTTCTAATGTAAGCATTCCCCACAAGGGCAGGAAGCTGGCCATGCCCAGGTGTCCTCAGCACTACTTACCTGTTGGACCAGATAATGAGTTGGGGAGGCTGTCCTGCAAACAGTAGGATGTTCACGGCGTCCTTGGCCTCCACCCAGTAGATGCCAGTAGCACCTCCTCGGTTGTGACTACTGAAAATGCTCTAGACTTCACCAGATGTCCCTGGGGCCAACATCGCTGCTGGCTGAGAACCACTGCTATACGGCAAATACACATAAGTATAAAAGGGAGCTTCTACTAAGCAAGATAGGACGCACACCACATTCTCTGCAATTTCCCGATGAGGAGGATGAGGAATTCTCTTCAACAGCCCTAACTACTCAAAATGGGGAGTGGATGGCGTCACCTAGGCAAGGCACATGTGTCTTGAGTACTTCCAGAGTACTCCCTACAAAACGAGAGTGCCCAGCGGATGGTTCTCAAATGGTGTTCCCCAGGAACAACTGGAAGAACCCTCTGCTCAGGTGCTAGGAGTTCACTTCCAAACCCTCCTGCTGGCATGGCAGGTTACAAACCAGGTGGTATTACAGCATGCTGTGTGTTTGTAGGTGGTGACGGCCAAAGTGTCATGAAGCTGTCCAAACAAGGGGGAAAAAAAGTTTATAAAACATGGTCCATGGTAGTTATTTCACTTCTGTTTCAGGTGGATGGAAGTGATCCGAAGTGCCACCAGCTCAGCCTCACAGGCCCACGCTCTGAGCCACAAAGAATCTCACGTGTACTGACAGCCAGACACGTTTGGTCGATTCTGCAGTGGCCGCTTTCCTGGAAGACATTTACTTTCTTCTGTATTAATGAAGCCTAGTAAAATTAACACCTGTCTGAAAAACAACCCGGTTTTACTGCAACTCTCATCTGTCTCCACAGAAGCGTTTTTTAACCTTGTCCTCTCAGCTGTTAATTTCTCATCTGAACGGAACAGTGACCCCAGCTCCAGGCCCGGGTGGCGTTTCGTCTATCATTCTCTCGGGGGGCTGTTACTTAGCTTGTGACAGTATTAAAACATTGTCATTAAAAGAGTGCCAAATGACATTTCTTCCTCCACGCTGCATCTCAGAAGCAGTACAAACACATCCGTTCAACCGTGAGACAGGGCAAGTGCTCTTCTTTTTCTTAAAGAAACTTTTATTATTTTCATCTTACAGGCTGCTGCATTTTAAAAAATTCGATTTTCCAGTGTTTGCGATATACGTGGCACAGTCTTAAGTAAATGAGATCATTTTCAGATTTTTTTTTCAATCTTTCTACTTTTATAATAATAGGCAGTTAGTGGGACTCACTTCTTTGATTAATAAGCAATTTGCAGCACACTACGTTCCCCTTAGGGGCATCACGCTCCAATGAAAACACTTGTTATCCTCCACCTCCTCCTTGGCACAAGTTGACCAAATCCTTTAGGTGATTACTATTCACAAACTGTAGCGGGGTTGTCTTCTGTTACGGGAAGCAGAAATGCAGTGCAATATCCGGACTGTCGCTGTACTGTGAGTGGCGTGTACAATGGGAAGATGCTGTGGTGTTTTGCTGTCCATGTCACAAGCATGAAAACCTGTATGTCATTGATGATATGTTTCCGTGACGAGCGTGTTTGTGAGCGTCGTGGCCGCAGAGGCACGATGACGTGACGGTACGTAGTCCCCTGGTACTCTTGTCTCCTCCTGCAACTGTGGCGGACACTGCACACCCTCTAGTAGTATATATATCGTGCCTGTCCGCAAAAGCAACATTTACCTTTCTTACTCATTCCCCCCGGGCATGGGGTCTCGACAGTAGGACACTGCACCTCCCTGACAGTCGGACTACACAGGGAACACGGTTCCAACCACTCGGGCCCACGACTTGGAAGGCGTTTGCCCGTTCTCTCCGGTGATGGGTGGCTGCTATTCCCTTAGCATTCGCAAGCCCTTCCTGATGCAAGTGCAGAAAGATCCGGAGGCCGTGGCCAATCAACACCGTCTCTTCCGTGCCCTGAAGCACCGCTGGGAAGGGCTACTCACCCAGGACACAGGAAGCCACCGGCTCTGCAGGGCTGGGACTGGTGTCCGTGGAAAGAGGGATTGACCCACGGACAAGTAGCTCCACACGTGTTAATCATTTGCCTTACAATATGTACCAGACGGTTTGAAGTACTAACAAAAGGGAATAAAAATACCTCACGCCACGATCCAGCATATTGAAGTTCTAAGGCAAAACAACCCACCTTGTGTCTCGTTTTTATTTTCAGCCTGTGTGTGGCAGGGCGGGGAGGACAGGCACTCGCTCGCTGAGACAGAAGATGGGGGCAGCTTTGACAGACCCCAAGTAGGTCCCTGGGCTGTGGGGGGGGGGGGCGGAGTGGGGGGGTACTCCCCAGTCCTGTGTGGACAGCTGCCCAGATGGCAGAGCAGCACTAGAGGATGGTCCCTCCAGTAGTCCCGTCACTAAATTCCAGGTTACTTGGACATGAAGTGGTCTCCTACCTCCGTATTTCTGAATGATTCCAATCCGTGCCCAGCACCTCTGTCCCACGTGACCTCAGAGGAAAATGAAGTCACAACAGCGTGGGACTTCAGCCCACCCCAAGCTACAGGAACACGTGCACTTGGCAGGCACACCCTCTATACCTAAGACACAAAATTACAAAAATAACTTTCCTATGAGCTTAATAACCCTCGCATGATATGGTACCTGTGCTTAAGAACATGCCCTGGAGGGCTCTCTGCCTTTGTTGCCATGTTTCTTAAGGAAACTTAAAATCAACCACATATTTTACCAAAGGAAAAGTACAAAAAATGCAACATAAAGAACCAGACTAGATCCTTCACAAGAGCAACTTGAGAATAAAACTCTTGGGTTTGGGAGGCAGGTGGCACTTCCAAGAAAATAACAGCCTGGCCATTAAGTAGCCTTGTCATCCCAAACCACACTGGTGGGCCACCTCACTGAGCACAGTCAGCTGGGACAGACGCTAACCAGTCACTCACGGCCAGGCCGGTCCACAAAGGCAGTAGCTGTGGCCCGCTCGCCCGTGTAGAACACTTGCCCATACCAGCGCATGAGCACCAGCTGCAGTCTCAGGCAGATGAGCCACCAACAAAGCAGTTAGGCACTGAGAAGCCCGCAAGCGATCGTCAACCTGTCTATCATGCCTCGCTCCCCGCTCTGGCTACACACTGACAACAATCTATGTTGTCTGAAGCAGGTTCCAGTTGTAGCTCTGGTACCTGGTCTCTCTTTTAATGAAGGACTGGCAGTAGACATACACATGCCAGTAGCATACACGTTTCCTTGGTTAAACCAGATGCCCTTAGAAAGAGCTCAGTGGTTTTGTGTGTCTACAGAAAGTAACAAGCCAGAAGAGATTGTACAGGAAGGTGATCTGCTTTTAAACTCCAAACCACATCTCCCCCCAGAAGCTAAATGGACACAAAATGTTTCCAATAAATTCGGAATCACTTATTGTTTTACTGAGAGATGGAGTTGTGCAGTATCACAGCCTAGTGACTGCAGAGAGCCTACTAACCGATCACACCGACACCCCTAATCAGAATCCAGTCTAGCAGCATAAACAGTTACTGCATTTGAGACTGGCTTCGGCATCAGCAGTTGTGATGTCATTGTCCTCTCGTAAATATGAAGAACTCTGAATCAGGAAAGCTGCTGTCTACCTTGGCTCTCTTAGAACCACATAAGCTGCACACTCACTGTAAGGGAAAACAGATTCATTTTTCTTTGAATGGTTCTTTCTCTGCAATGGATGAATCTAACCTACGACTTAGGCCTCATGCTTCACATAGGGAAACAAATAGTTCCCCATGCAGAACACTTCCCAGAAACACAAAACGAAATAGTCTCAATTCTTCTAATTTTTTTTTTTTGGGGGGGGGAGGGTGCAGGGTCTTGATCTGTTGCCCAGGCTGGAGTGCAATAACACAATCATAACTCAGTGTACTCTTGAACCCCTGTGATCCTTCCATTCACTCTTCCAAGTAGCTGGGACTACAGGCATGTGTCACCACACCTAATTTTTCTATTTTTCGTAGATGTGGGGTCTTTCTATGTTGCCCAGGCTGGTCTCAAACTCCAGCCTCAAGTGATCCTCCCCCTCGGCCTCTCAAATGACAGGATCCCAGGCATGAGCTACTACTGCACCCACCTATATTCTCGGATTTTATTCTTCAAAGTAACATTCTTGCTGCAGAATAATACAATAAAAATTAGCAATTCAGTTCTATTTCCCCTAATCAAAATGTATCCTTTATACAATCTAATAGTTCAACCCAAATCTACTTCTAATAAAATATTACAATTTAATTTTAGAGTTTAAAAGCTACATTCCATTATCCAAGAGCAGTGGTAGGAGCCTACAGTCCCAGCTAACTGGGAGGCTGAGGCAGGAAGACTGCTTGAGCCTAAGAGTTTGAGTCCAACCCAGACAACATAGCCAAGACCCCACCTCTAACACACAAACAAAAGCTGGACTTCATTAAACTGGAACCACTCAAATATCTGGCTCAAGTCTCTGTCCTCACCCTGTTCCTTCCAGGCCACTACACCAGCAGATAGCTAAGCTTACATCCCAAGCTCACCCAGTAAAATGTTTTAATCTTCCAGAACTGTTATTCCAACAAGAGATGACAATAATTAGCGCTAACAAACACAAAAGAACACCACACATACCTAAGTCAGCAGTCAAGGATTGCCATAAGAACTCTCCCATCTCAGAATTCTGAGATTATTTCCCCTTTTGCCAGGTGAGGCCCTACAGCAAGCAAATAGCTAATATAGGCTCCTGTAAGAGAACTGAAACAACCCTTCAAGTCTCCAGCGAGTGGTGGAGCAATTTTACACATCAGCAATGTTCAACCCCATCTGAGGGACCGATTTTACAGCACGCACAGGGAGCTGCCCTGGACACTCAGCATTCTGACAGCTGGGCACTTCTCCCTGAGTCTTCGGAAGTTCTCTCTCTCTCTCTCTCTCTCTCTCTCTCTCTCACACACACACACACACACACACACACACACACACACACACACACACCAGGTGCCCTGTCCTCTAAAGAGTCACGTTTCAAGGAAAGTATACAAAATAAGTGTTATAAAATTTATTCGTGTAAGCATTCAGACATTTGCAGGTGGGAAAGATGATATGCAGATTCCACTACAAGGTACAACAGAAAATCGTACTGGAAGGGACGGTACATCTGGCGCAGACCAGCAGTGGCACGATTCCAAACAAATGTTAGACGAGAGCGCTTCATTGGGGAGAAAACCGAAGATAATAATTTAAAGCTTCATGAGGCAAGATATGTTCCAATTTAAAACACTAAGAAATA
This sequence comes from Microcebus murinus, assembly GCF_040939455.1. Taxonomy (NCBI): domain Eukaryota; kingdom Metazoa; phylum Chordata; class Mammalia; order Primates; family Cheirogaleidae; genus Microcebus; species Microcebus murinus. Next base: position 18,445,240 of record NC_134116.1, on the reverse strand, counting down.
GTACCATCAATGAAAAAGGAAATCAACTTCTAAGTGTACCAAAAAGGGTGGCAGGGCAAACAAGAGGAAAATTTGCATCTGTTGAGGTACAAATAGGAGTGTTCCATAAGAGGGGCATTAATTATTATTAATGACAAACCCTGCAAATACAAAATAAAACCCAAATCACTGGTCACATAATTCAAAATTTACATGTAATAAAGGCAAGGCAATAGACTCAAGTTATGGCCTGTCAAATATTTACTCCACTGACATTATCTACAGAAGCACTTGGCCAATTTGTACACAGTGATTCCTTATGCACGCCGAAGGGGTTTCCGTAAAAATGACACTATATACAAATCTGTACACCGATCCACCAGAGCGATTCTCCATCTCCCGGGGGGAGTTGTCAACTTAAAGCAGGATACCTGAGGTTTCATGTCTGTAGTTGCCTTATCATAATCCCAAATATACATTTCAGGGTTTTTGTTTGTAAAGACACTTTCCTTGAATATGTGCACTATGGGTAAAATTAAAAACGAGAATAAAATAAAATGATCGCTCAAAGGAGCTGACCCTTCCCCACCCCATCTGAGAGACTTCATCTGGCTGTGCCACAGGAGGACCGTGTGTGTCCCGACAGGCGCCCGCAGCTTTGGGGGTGGCCCCTCCATGGCGCACCTCTTCAGCAGAGTCAGCAAAGGCTCTCGTTGACTTTTAAAGAGAAGGAGGATGAAGAAGAAAAAAGGAAAAAAAAAAAAACCCAAATGCCAAAGGATTTCAGTGGGATGAGGTTCCTCCACCACTTAGAGAATATCTAGGGGAAAAACAAACAGAGAAATAGAAGTAAATAAATTATTTATCTAACCCCCCTATAAAATTTCAAATAATAGCCCAAATCTTCATTTTTATACAAAATCTCAAGTCACACACACAAAAAAATAAGTGGAAAAAATATCAATGGATTAATAAATCTTTTATATAATGAACTAAAAGATTGAGAAAATTTTCATAACTCCAACACAAAACTTTAGAGCATGTAAGTGAGAATGTGTTCAACCATTCTCAAGAGATGTGAACAAAACAGTAAATAATAACCCTTTAATTACAATCAATTTTTCAAATTGAAAATCTATAAGACCAGATGACACAGTATGGTTCCAGGGATGCATATACATTCCTACTATGTGCAGGATACCCTTTGTGGCCACAAAAATATTGATGTGGTCCAAGTAATTCATTTCCTAGAATTATTTCAGAAATACGGTCCAAATGAGAAACAAAGTATTTGCAGCACAAAGATGTCTCTCAGGGTTTTTTATAATTATAATAATTTGTAAACAACTTTGATACCCAACAAGTAGAGAAATAGTTAAGTAAATTTTGCAAACTGAAATTACTGGAGATTAAAAATTATAATTACTATATTTAAGCAATATAAAAAATATACACAAATTAATAAGTATATACAAAATTGCAGGTCAAGTATCACTTATCCTAAACGTGTGGGACCAGAAGTGTGTCTGATTTCAGATTTGGGAATATTCGCATGATACTGACTACCTGAGCATCCCAAGTCCAAAATGCCCCAGTGAGTATTCCCTCCCAGCCTCATGTGGATGCTTTAAAAAGTCTTAGATTTTGGAACATTTTCAGATTTGGGATGTTCAACCTGTATGTGTGCTTACAGTTCATATGCACAATTTCTCAATCCTAGATAATACAGAGTATCTAAAAAATTATATAAAAATCATATCTTCACTGTAATTTGCAAGTAGGTAAGAAAATTGAGTAAGTTTATGACATATATATAACAGAAAGCAATGCATCAAATGATGATGATAATAATGAACAAGCTGGAGTGGTGACATCTTGAGTAATTTCTCTTTCAAAAATTCTACAATACTGTCTTGATTTAGAATACAAGAAAGGGGTGGAGGTGAGCTCCCTCATGGTTAAGATTCCCTCTGGCATCTCAAAACTGACCAATTCAGGTCTAGGAGGCGGCTGACGACAATTCAATGAGACTCATCTCAAAACATTCCAATCTAGAGCTCCTCTTTTGAGGCATTCAAAATAGTTGGCACTATCCCAAACAACAAAGTTACATAAGATCCTCTTAAAGCATGCTTTAGCCACAAATCCTAGGACTCAAATTTCAAGAACTATTATATAAATAACTCAATCGTGAGATGAGCTGATAACACACAAAAGAATCCAAACATTAATTCAAACTGAGAGAGACAGAAAGGCTTCAAAAATGCTTCAGACAAGAGTCTGTTCTCATTTTTTCTGGGGTCATCCCCTGAAAGAACACGTTTGGGAGCAAAACCAGTAAGAAGTCATCCAACCAACAGCCCCTGTGGTTTTGTGTCCTGTCAGTGGCAAACAAACCCACAGGAAGAGCTTCTGGAGCATCTCATGAAGAAAAGGAGGCCACAGCCAAGGCTGCAGGGAGAAGACAAGGACCCCAATACTCAGGCCATCTGAGGGTTGAGGAAAAAGAGGGTGCACTCATCACCCAGGGAAGAAAGCAAGATAGAAGGGTCTCGAGACGAGAAGAAAGAATGTAAACTCAGTATCTCTAATGTATTACTGGAAACTAAAATTTTAACTACAACATACACTAGACGCAGGGTAGTTACAGACTTGTGCTCCGGTAAATGTGGAAAGCCCCAGCCACAAGCGCCTACTGAGACTCTGAAATTTGCTGAGTCTGAATAGAGATGCACTGTTAAGTGTAAAACACACCCTGCATTCAATGACTTAGTACAAAAATAAAAGAATGTAAAAGATCTTTTTGATAACTGTTTGTATTGTTACATGTTGAAATGATAGCACTGTGGATGTAGCAGATTTAAAAATAGATTATTAAAACTAATTTCACTTTTTAATATTTTTATTATGGCTCCTAGAAAATTTAAAATTCTGTGTGGGGCTCCCATTATATTTCTATTGGACAGAGTGGTACAGATCAACTTGCATTAACAACTAAAGCAAGAGAAACAGAGAGATAAGGGGGCCCTGAAACTGGGAAACCCATGTTGATTAAATATGCATAGTCCATGCAATCTGTGCTCTGGAGCTGCTGGGGAAATCAAGTCACTTATAGCAAGAATTCATAACAATTTCAGGCGATCCTGGACAATGTGGAAAATATCCGTTCTAAAAGTTAACTACAAAAACACAAAACAAAATCCCAAACAAGATAATAACAATACCACCAGTTTCTGGTTTACTTCTATTTGCTTTTGGGGGGGACCGGGGGAGGGGTAGAGGAGGAGACAGAGTCTTGCTCTTTCGCCCAGGCAGAGTGCAGTGGACTCATCATAGCTCACAGGAACCTCAGATTCCTGGGCTCAAGCGATCCCCTCCTGCCTCAGCCTCCCCAGCAGCTGGGACTACAGGCATCCACCACAATGCTGGGCTAATTTTTCTATTTTTTTTTTCTTAGTAGAGATGGTGTCTTTCTTGCTCTTTTTCAGGCTGATCTTGAACACCAGAGCTTCAAGCAATCCTCCTGCCTCAGCTTCCCACATGCTCTATTTAATGAGAAATAAATGCCACTGGAATGAGGTATGAAAGTAATACCAAGTTTCTTGGAGAAATCAAAAATTTTGTGTTTGGGTGAGCACATGGATGATTTTTTATTATATTTTTCTTTATCCCTGTAATTTGTTATATTGATTTTAGTATTAAAGGTGTGGGGGGGGTCACCCAAGAAGATCACTTCAGTTGCCTCAAAATTGGGGTGAGTGTGGTGGCTCATGCCTCTGATCTCAGCACCTTGGGAGGCCGTGGCGGGAGGACTGCTTGAGGTCAGGTATTCAAGATGAGCCTGAACAACACAGCAACACCCAATCTCTACAAAAAATCTAAAAAATTAGCTAGGCTGGCTGGTGTGCGCCTGTAGTCCCAGGGGGCTAAAAAGGGAGGATTGCTTGACCGCAGGAGTTTCAGGCTACAGTACATTATGATTGTACCACTGTACTCCAGCCTGGGCAAGTGTGAGACCCTGTCTCAAAAAAAAAAAAAGAGAAATCAAAGGCAGCCTAGTAAACCATTTTTCTTTTCCATCCAAAACTCTAAAGCAACTTAAAACGTGGAAATGTCTTTCACTAACGGACTTGAGTTCAAGAGAATAAACGTGAAGTATCAGAACTATGGTTTTCTCCTGATGTCCCCATTTAGAAGGGACACATCACAGGACAGTAGGCAGCCCTATGATCTTACTTCCAAGTGGCAAAAGGGACCTCATGTGCCCCAAAACTTCATGTGCTGTTAAGTGACAATCTCAGAAAGACCTAGAAATGCTCCTTATTATCACCGAGGCTCAGCCCTCCTGGGGAAGGGGCGATAGTCATGAGACCCTGGAATAGGGCTGTCAAAGCAACTGGATACCTGGTCCTCTGCCCCTGGAGTGTGGAAGAAAGCCCAGTCACAAACCACCCATGGTCACAGAGCAGCTGGCTAGCACAACTCCAGTCCCAAGCACCAGTAAACAACTGCACCTATGCTGGGATGGCCATCAGGAGTGGCTTCCTTTCACACAGACACTCCTAAGATAAGCTAAGAAGGGACCGAGAAGGCTCAGGTAGTCACCTCCACTTACTTCTCACCTGGAGCATAAGGGCTACCGGGCAAGGACAGGCACTCCCTGCAGGCTGGCACAGACCAGCCCCTCCCAGCAAGGCCTCCAAGCACCACACACTCTGCTGCCCCAGGAAAGAACAGGCCCGTGCCCATTCTGGTCGCATTCCCTGAGCCAAAACGCCTGGCATTTTTGAACACTTAACTGTAAGGCCTAAAACCAAATGGACAGTTACACACATGCGGCTCAGCACCGTCACTCTCTGACTAGTTATTATGCTGCATAATTAAGAACAGACATATTTTAAAGCCATCCTGTATTTCTGTGGCAAGAGCTACAAGCGCATGATGTCCTGTGTTCCCTTCCAGTAGTTTCCAGGTTCATAACATTAATTCATGGAATCCTGTAATTCAGAACAAAAGACTTCTCTAGCTTGACTCTGCTTCAACCCTGAGTCCTAGAGGACAACAGGAACACACAGACCAAGAACGAAGCACCAAACTGATAAACTGACTTCTGGTCCTTTCCGTGTGGAAAGTCTCCCTACGCCCAGCCTGACGAAGCCGGGGGCAGTTACCTCTGCAGCCGCTGCACGAGCTGGGCCACCATGGTGTCGGAGATGCCGGGGCACGCCTCTTCCGCCAGGTAGATGGCCCTCCGCAGCTCTTCTATGGACCCCATGTTCCCTCCGCACGCCTGGCTCTGCTCCTTCAGCTGCAAACACAAACGGGAAGAACAGCGTGATGCCCAGGGGACAAGGACTGAGGAGCACTCTTCACGACAAGGAGCGACACAGCGCGGGGGTCACAACACGACCCCAGTCTCGGGGAGCCTGGGCAGCAGCTTCAGCTCAGCTGCTGGGTCGCTTCGGGTTCCCTCTGCTGAAAAGCTATTCAGATGCTGTGCGGACAGCGCGTGCGGACAGGGCCGGGGCAGTCCAACCTCACCACGCTACAGGCTTTCGTGTACCTTTTCCCAATCTGATTGTGATAGTCTGTCTTCTCCGTGTTCTTTTTCTGTTTCAACCTTAATCTTGTACCAGAAAAGCAATGTCACAGCCCATGAGAAATTCTTCTGGTTTCAACAGGAAGCCTCAGTGTGCAACATCAAAGCTCAGTGCCTCGAGTTAATGGGCTGGTGCTACAACTCCAGAAAACTGCCTCTGTGATCCAGAGTCACTGTCAAAATCGTTGATTCCAAATAAACAAGTGGGAGCCTTAAATTCTGGGGATCCACACGTCCCTCCTGGCACCTCTGGTTCCCAAAGAATCACAACAGTGTCTCCTGGCCCCGCCCTTGGGTCAAGGCCAACTCTGAGTTTCTTTCTGGAATGCACCCAACGTGTGAACTGTGGAAACAGGAGCCGCTCAAGTCAAGACATAGCACGGCTCAGGATTAGCATGTCTCCAGACAGTCTTCCGTTGGTGGCTGCAGATGGGACAGGCACCAGCTCCTCCTCAGGAGGGCCCCTCCTCAATTTCACCTTTAAGATATAGCTCATAAAACGTTCAGCTTTGGCTCTTCAGGCTGTCGTGAAGATGTGTTGTCATCCAAAGTCAATCTCACCCTAAAACCCACGACTTCTCCTCTCTCCACTACTGAAGGGACAGGTGGAGGAGGGACTGGGGAGGTCTGATGTGGAGGGACCCATGGGGGCCATGAGCATCTGTCCTCACGCTCCTGATGTCACAGAAGGCCACACACCTAAACTTAGATGGTCACTGGTGTTTATCGAGGACCCTCAGTCACTTCACAGCATTTGCAAGTCTGGGGAGTCTGCCATCAACCTCTCCCCTGCCACCCCGTGCCTTGTACCTACGCCTAGACGGGGGGACAAGCAGGGCAGAGGGCGGCCCTGGGAGGGCGCGGTGCGGAGACACTGTGCTGGGCGTGCTCTGCCACCACTGAGGTCAGGGAGCAGCCTGCGCATGCGCTTCCTGACGGACAGCAGGGGACACCAACGCCCCTCACAGCGCCCTCATCTGCAAATGCAGGGACAATGACCCTTCCTATGAGCTTTTTTTTTTTTTTTTTTTTTGAGACAGAGTCTTACTTTGTTGTCCAGGCTAGAGTGAGTGCCGTGGCGTCAGCCTAGCTCACAGCAACCTCAAACTCCTGGGCTCGAGTGATCCTTCTGCCTCAGCCTCCCGAGTAGCTGGGACTACAGGCATGCGCCACTATGCCCGGCTAATTTTTTTTATATATATATATCAGTTGGCCAATTAATTTCTTTCTGTTTATAGTAGAGACGGGGTCTCGCTCTTGCTCAGGCTGGTTTTGAACTCCTGACCTTGAGCAATCCGCCCGCCTCGGCCTCCCAAGAGCTAGGATTACAGGCGTGAGCCACAGCGCCCGGCCTCCTATGAGCTTTTATCATATAAAATAATACACATTAAGCACTCTCAGTACTAGATCATCAAATATTAACAGTAATAAAAATATACAGAAAAAGATGCCTGTCAGTTTGCCTTTCTTCAGTTAGTTGGGAAAATCCAGGGTATTACTGCAGTGAGGATTAATTTGGAGTAGGTTCTGAATAACGATTTCAATAGTTTCTTCATGAGCCCAGTAAAAAATACACAACCCTAGGCAGATGAGAAAATCCACACATTCCCTGACCAGACTGGCCAATCCCATCAAAGCAGCCACTGGCAGGATCCTAGGAGAGCAACCAACACCTAGAAAACCCCAAGGGCCAAGCTCCCGAGCAAAGTGACAAAAAGCGAAATGGCACCTTACGGACACCCTGCGGAGAGCACAGGCACCCAGGACAGTCAGCCTCGGCCACAGCCAGAAAGCAGCACAGCACGGGCCTGGCAAGTGCCCCGCAGTTTCCATACGAAACCGTCAGCTGTTTCCAGGTGAGGCCTCAGGCTGCAGACATGGCCCTCCTCCCACCTGGCCCCAAATCTGCCAGGCTGAAGCCCCCAGATAAGCCCGGGAGGGCAGCTTCTGATGAGGGAAATGGGCCAAGGCTCAGGGGAGGGGCTGGGAAGAGGTGCTGGCGGGACCACAGCTGGCCAGGGCTACTGAGCTGGGTGACACCAGTGCAAGCCCAACGGGGGCCAGGGAATGAGCCCACAAAGCGCCCCCAACACAGCCACCGTGGAAAGCCACCCAGAGAGGCCTGGACCACCACACAACCAGAAGGTATGGGTGCCCCTACCCCCACTGAATTACCTTAAAGGCAGCCTGAGCCAGGAAGGGAACGCAAGGGATGGGGGTAGGGGGTTCCCAACCTATTTCCAAATCAGCTACTAACCAGATGAAGGATACTCTTCATTCTTCCAACATCTACTCTTGAAAATATCTCAAAATGCAATATGCAAACAGCCCTCTCCAGGAGGCAGGGAGGGCAGAGGGGATGGGCACACAGAGGTCAGCACGGGTCAGCCCAGCCCTGGGCGCTGAGCGTGGGACTGCAGTGACACAGGCAGCACCATGGGAGACACGAGGATTCAAGGGAACCCTATGTCTCCTCCCCCAGAAATGAACATCTGCTTTTCACATGGCCATAACTCTGTCTGAGGCAGAGATTGGGCCATACCCAATCAGATTTGGGAGAAAGCAGCCCAAGGAAAGCTGGAAGTCTCCCTGATGACACACGCACATGGCACTGGGTCACTGACATCCCTCTGTGCGCTTCAGGCTGTGGCAGAGCGGGCATCTCCCCAGGAGCCCTGACAGAGATGTGCAAGGGACGGCAGGAGGCCACCCTCGGAAGGGAGCATCTGACGCCAAACCCTCCAGAAGGCACTTGCAGGTCCCTGAACCCAGCCCTGCCAGCCTGTCCATCGCGATGTCCAGCACCCACTGGCACCCCCCACACACACCACTCCCGAAACAGCCAGGCCGTCTCTTACCTCCGCAAACAGAGGAGAAATAATTGTAGATAAACACTGAGAGAAAGGCCGCTTTGGGATGTCTTTCATCTTGGGAGAGGAAAAAAAAAGTCATCAGAAACACTTAACATTCACGTCGGCAGTAATTCAATAAACCTCAGATCTGGGCTATCGAAGCATAAAGGCTCATTCTACCCCCTCACCCTGAGGAAACGGTCCCTGTGTGCTCCAGTATCTAGATGAAGGAGACTACTTCACTGTCTCTCACTAGACTTCAAAGTTTCATCTGCAGTGACATGCAAAACCCATGCAGCTGGGAGAGCAGCCTCTGGGTCCTGCGTGGAAAGGGACCGTGTGGGCTGGGCTGTGCTGGTTGCTCGGTGCGCTACCCATGTAAACGTGCTGCACTAATGAAACCCTGCAAGTGAAATCAGATTCCAGCTGGCTATTCCGGGCGGCTGTCGCACAACAGAGGCCTAGTGCCTACTTTTGCGGCTTTAATCTGAAGACTTATCACTTATCCACTTATCAAGGCGGCACTCGTAGGGTCACCAGGGGACAGCCACCAGTCTGCCTGCCTGAGGGAAATGATGTCACTGTGCAGTAGAAGACCCTAAAAATACAGCTTTTCATGAATTTAAATGGGCATTAAACCAATTAATCAAAATTAAGTCTAGCATAAGCACAAACCATACATTGACCTTAAAACTCAACCTGAAAATTATGAAACGTACGAACGGTCCCCAGTATGCAGAGCAGAGTCCCAGCTCCCCTCCCACGGCCACAGCAGGGCCGCGGAGAGCAAAACGCAGACCCACAGAACACACCGGCGTCCTCAGTCTCAGGTCTGAAGCTTTGCATGATCTCTTGATCTGTCCATCCCCCAACTGCGAAATTCCACGACTGGGTGCCATGAGGGACACCCCCCCACGCCAATCTCCAAACAGAAGTGACTCCCACATGCTGCTGACTGATGACAAGCGTTGGTCATGACAAGCAATCATACCTTATTTCTTTCTAAGTCCGATGGCTGAAGAGCTCCGTTCTCCAGATTCTTGGGATCCTTCTCTCGGATGGTGAAGATCCAGTCCCCAGAGTCGCTGCCGCCAGACGCTTGGCCGTCTGTTTCCCTGAACAGAGACCCAAGCAAATGCCGTCAGCGCACACACTGGCTCTGAGGGGACTGAGACCTCCTGGGGTGCCAGCTGGGGGCCCACTGCCAGCCCTGCCTCCCACCTCACAAACAGAGACACCATCAAACACTGTTCCAGTAACTTCCCACTGTCCCGGGGCATCCGCACCGACCCTCCTCCTACTAACATGGAAAAAGGCGGCCCTTCCATTGGGAGACAATCTCTCCCATCTCAGGACTCAGCTCCCCTGCCGCCAGGCTCCCATCCCCAGTGCGGCACGCGCCGCCTCACCTCTCAGCCACCAACACTCACTGCCTCCATCTGGCACCTTCCGCTCGCTTCCAAACCCACTCGCATCCCTGCTCGTGCTCCCTCGCACGTTGCTGGATGAGCAAGGCCCTGGTCAGCCCACACCTGCTTCAACCTCAGGACCCCGCTGTTGATCGTCCCCCGCCTGTGGCCTGTCTTTCCTGAACTGCACACCTCAGTGCCACTTTAAGCTGGACATCTGGACATCCTGGGAGCACCTCAGACGTGAACACAGCCTGCATCACACTCAGCTTCCTCGTCACTGCAAGGCCACCTCGCCACGCTGCCGAAACGCCTTCCCCTCCTTCGCCCTGATCCATCACCACGTCCTAGCTCTCAAAACCTCTCTCCAATCTCTTTCTCTCGTCATTCTTGGTGCTAACCACCCTAATCTCCCAATGTCATGACCCCAACAACTTCTGGAATAAGCCATCTCAACCTTGGCTCTAAAACAGAATCGAGGGGACCTTGAAAAACCACCTTGGGTCTCATCCCTGGAAATCCTATTCAACTGGCCTGAAGCGTGGACTGGGGCCGTGGGCCAACATTGACTCATGCCACGGCGTGCAGGAGAACACGTGAGTCCCCCAGCCTGGACTTCTAGACACCACGCTTGCCCAACCGCTTCCTTTCACCCTCACGATGGAGCAGTCAAGCCGTCCCCACCCTCCTTACTGAATGGATCCAGCCCCACTTCACCTCTCCAGAAAAAGGAATTCCCTCATGCTCAACTCAACACCAGCTTTCAGTAAGGAACCTCCTGGCACAGAGCTTGACCATGCTAAGCATGGACCAGAACACTCATGGTATCACAAAAACATGCATTTCGACTCCAAAATATATTTAAAGCTGTGTCATCTGATCAGTATTTTAAGAGCAGGAAATATAATGAAGAAAAAAAAAATAGCAGGTCTAGTTCTCTATGCACAGTTCCATCGCACAGATTTACTAGAAGAAACTCTCCTGGCAACATCGAGAGGCCACACGGGCCCAGACTGTGTCTAACAAGAATCACCATCAACCTGGATTATCTTAAAACAAACACACACACGAAACCGCCTCCCAAACCAGAGGCGAGAAGCAGCAGGGCCTCTCACACGAGCACGCGGCGCAGCTCGGACGGCGCGGCTTACGTGTCTGAGTCTTCAGAGCTCGAGTCGTCGTGGCTCTGCTCGGCCTTCCACCTCTTGTACCTGTCGATGAGCTCGGTCAAGTAGGATGTTTTCTTTGCATTGCGTATTATAAACTTGTGCTTTAGTAACTCTTTAGCGGTGGGTCTCTGGAAAAACACACATACCCAGAATAGTATGAGATGAAGTTCATTCTTCATTTTACTCTATTCCACCCCAAAGGACAAGCTTCTGCCACAGTAACGCAGTAAGACTGAGTTCCACGTCAAAGCTTTTTTCCCTAAGACTTCTCCGAAGACTAGTCACTCAGTACCTTGTGACTGGAACTCCTGGCACTAGGGGATATGACATTTAGTTTACAAAGGGGCCCTTAACCTTCCGCAGGTAAAAGTCCAACGGAAACAAGAGAGTGTCCCCCAGAAAAACACATTTACATAGAAAATGTTGCATAGAACTTCACAGGGATCATGGAAACAAGTTTATCTCCCAGTTTTATAAAAGACTTTATGACATATGTTGGCAAAAGAGAAAACATGTTCTATGTCACTTTAACTTTCTGTACTAACGTTTGGCTATACCCAAAAACATAATAAAATAAATATGTTAATTTGGAATCATCCAAAAGAAATGAAAAGGAGCCAGGAACTGTCCTTTGCCTGCTGAAAAGGCACCTGGGTTCTCTGGTCACCAGCTTTCCCGTCGAGAAAGGCTGGTTTCCGGGCCTGTCCCTTCCCTTGTGCCTGCGCTGAGGACTGTTCCACGCCACGTGCTCAGTAGGCCACAGCAAAATGGCACGCTCTGAACTTGCCAAGAGCTTCGCCTTGAGGGCGGCAAAGCTGATCTCAGGAAGTGTGCTTCCCAAGGAGACCCGCACAGCCCAAACGGAGACAGGTAGCAGCAGCACCCAAACAAGAGTCAGACCAAGCTCCCGCATACTCCAAATTACTAAAGCTGTGCTAACCAGAGCCAGGCTTGCTTCTCACATTCACACTTGTGAAAAACCTGGTCACCTCAGCACCTCAGGTATATCCCTCCCTGTCCACGGAACTGTGAGACTCCGGATATCCCAGAGGTGCTCACATTCCGCTTTGCATCCTGTCCTCAGTAGGTCTGGGGTGGAGACGTGTGAGCTGGGGAGTAAGCCGATACTAGCAATGTTTTCCACGGGAAGCCAGGCGCGTGCGTGGGTGTAGCCTCCTAGGTGCTGGTGCACTGTTTGTGCCCAGAACATCGTGATATGATAAAATTCAGAGCATCGTGGGCACCGGAACAATACCCGCCACCACCACCACCACTGGTGCCCGGTGCATTAATCAGACACCGACCTGGTGACCTCACGCTGCATCCCTAGAGGAGCTTACAAAATGCTGCATTCCCCATTTAATTCCTTGACCATATTTGAAAACCACCCATTTTTAGATAATAGTTAATAAAAACAGGTGTTGCTTGGCCTTTAGCTAACTCTGCTACAAACGCAGGAACAAAACAAGGACGTATGGTGCCACGTGCAACACCAAGATACAGAGATAGCTTTCAAAGAAACGTTCTAATTCAGAGAGGAAATGAGGTACAGTTATGTAGTCGATACTGCTATACAGCTCTGCCAGAGTAGATTAAAAATAAAAAATAAAAAGAGAAAGTAGGAAGGAAGGGGAGGGTGGCTCTTTAAAAAAAAAAATCTTTTGTTTTCTAACACATGGCACCTGGAAACTGACAACATTTACTTTAAAGACACATTTAGCCTTTAGGTTTCAGGCTAATCATTACCATTTCTGAAAATAGCGTGATAGTTTAGCCTGGTCCTCCAGAAATATTAAAAATTTATCATTCCACATATATTATTACGAATATTCTTCAGACTCAATAAGGTATGAGGCTAGAAAATATGTAAGAAAATAAATAGATTTTTAATCAAATATAACAAGAAAACTATATTTGCAATTCAAAGAAATCAATCATACTCATTTAGAAAAAGGAAACTAAACAACATCATGAAGACACCTGAAAATAGTGATTAAAGAAATCCCAACAGGATGTATCTAAATTAAGTCAGGCCACACGTGACGAGATGCCCGCTCTGACCCCATGCAACTTACAAAGCTCGGCTCCTTATTCAAACAGGCCTCCACGAACTCCTTGAGAGGTTTACTATAGTTTCCTTCCAGCGTCGGTGGGTTGTTCTTTGGAATGAGGAATAAAACCTTCATGGGGTGCAGCTCGGAATGCGGTGGCTCCCCTTTCGCGAGCTCTATAGCTGTTATGCCCAGGGACCAAATGTCTGCCTGCAACAACAAAAGCATCTTTAGAAACACCAAGTGGGAATCAACTCAAAAAAATATACTTAGGAAAAAAATGATAACACATCTCAATGTACTTCTGAGATTTTGGAAAAGATAATTATTTTTAACTGATAATAAAAAACAGAAGCCCTCAGTATTCAAATTAGCAACAAGAGGAGAAAGCTTAACACGCGCATCTCCAGCTCCACACTGACGCTGGCTGTGTGAGCGCTGACTCGCACGCACCTGCCGTGGCCTGTGCTAGGTGTTCGCTGTGGAGCCAGGACAGGCGACAGAGGAGAGCAGAGAGGATGAGTGCGGAGTGGAGGACACCTGCAAGTCACCTGTGAAGAGTGCCTGCTTAGATAGAACCAAAGGCATCTTTGAGGTCAAGAGCAGGTACCTTGTTGTCAAACACTTGTGTTTAAATGCCAATTATATAGTCAAAGTCCTGTGACAGCAGACAAAACAGTGGATGCCTAAGCCTAGTTTCCCTCAGCTATAAAACCAGGAGGGGGGGCTGCATAAGGTGCCTTACAGAACACTTAAAACTTTTATAAAACTCTGATTATAAAAATGTTTAAACACACACAGAAGTGGAGAATATAATGTACACCCATATACCCATTATGAATTTAATGATTAGTAACAGTTTGCCATATAGGCTTTGTCTTTTTGTTGCCATGGTATCATTTAGAGTAAATCACAGCTGTCATGACATTTTTCCTGAGTACTTCCGTATGCTAATAAGGACTTCTTACTACGTATCAATACCTAAAATTAATAATAATTCCTTAATATCATGTAATAATTATTAAATGTTCTCAACTGTTCAAAAAAAGTCTTTCCATGGTTTATCTGAACCAGGATCCAAACAAGGTCCACAGGTTGCAATGGAACGTTAAGCTGCCTAAGGCTGTCCTAACCTAGAACGGTCCACTCCCCAATCTCCCCAGCACCATCCACTTGAAGAAGAAATGGGTCCCAAATTCTGGATTTGTTTTGGTGGTTTCTTCCTGGTGTCATTTAATGTGTTTCTATACCTCCTGTATTTCCTGTCAAATGTCCTGTAAGTTAATTAAACCTAGAGGCTTGGTTAGAGTTGCTGTGGGCAGGAGTCATGTGGCCCCACACTGTGGTACCTGGTGTCCAGCTGCCCAAACCCCTCCTGCCAAGCACACATTTGTGGCAACAAGTGATCACTCAGGTGAATGAATTCCTTGAACATGTAACATAAACGAAAAGAGCAGGGCAATGTTAGAGGGATTTCATAGTTAATGAGACTTTGTCAGCAGCTGACACCAACCCCAAGAATACCACCAGAAGTGGGAGGCCGAGGCTGGAGGATCGCTCAAGGTCAAGAGGTCGAGACCAGCTTGAGCAAGACGCCATCTCCACCAAAAATAGAAAAAAATTAGCCAGGCATGGTGGCTCATGCCTGTAGTCTCAGCTACTAAGGAGGCTGAGGCAGGAGGATTGCTTGAGCCCAGGAGCTTGAGGTGCTGTGACCCAGGCTAATGCCATGGCACTCTAGCCCAGGCAACAGAGAGAGACTGTCTCAAAAAAAAAAAAAACCACCAGAAGCCAAAAACGCAACAGGATTATACAGGCTAGCAAAGGAGGACTTGAAGGACTGGGGTGGACAACAAGCCTTGGTCCAATGCAACTTTTCCCATTGTACACTATAAATTCATCATTATTCTAAGAAATTAAGTTAGAACCTAATAAATCTCTCTCATGCTCACTCCACAGCAAGAAAATAGGGACACTAAAGCATGGTTTAGGTGACCACAGGACCCAGACATTTCTCAACCTTTCACAACCTGGAGAGGACTCACTGGCCATGTTCCCACCGTGGGTATGATGCCTGCCGTACATACTATTTTCTTGTCTTCTCAGTGAAGTTGGAAATAGCTGTCAGCAAGACCTGCTCTATATTCTTTGTACTAAATTCTTATACTAAAAGGATCAGTCTTCCTGGAAAACTTGGTATTAAAAGTAATATTCCTATTTTCCTTCCCTCTACCACTTAGACACCCTGTTTATTTTGTATGTGCATTATCTTAAGAATCAGCAGAAATGTGATTTATTCCAGAATCCCTCACCCTCAGGAGGAGGAGGATGGGTGCAGGGGAGCACAAGGTTAGGGAGCACCCAGAACCAGCAGTGGCAGGAGGAAGAAGAAAGACACGGGCACAGAGGCAGTAAATGGGACTCCCATGGGGCAGCGGGGCTTCACACAGCCAATAACAGCCACTAGTGCTCTTAAATGCCACACGTCTGCCTAAACCAGGCTTTCGTTACAACTGCTGCTGTGTGCAAAGCCTGCTGCCTCCTAGCCACACAGATCTGGGGCCTTTTCACTTTTATGCATACGTGATAGTTGTACACATTTATAATACACATGTGATATATGTGCATGCAATGTATAATGATCAAATCTGGATTATCAGGATATCCCTCACCTCAAACATTGATTGTTTGTGTTGGGAACATTCCAAATCTTCTCTTTTAGCTATTTTGAAATACACGATAAATTACCATTAACCAAGGTCGCCCTATTGTGCTACCAAACATTTGATCTTATTCCTTCTACCTAATGGTATTTTCCAAATGGTCTCTGACAGACTCACTCCCACACCTCCAAGCACCTCAAAACCAGTTCGACACACCCGGTAACAAGGAGGCCTGGGCGGAGGAGGATCTCTAATGACCGTCAGGTGACAAGCTTGCACTGATTTCACTCTAGGCCAAGTACAATAAGCAGACAGGCAGCAAACACCAAGGAGTGGGCACCTGCTTCCACATGCCAACATGCAACCAATGAAGTCAATGGAGAAAACCCTTCTCAGCCCCACCCAAACCAAATCCAAGCATCATCATCCTGGCTCTTTCCAGGAGGGTGGCCAGAACAGCACCATCAAGACAACCATGGGCCATCTGCCCAGGCAGCCAAGCAGGGGGCCTCTGTGGGCCCTCCTCAATCAATCCCGAGCACTCAATGCCCTTGTTCCCACCTGCCTCCTCCGGTCTAGTTGAGAGCAACCCCCTTCTCCGCAGGACTTCTGTGGGGCTCTTGCATGGTCTTTCTGCCTCCTGGCTCCCCTCAAGACAGACCCAACACCCTGCTGACTAATCTGGAAAACCCAGACTGGCACTTGAATGAATGGCAAACAATCTAACATATAAATCAAAAGCCACAAAAATATCCAAGCTTGTTAAAACCAATTCCACTTCTAGGAATCTATCCTAAATAAATGTTAAATTCGGCAAATGGTTTGTGCTACCCAAAATATTCAACAGCAGCATTCCTTACGTGCAAGCTCAGCAGAACAATTAAGTTGCTGTGGCACATTAACTCAATGAAGCATCATGGACTCAACAACAATGCGCTGATAGAGACTCGTACAAATGCAATTGAGTTTGTCTACTGCTGCCTCTGGGAAACATGACATCAGATTAAAACCTTGCGTCCGAGTTCTAAAATCAAAGTTATGTGGGGAAGGGTGGTCATATACCAAAGCAATTAGAAGTGAGGTATAAGAGGCTCATTACCTGCCATTTGGGAAAGACATAAAATTAGACATTAAGACACTGCTGACAAGGAAGACAAACAGTAGTTTTTAGTATAAGCTCCAGTCAAAAGTGGCAACTGCAGATATAAAGTGTAAAGAGATCTTTTCCTACATGGACACTCCCAGGCAGCTCCTGCGTGACCCCATGGGACCGTCTGCACCCAGTGACCGAGGACTCCCCTCAGCAACAGGGAGCAGAGGGGAGTAACACGCAACAACCCAGATCCTCACAACGTCTTGTTAAATAAAGGCAGCTGGCTACAAATCTGAAGACACAATATAATTTAAGTGATATAAAAAATTATGTATAAAAAGTCCAGAAGAAACTACAATCAACTTTATAATCAAGAGGCAGAAGAAAACCGTGGATAACCCTAAATCACAGTTATAACTAATCAAAACAAAAATGGATTTAATACAAGCTATTTACTTCATTAGATGCAACATTTAGAAACACATTTATAAGTGGCAGCTAGAAGTATAAAAGATGTTTGTGAGCACTAATAGCAACATGGGGTTGACCGAAATGGCCCCAAAGCGACTACATGCTAAATAAAGTAAAGCCCCCTGTCTCCTGGCTCACACCCTTCCTGTCCCCAGGGCTCATTCCTCCCAGCCAGGACTGGAGGTGATTCCTGATTGCGTAGGCAGGGAGCAGGGGGGCAGGGTGAGACAGGAAGGACGGTCACACACTACAGCAGACGGGCTAACTTCGTGGATCCCAGCAAGCCACCAGCTAATCCCGACATATTTTCACTCATCTTTGGCAACGTTATTTTTTTTTCACATTAACACATCACTTATTTCCATTTTTCACCAGTTAGATTGCAAACAGTTATTTCAAAGATGACTGGACACCAGAATGACTTGGCTCGGGCTTGGGTGGCAGGTCTACCTTTTTTTCCCCCTTTTTGGGCATTTTCCATATTATTACTAAAGAACACGCGTGTACTGCCTTTGAGGCCAAAAAAAGGGAAAAGAATATTGATGCTGAGTTCACAGTGTCCTCAGGATGTCACTTCAGTCGCCCGGCGGGACAGCATCCCTGGCCTCACTGCCTACCACCACCACATCTACACCCAAACGCAAACCTCTCCCCTTTCCCGCACCCCATCCTTCAAACACACTAGACTCATTCGGAACACACGCCCTCGTCTTCAAGGGACTGAGAAGCCCCGTCTGTGACGCCATCCCCAGCTACCCCCGACGTTCCCTCGCGGGAACTTCCTGGGACTCCCCGCTTACCTGTGCGAGCACTGCACACCAGCACTGCCACTGCTCGGTGAGAATGTAAATTTTTTAGCAGCTGACTGACTGAGCACAGAGAAAGGAACAATGCCTTCACCCACATTCAACCCATCTGCTAACATACCATCATGATAATCTTCTAAAGAAAAAAAATTAAAGTTTTTCAGCCCAAGCCCCTGCTCTAGTGTTAAAACCAAAGGCTTCTCTGCAAGACAGCAGAGTTATCTCCCTTGACACAACCTTTAAAGTTCGAGGGCTTCATAAAACAAACCACACTTGCCTAAATCACCTTAAAAATACTAACAATGGGCCGGGCGCGGTGGCTCACGCCTGTAATCCTAGCACTCTGGGAGGCTGAGGCGGGCGGATTGCTCGAGCTCAGGAGTTCGAAAGCAGCCTGAGCAAGAGCGAGACCCCATCTCTACTATAAATAGAAAGAAATTAATTGGCCAACTAATATACATAGAAAAAATTAGCCAGGCATGGTGGTGCATGCCTGTAGTCCCAGCTCCTTGGGAGGCTGAGGCAGGAGGATCACTTGAGCCCAGGAGTTTGAGGTTGCTGTGAGCTAGGCTGACGCCACAGCACTCACTCTAGCCTGGGCAACAAAGCAAGACTCTGTCTCAAAAAAAAAAAAAATACTAACAATGAAGGTTTCCTACAACATACCAACAATCAAGACTTAGTGCTGTGCTCAGATTGCCCTGGGGATGCAGACACCTTTGGGAACCATGGAGCAGCCCAAACAAATCACATGGCAGGAGCCCCAAGAAGGCTGGCAAAGCTTTCTGAGACACCCAGACACTACCACCTTCAGCAAACACCCAGAGAGGCCTTGCCTTGGAAGAAAGATGGGGAGGGTAGCCAGGTCAATTCAAAGAAAAATTCTAGTGTGAGTGGTGACAGGCAGAACTGAAAAATTAAGATCCGAGCCCTGAGTCACATGGTTGATCAGCTAATTAACTACAAAGAATGAGAAGAGAATAATCAGAGTGGCATGAACAGATAAGAAATTTGGATTCTAGTCTCAGCCCTACCAAAACTAGACAGATGAACTTTGATAAATGGGCCTCAGAGCTTAAAATAAGGAGAATGAACTAAATACTTAAGTCCTAAAATTACACAACCCCAAGAAAAGCGCCAACAGCCAAAGTGGCTGCAGAGATCAGAAGCAGCCATGGAGGTGATGCAGCATTCCCAAGGTAAAGACACTGCCAAGCAGCAAACACGCCCGACACTAGCCAGCTCTGCTAGCTTGGAGATGGGGGACGAAAACTGACTAGTCACTTACTGGCCAGTGGATACCAAGGCCATCAGTGTGCTCCCAGCCCTGAAGTCACAGCCACCACTACAATTCAACAGTGACACGGCCAGTTTCATCACTCTTAGAAAAGGTCTACCTGCAACTTCAGCCACAACGTCAACACCTCTGTACTAGCCAACGGCTTATAACAGTGACCTTGGGTCCCAAGAGACAGTTAACTGTACGCTTTGGGTACTGTGTTTAACAAGGTGGGATGTCTACTAAATACTAAGATGACTTCCACGTAAAAAGAAGAAACGATGTTTGGCCTATAAATGTATCTGAGTTAAATATGTGTTTGCTTAGAAATTTTTGGCTCAGAAAAGCCAATTCTCTGTGAACCACAGGCCTTTTCACCGTGTACAGGCTACTGTGAAGAGCAGATTGTGGGAGATGGAGTTAAATCAGAGATACAAGGAGCAGAGTCCCTAGGATTTTTAATCTGTACTAAAAGGTTTATCAAGTTGAAGAGTGAACAGGGGAAAAAAGGAATGCAGGAAAAAAAACAACTAGGAGAATATAACATATGACAAGTAAAAACAGAACAAAGGATTACCATTTGGTCTCATACTGACAAGGAGCATACCCTAATTGAGAACCAAAAATAGTATGACAGGAAGAATATGTAGCAATTATTAAAAGCACTGCTTCTTCCCTGCCCTGCTCTTACATTTCTGTGGACTTTTGCCATTTCTCTTGTGGGATCCTCCTATCTACATGCCCCTTAAATAGCACACAGTCCTGTGCACTTGGACTTAACTTCCACCTGTGCCCAGTGTCCCAACCCATCCCTGCAGAAACACACCCATCCACCACCTTCCATTCCTCCAAGTCGCCTTTTCATAGCTCCTCCCTGTGTGCCACCATCACCAAACATACAACGTCTAAGCTAAAAAACTCAATAATGGTGGGCTGGAGAAATAAAGGATATTAAATGATGCAGAAGGAGACAAGAAAACTGTTTTTAATCAAGGCTGGATAATTACCTTTATGACCTACTTCAAAGTGCCAACTTCATTCCAGCCAGAAAAGGCTACAAAGGTTATAGAAAAAGGGAACCCTCTAGACCCAGGAAAGGCAAAGCGCTGGCCCTCACCTTTGAGTCGTAGGCCGACTGTTTGATGACCTCGGGTGCCATCCAGAAAGGGGTGCCCACAAAGGTGTTCCTTTTGATCTGGGTGTCCGTCAGCTGGCCCGCCACACCGAAGTCAGCCAGCTTCACCTCGCCGTGCTCAGACAGCAGGACGTTGGCGGCTGCAAAACAAAGCCATGGGTGCCTCCAGACGTCACATACTGCATACTGCTCTGTCTACCGTCATTCGGGGACGTGTGTGTCTCTCCCCAGCTTCATCATGTGTCCAAGAAGAACAGGCACCAAGGGCTACCCGTTTTCTCAGACCCCCCCAAAGCCAGCCCAACCCAGGCAGGTTGAAGGAGCAGAACAAATTCCCTTGAGAAGTGCAGTTTAACTCTACCACCTTAAGTATTTTAAAGAAATGAAAAACAAGACGTGTTCTTACCTTTAATATCTCTATGGATTTTTTTCTCTGAATGGAGATAATCAAGTCCTTTCAGTATTTCTCTTAATATAGTAGCGATCTGAGTTTCATCTAAAGGGCCAGGTTCTAACTAAAACAAAAATAAATTATTAAAGTTAAATGCCATATGTAGTTTGAGATAAAAGAGACAGTTTCCATGTTAAATAGACAAGGATAATTAAAATCTAAAAACTTCTTCAATTAATACAGGCATTTTGCCCAATCAAAATCTATGATAGGACCCTTTTAAAAAGCAAAGAACCAGAGTGGAGCCAGTGGGAAGGCCCCCAGTGGGCCATGCCAGTGGCCTCCAAGATGGCCCATGAGGAAAGGGGTGGGGGGTGGGGGGGGAGGTTTCCAGTCCAGGAACAAACAGCCCAGAAACTCACAGTACACTCTAGGACATGGGGCGGCTGGGACCTGCCCTAACATACTTGGTTTCCTTACCAGAAGGTTCATCCCAGGTAACCAAAAGCACGAGTCATTGAAAGGAGAAGGCCTGGGAGCCAACCACTCTCTGAGGCCACCCCTGCACCAGAATTTTCTTAATCTGTATTATAAAGCCCCCAACTTGGGGGACGCAGCTGAAACAATTCCAAATAATTTGGGATTTGTTATGTGTTATAACTATTATTATTTCTATCATCCCTGATGAGGTAATAACTGTCCCAAATCACTTTTATTCTGAGAAATTCAAAAGAACTGTTACTATTGATTGTATAAAGTTGGAAGGAAGAAGTGGGGGTACACAGAGCCCCAGTTAAAGGAGAAAAGCCAGGTGGCTGAGCTCAGTTCAGACCGTACAGGAAGCCCCGTTGCCTGCAGGGCGGGGAGTGCATCGCAACTAAGGCTCACAGGTTATGGAGGAAGACGGCTGACGCTTCCCGAAGGACCCCTAACAGACTGACAGAGGGGCAGACGTCCAGTGAAGGAGATTCCTTTTTCTTCTGAATGGTGGTACCCCTTGTTTCCAGACTTGAAAGTGAATGCCATCCTAACCCAGATTCACACATTTTAGGCAACAGGAAGACACAACCGGGTGACTTTCACTAAATTTTAACGGGACTCAGGTTTGTCTGAGAGCAGAACACAGCTGGGATCAAGCCACCCCCTGGGTTTCTCCCACTCGGGACCCAGATGCAAGAGAACATGCTGGTCGCTCTAGTTCAACCTACCATCACACGCTCAGAGATTCTAACTGCCTAGGTCTGCTAGGCTGCCGGGAATGTTCTCAAACTATAAGATATTGTCCAAAAATTACCTCAGACTAAGACAGTATGAGGCACACTTTGTTCCCCCAGAACCTAGTTTTTCCCAAAGTATTTTGACCAAGAGTCTTATTTTCAGGAAATACATATCAAAACTACTATTCCAAAGAACACAATTTGAAAAACCCTCCCTCACATTACATCTACTGTCTCTGGAAAACACTTTTCTTATCACCTGCTCTTGCTCACAGCAAACCATGGTGCAGAGGATGCCTCCCCCCCAGGGAGTCCCCACTGAGCAGAGAATCAGTGACCAGCCCTCCCCTCCACAATCAAGTCTCTGAAAGACACTGCCTCCTGTCATTACCAAGGGGAGGGGAAAGTAAGAGCCGAGGAAAACTAATTGAAAATCTTCCCCTGGATAATTAAGAGCTGGCTCTGTGATTAATCTGTATGGTTATGCCCTTTTAAATCTGGCCTGAACACCATCCATAATTGATTTATATGCCCACGGGGGACCAAGGGAGAGGGGAGAAAAGAGACCATTTACTTGGGGGTAAATCCTTCCTGGCATCAAAATTCACTACAAAAGGCACTCAGCTGCTTTCTACCCTGGCCCCCGCAGAGTTCCTCAGTGGGTGAGCCCAGCCTGAGCTAAGTTCTCAGAGTGACACTCTATTTACTCTTAGCATTCCCTGTCACTACCGTGTCTACACACTATCACCACAGTGGTCTCTATTATTAAGGGGACTGTGGACTCTTCAAACAGTGGTCTGTAAGACAGAATGCCTTGAGAAACATCCAGACTTCACCCCATCTCTGGTGACTGTTACCTTCCCCTGGCCGCCTCTGTCCTCCCCTTCTTCTTCCAAACTATGGAGGACCAGCCAGGCACACGCCAGCCACCTGGAGACCACACGGCCCACACTCTGCAGCAGCAGGCTGTGGTCACGTGACTCGGTGCTCTCCGAAGGACCATGAGCGAGAGTGCCACATGGCCTTCCTGGGTGGGCGTGGAAGCACTGGCAGCTGCAGATGACAACGGGCAAATGGGCGAAGACTCGCCGAGGGAAGCCATGAGCTAAAGACAGGAGAGGCCCCGCCAGCACCAGTCCCTGACGCCCCAATGTGGGGGAGGAAGTCAATTTCTATCTCATGTGAGACACTGTTTGGAGCTGCCACGACAGCAGCTTGCCTGACATTAATGAATACGCCGTCTCATTTTTAAGAAATCACGTGTGTACTCATTTTTAAGTTTGTCAAACATCTCTGATCAAGTGACCAATTACGCAGCACAGTTCCTTCGTAATTAGGTTCCGAGGTTGTCCCTTAGATTCTCTGGCAACACTGACTGATCTTTTAATCACCTAAAACCTTTCAGCCTCAGACCCTCAGTAGCTAATCCTCCTCCAACTCCCCCTCCTCCCCCTCCCTTCTCCTCCCCCTGCTTTGCTTTCCTTGTAGAAAGGAACCTTCTAACAAATGATGACACTGACTGCCCCTCCTCAGAACGCCGTCCCGAGAGTGGGGCAGTCTTCCATTCTGCTTAGGACAACACACCCATGACTAGAGCACCACCTGACACACAGTAGGCACACGACAAATATTTGCTGGAAAAAAAATGCTTTCACTCACCAAGCTACAAAAATCTACCACATTGGCCGGGCGCAGTGGCTCACGCCTGTAATCCTAGCACTCTGGGAGGCCGAGGCAAGCAGATTGCTCGAGGTCAGGAGTTCGAAACCAGACTGAGCAAGAGCAAGACCCCCGTCTCTACTATAAATAGAAAGAAATTAATTGGCCAACTAATATATAGAGAAAAAAAAAAAATCAGCCGGGCATGGTGGCACATGCCTGTAATCCCAGGTACTTGGGAAGCCGAGGCAGGAGGATTGCTTGAGTCCAGGAGACTGAGGTTGCTGTGAGCTAGGCTGACGCCACGGCACTCACTCTAGCCTGGGCAACAAAGTGAGAATCTGTCTCAAAAAAAAAAAAAAATCTACCACATTGTAAGTTAGAATATCTTGAACTCTTCTAAGTCATGGAACCTTTATTAAAGGCAGCTGAAACTTGAGAGTATATTAACATAAATAGTTTTCAGATTGTATTCCAAAGTCTGCAGTGTTTCCTCAGAGTGACCTTGGAAATCCTAAGAACATTTAATTTTATTATTTCTCTTTTAAAATTAAAACAAACTGGCCGGGCGCGGTGGCTCACGCCTGTAATCCTAGCTCTTGGGAGGCCGAGGCGGGCGGATTGCTCAAGGTCAGGAGTTCAAAACCAGCCTGAGCAAGAGCGAGACCCCGTCTCTACTATAAATAGAAAGAAATTAATTGGCCAATTGATATATATATAAAAAAAAATTAGCCGGGCATGGTGGCGCATGCCTGTAGTCCCAGCTACTCGGGAGGCTGAGGCAAAAGGATCGCTCGAGCCCAGGAGTGTGAGGTTGCTGTGAGCTAGGCTGACGCCATGGCACTCACTCTAGCCTGGACAACAAAGGGAGACTCTGTCTCCAAAAAAAAAAAAAACATTTTTAAAAAAAAAAATTAAAACAAACTGTGCACACTCAAATAAGTGCATTCAAAATAAAACATATGCCTACCTTAGTCATGACTCTTAATATCTCCTTATTCTTTGCACTAGATCCAAAATTTGCATCTTTTAAGCCAAAAAGGATACAGCACCAGCAACAAAGGAGAATGGGTTTCTAAAGGACACCCTTTCTGCCAGCTGAGGAGACACACATGCCCTGACACCGTAACTGGGCAGTCCCTCCACAGGACAATGTCCCAGCAACTCACAAAAGTTCATCTGGGTTTATCCCAAATGTCAAGTAATAAAGCCACTCAGTCATGTCTCTCCCTTTGTCTGATACTCAAAGCCCAAGAACTTTTGGTTTCCTTTTTGAGACAGGGTCTTGTTTTATCTCCAAGGCTAGAGTACAGTGGTGTCAGCCTAGCTCAAAGCAACCTCAAATGACTGGGCTCAAGTGATCCTCCTGCCTCAGCCTCCCAAGTAGCTGGGAACACAGGCACAAACCACCACGCCCAGCTAGTTTTTCTATTTTTTGGTTAGACAGGGTCTCGTTATATTGCCCTGGCTGGTCTCAAACTCCTGGCCTCAAACAATCCTCCCGCCTCAGCCTCCCAAAGTGCTGGGATTATAGGCATGAGCCACTGCACTCGGCCCCAAGATTTATTTATTTATTTTATTTATACGCCACATTGTTCGCAAGTTGGTTTTGAGGCCAACCAATCTTCAACCTGGGGCAAAGTCACTTCCGCTCTCCATGTGGCCCTCCTGAATCTGTAAAATGGGAAGGGAAAATCCCACTTTCAGTTCTCTTCAGCTCTGACCTTGTTGCTAGTACCACAGCGGGGCCCGATGGTGTGGATATGGAAAAGAAGAAAGGACGGTGACACCACACAATTCCCTGCCTACCCCAAAGCACGCCCCTTCCCATGATTAAAAGTGTGGCCTCTTCTTTGAGGGGCCCTGCTTCTTTGAGCAGGCCAACAGAAAAAGGGCAGAGGATGTAA
Source organism: Microcebus murinus (assembly GCF_040939455.1). NCBI lineage: Eukaryota > Metazoa > Chordata > Mammalia > Primates > Cheirogaleidae > Microcebus > Microcebus murinus. The sequence continues at coordinate 18,419,560 of NC_134116.1, read as the reverse complement.
AAAGAGACAACAAAGTCAGGGGTGGGGGAGGCCCGGTGGGGCCGGGGAAGGCCACAGGTGCTGCAGCGGCAAGGCGAGGTCCAGAGCCCAGCTGTGTGTGCCAGCTGGGACCCTGGCCTGCAAGGGTCTCCGTTCCCTCATCGACAAAATGAGATGAAGAGAGACTGTCAAAAGGGAATACCTGTCTCTTGTCACCAGCACCATTCATGTACAAAGTAGATGGTGGTTTGATGAGATTCTCACACCATATGGGATTTTTTTTTATCAACTGGAGAGTTCTACGATTCCTTCCAACCACAATGCCTAAACTTTCAGACTGCAATTCAAAGAAATCCAAAGAAAAGTGCCACCAAATAAACTACCATAACATTAAGAACGAACACACTGAAGCATTTGGAGACTAGAATTACTGTTCTGAAGGACTACAATCAGAAAAAGAGTCCTTGTAAACAACTTTATATATGGCACAAATGAAATCCATTTAAGATAACAGTAAATCTAATTACACACAATGAGGTAATTTTCTACATATTTCCCAAAAGAGTGAAAAAATAAAAAGGTTTTTATGGAAAGGAACCAAAGCAAGTCATAAAATTAATCCAGCTATTTTGTTTTTCCCATTCTAACATAATTGTTTATACCATATTAACTTTTTTCTTGAAATCTTCCTTTTTAACACCATTTTGATCAGCTGTTTATAACAGTATGTAATTTTCTAAATTGGGTACCATTGCCTTCAAGAGATACAGTTTTAGAAGTTTACCTTCCCCAAAACTACCAACTGTTATTACGGTAAGAAAAAAAATCCTCTTAAAGGGGATTTCTTTCCTTCGTGACTAAAATCTGTGTAGACTGTAACTACTAAAAAACTCAGCTTCCCTCAGCTCTTGCTATGACAGCAGTGAAAACCACAGACCCGTCATTCTGGTGACTTCCTATTAGGCAAGACCCAAAATGACAGACTCGGTCTGTCCTGGGAACCCCTGTCTCTGAGGCCGTGTTCACGGGAGGGGTAGGGAGCAGGGCTGATGACATCGCCTTACTGCATAACCGCAGTGGCCGTGAGATGGCGAGTGCGGAACAGCTGTGTGACGTCTGTAAAAAAGCACGTGCTTTTGCCCATACGGTGTTCCAAGGCCGACTTGAGCCATGCTGTGGTACGTGCTAGTCACTTGTGAGCACTCCATCAGAGCGCAACAGGAAGCCACGATTCACACGACAAGCAAGTCACAGACTGGGGCTGTAAAGCCACCCTCCATCTGGCCTCCACTACCTTATGTATGGACAGGTGGCCACTAATGGCACCTGAGGGGGTCCAGAGGAGACAACACTGTGTGGCCAGCCCCACCCCCACGCCCCAGCACCAGGGCAAGCAGGGAGCAGAAGAGCGGCCTGACCACCGTCTGACACACAGCATCAGACCTCGAATCACACCCTGCCTCTTACTTCCAAAATGAAAATATTATGCGCTTATTTTGGAAGCTAGGTTACCATATGAAATACAAAAGTTAATAAAACCAAGTTCTGGAAAATAAGCTAACCAACTGTTCTCAGGTGGGATAATCCTGGGCAAAATCCTCATTGCTTCTAGGAATTAATTCACTGGATTCCCATGAAACAAACAAACAAAAAAAACACCTAATTTCAAAAGTAGACCAACAGGCCGGGTGTGGTGGCTCACGCCTATAATCCTAGCACTCTGGGAGGCCGAGGCGGAATGGATCGCTCAAGGTCAGGCATTCGAAACCAGCCTGAGCAAGAGCGAGATCCCATCTCTACTAAAAACCGAAAGAAATTAATTGGCCAACTAAAAATATATAGAAAAAATTAGCCAGGCATGGTAGTGCATGCCTATAGTCCCAGCTACTCAGAAGGCTGAGGCAGGAGGATCACCTGAACCCAGGAGTTTTTGAGGTTGCTATGAGCTAGGCTGACTCCACGGCACTCTAGCCCGGGTGACAGAGTGAGACTCTGTCTCAAAAAAAAAAAACAAAGTAGACCAAAAATTTTCAGTAATATATAAGAAGCAAAAACACATAAGGAATGGTTTAGTTTCTTGCAACATGAAAGAGGGAAACAGAAATGGATACATACAGAATTTTCCTTAAAAACCAAGGGCTACTATGGAAAGGCTTTGATGTATATTTTGCATCCAACATAATACTTACTAGATCTAGTGCAGAGCCTCCACCAAGATACTCCATTATTATCCATAATTTTGTATCCTATAAAACAAAAAAAAGGAGAATTATTTTTAAACAAATAGAATCAGAAAAGAAATTAAATAATCAAAGGGTATTGTTCAGTATTGTTTTGGAACTAGAAAGTTTTATGCACATTCACCTACAAGGAGAGCGTGTCAAAGCGACCATTGCGTAGCAACCCGAGTGCAGGAAACCTCCACTATTACCTGGGAGGTGGCGTGGGGTGTGGCCGGGGGTGGGTGGAGGGGGGGAGGCTGCTCTGGCTCTTCTAGGGTGCAAGTTCCAGACCTGCTGACCCAGAATCCCAGAATGGGAACCACGGGCATTTCTGTCTTTAAGCCACCTCACTGAGTGACCTCAGGCCCAGCAGTGGCAGGAAACCAAAGCCTTGAGAAGCCGATCAAGGCCAGCAGCAGTGCCCACAGGGGCAGGGGTGGAGCCTCCCTTCCTCTTCAGGTGGCTGTGAGCAAAGGGAAGGCCATGCTCCTGAGCAGGGCTGCCCAACGTGGCCTCCAACTCACTCGCCTGCTTTTGTAGAACAGGAGCCAATTTCTGACACCTCCAAATGCTGCCACAGTCTCCCCCTCCAGGGAGCTCTCCAGAAAGCAGCCCGGGCCTAAAGCACAGCTCGTCCACTTAGCCCTGGCTCACCACGGCACCCGGCTCTGTCTTCTTCTGTGGTCTCTTGAGGCTACTCAGGCCTCTGGCTTCCAGAGTTCTTTTTAAAACACAAATCCCAAAGTGCTACTCTCTAGGAAACAAGCCAGCAAACATCCCCACCCCCTTCCTGGAGGGAGGCAGGCAGGATAGCTTGACCAGACAGGGCTGAACCCCACGACTCCTTTATGACCGGGAAGGGAAGTTACTTCCTCTCTCTAAGCTTATGACTGGGGGCTTCACAGAGTGCCTGCCCCACAGCAAGCAGCTAAGAAAAGACAGCTAGTGGCACATGTGACCCGCCATGGTGTTAGGGGTCACCAGCATTCTTATGTCACATGCTGCACTGCTGACTCAACACTTGATGGCGGCTGTTGTATGCCTTTAAAAGAAGAAAAAACAAACCTTCCTAAGGCTCTCTGGTCCCTTCAGGTCAGAACTGTGCCCTGTCTCTTAAAACATACCAAGGAAGACCCCTCCCTGCAGCCCTCGGGCAGTTCTCCTACACTTATGCCAACCGGGCAAGTTCTTTGGGAGCATGTCCCAATTTCCCAGGCCTTTTTGCTTCCGCAGTTTCCTCAACAAAAGAAAACTGTTCACCTGCCTTCCTTCCCCAAAAAACGGCAGGCTTCCAAAACAAAGATAATTTTAATCTGAATAATTTCTTTTTTTAAAATGACCTCATCATGTAATTTTCTCATAGAAAAAATAAAATTATTTAACAAATTCAGAAGTCAAAATGTAAAAGGTACCACAATGTATACAGTGAGATGTCTCTCTCCCGCCCTTGGCCCCTCAGTACCCAGCCAGCAACGCCCGCCCTGCCCCGGCAAGGTATCACGACGTCTCGTGTAAGATATTTTACACCTGTACAAGTAAAAACCTATAACATTCCATACACACTTTTGTACACCTTGCTTTTTACCTAAAGTTTCTTAGAGAGCATTCCATATCTGTCCATAAAGCACTTCCACATTTTTAAAGCTGTAATTAGCCCTTGCCCTACTGATATCAGGTTGTTTCCATGGAAACATGCTATCACGAGCTAGGTGTCCATGAAAACCTCACACATGGGTCAGTTCTGCCAGGTCCTGCTGGGTCAAGGGAATCCATTTGAATCTACGCCAACCTATGGAATCAAACTTTTGCCATTTTAGAGGCTGAATTGTGCTTCTCCTCACCACCACCTGCAATTCGTATGTTAAAATACTAACCCCCAACACCTCAGAACACAAGTGTATTTGGAGAAAGGGTCATTAACACACTGACTGCCACACTAGAAAAAAGAAATATTTCCCGACGCCTACATTGTTTTATTAATAAGAAATGATTCGTTCTAATTTGTTATTTTTTATTGTTTTCTGTGTGAGAGTTATATGCAATGCAATCCACGTTTTTAGAATTAAACTGCCCATTCACAAGTAATGGTCTTGGGATGCTCATGTTTGTAGCTATGACTTGGACAGTGCAAAAGCAATTATGTAACTTCAACATTTGTACCCCCACCATATTTTGAAATAAAATATAGAGGAAATAAAAAGAATCAAATGTCAATATTAATAGTAAAAATAAGAACAAGATAAATAAGATAAATAAAAATAAGATTGTCACGAACCAACTGCAGGGTTTTTGCTTCACAAGGCTCCAGGCTCATTGAGTTAACTACAATTCACATGGCAGTTAATGAGTTAAAGGAGTGATTAACTTAGACTGGGGTCACTGAGGTAGACCTTATCCAATATGGCTGGTGTCCTTAAAAGAACAGGAGATTAGCTCACAGACACACACACACAGAAGACCATATGAACACAGAGGGAGAAGATGGGCATCTGTGAGCCAGGGAGGAACCAGCCCTGCCCATACCTAGATCACAGAATCCTACCCAGACTCCAGAGTTGTAAGACCATGAATTTCTGCTTAAGCCACCCAGTCTGCAGTGCTTTGTTTATCGCAGCCCTAGCAAATTAAGGCAGTCCTCACTGTCAATCTATTTGGGGGAGGGCGGTATCTCAGGAAATCTTTATCTTTCTCTTATTGTAAGGTGGGACATCTTTATACACTGAAGAGTTATGTGTATTTTCTTACCTGTGAACTCTCTGTTCATATCCTTTGTCCATTATTCTATTGGGTTACCAACCTTTTTAAAAAGTAGGAACTTTTAACATATTAGGGAAATTAGCCTTCTGTAATATGAGCTGCAAACATAGCGTTTTCCCCATTTGTCATTAGCTTTTGCTTGCAGAAATTAATTTAATGTAGACACCAGGTCAAAGATGATGCCACTTTCAGGCAAACTTGCCCCGAAGTGTCTGGAAGCACTTCCTTAGAGTCCGGAATTGGTGCCTGACTGAAAGCCAGGGCTCCCCACATAGCCACCTTCGCAGGGGCTACACAGACATCAAGTGAGTACAAAAAGGTTTAAAAAAGGTAAATAAGAAAGGATGGATTCCACACAGTTAACAATGAACAAGATTTTTAAAGGAGAAATTTGAAAATGACACTCTGCATTATATCTAATGCATTGCATTCAGAGGCCTCCAAACCCACTAACTTCAACAAAATGCCGAGAACAAGATATATAAACAATGTGATAAGTTTTGCTAAAACAATTTAGGGTCACAGACTTCCTTAAGAATATGGTGTTGTGTGTGTGTGTTTTAAGGCACCTTTTTGTGCAGCTGATGTAAATGAAGCATCAAGGCCTAGGTTGAATCCTGCCTCTCTGCTCACGCCACCTCCACGATACCCAGCCCCAACTTAGCCACAGCCTCAGCCTCTGTCAGCCTCAACATCCCCTCTGCACAGGCACTAAACAGCATGTACCTCAGCGGGGCGCTAATGAAGATGAAGTGGATACACAATTCGTGCCCATCAACTCTAACTATTACCACTGCATTAACTCCAGACTGTCCCTGTCCACACACCAGGCCCACTGGGGGAAGCCCAAGCCCCGTCCCCCATTCACCTTCAGAGTGGCTCCCCACAGACCCAGCCCACCATTCCTGTCCCCAAAGAGCTCATTTAATTGTTCCTCTCTCACAGATGCTAGAATTTCTTAAATGATTCCTGCAATTCATAGCACACCTATTACGTACACAGTATTGTTGAAAAGGAATATAAAATGAATAAAATCTAGGCTCTAACTTTAAAGAACTTTTGATGATAGGTAACTAGACAAATAATTACGCTCTGACAGCCTGTGGTAGTTACCACAAAAGGGACACGGAAGGCTGGGGGTGCTCAGAAGACCCACCTGACCTCCAGGAGGAGAGAAGTGGCATTTGAGCTGCACCTTGAAGGCTGTGCCCGACCAGCCTGGGGCGGGCGGCAGAGCTCACGTTTCTGACAGGCAGGAAAGTCCTGCTTAGCTAAGGCAGTGGAGGATGAGATGGACACCCTTGAATGCCAGTTGCAAGTTAATAAGTAATTATTAGCTTAATTTAATAAGCAATAGGGAGTCACCAAAACTTTTGCCAATAGAATAAACAGCCAGCCACTGCCTGCGAGACAGAACGAGTGGGGAGAAAAGGAAAGGAAGATGATCAGTCGGAAAATCAAAGGTCAGGGCAAGCCCAAAAGACATTGTAAAGGTGGTGCTGGTGAGCATCCACAATGCTTGGAGGTGGAAGGAAGAGGAGCTGGCATCAGAGACGATCAGTGCTCTGAGCCCAAGTAATGCCAGCTCTGTGAATGCAAACAGGAACAACCGGGTGGATGGGGGAGGAAGGCGGAGATGGTTCTTTGCGTGTTTGTAATATTGGGACATTCTGCTGGGATAACCTGAGCAGCAGCTAGAAATGTGGTTTCTGAAGTTCAGCAGAGAGGCTGGGAGTGGCACAGAGGTGACAATCAGTGCAGTGAAATGAGTGTGTGGAGACTCACTCAGAACTCCAGAGGTGGTACAAATACTATTTTAAGCTGAAGACATTTGAGATTCAACAAATGCACAAAGAAGCCTTCTTGGAGCTTTGCTTATCTGACTAAAAGCAGCAACTTCTGGGCGATGAGGGCTGCCATAAATTCCCTCTTAGGGCAGGTCTGCTACCAGGAGGAATAAACCCATCATAAATCCCTTCTCCTCCAAGTTTTGTGGCTCAGAAGACAAAAAGACCACTCATATCCATACAGACAAACATCATCATCAAGTTTCTTACCTCCTGTTTCCTCTCCTACAAACACATTTGTTCATAAGAGCCTTTTCCCCCCTCCTCTTCCTACTATGTTAGCTATACAAGCCTCTAACTTTAATCATTTAACAAGGTTTGCTAGTTCCTATACACGTGTGTATAAACCTTTTTCTCCTAACAATATGTCCTTTATCAGTTTAATTTGCAGGCCCCAAGGACTGGACCTAAGAAGGTAGAAGAAAATTTTTTCCCTCTCCAGCAAGTGACATATTGCCAGATTTTAAACTGAAAGGATATGCTGAACACATGCAAGCTACCCCAGGTAAATAAATTTCAGCCCCTATCACCTAATTATCGTTAGTTAACAGGATGACTCTATAATACTTCAAGGAGAAGAAGAATTGACAGGGTTTAAACTTAATAAGCAAGGGGGAGTCACCAAAACCTTAGCCAACAGAGTAAGTCCCTGTGGGTCACTCTTCCCATTTACTGCCATAGTTCCAAACTGCAATTTGAACCCGTAATACCCCAACAATATAATTAATGGGGTAGGGAAAGGACATATAATGCTGAGTTGGGACCAAAACTGCCATACAACATGGACTGAGGGCCTGCAGTTCAACCATGTGATCCTTATTATAAACTACATACCCTGGCAGCGCTGGCGCCCATGTGCGGGAAACAGGGACTGGACAACAGGGAACACACGGAACTCGGAATGCAGCCCTACGTTTAAAAGACACAGCACTGGAATTTCCACAGCAAATCACTTCTGTCACTACTGTCTGAAGAGGCTTCCCAGAATGAAGGAGAGAGGCGGGACAGAGGATGAAGTGTCCCCTGGAGAGAACAAGGGCGCTGCAAAGTGTCACAGGCCAGCCACAGCACAGAAAGCCTGGATCTGCTTGGCTGGAGTGGGAGAAGGGAATGGCCAGTTGTCCTGCCCTCTTAGGGAAGAGGTGCTGTGCTAGCTACCTCGACCACGTGCTGCCGGTCCTCAGAACACTCCTGTGAGCTGCAGGTGTACAGAAGAGTGTGGAAGCATTCCACCGTGAGCACTCCCTTTCTCAGCTCACCCTAAGATAACCCAAGTCCCTGGCGGACTCCCCACTATATTCAGGAATGAACATGAGGGAGGGGGGAATCACTGCTGATGAGGAAATGGAGAGGGGAGGGAGACCCCAGGATTCCCTCATCCAGAGGGAACCCTAAAAGCAGGACAGAAGTATTTCAATGTAAGGAAAGTCTTCTCTTGCTGCAAACAAACAAGAAAGGGGAAAAAAGCCATAAATATCAACTGAAAAATAACATTACACAATACAACCTGAAACAGCACAAAGAGAAACAAAACAAAGCAACTGAAAATGATTGGATCAAATCCTTGGATCAAAGAAAAGAATCAAAACCATCATTACATATTAGCCAAAAATGATGCTAAAAATACTGCATACACCAAAAGCTGTATAATATAGCCAAAGATTTATTTAGAAAAAAATTCACAGCATGTATATTCATTTCCAAGTCTCTCTAAAAATTAAGTGTTCAATCCAGAAGTTTAAAAAAAGGAAAGCAAAGGACAATTAATAAAGATATATGCATAATTAATCAGAAATATTAGGGTGAGAAATAAATTCAGTAATTTTTAATAGATAACTTCCCATTACTGTCATCAAGAATATATAAAAGACTCATTTGTGAAGATACCAATAAAAAGAGAAAATCACTAGAAAATTTTTTAAATGCAAATAAGACACATCACAAAATTGTGATAGTAAATTTGAAAGTATGGAATGAAAGAGATAATCTCTCAATATTATATTAATTTAACTTACTTATGAAAGAACAAGAACTATAGGCAAAAAAAAGTGGGTGAAGAAATGGATTGATTCACTTCTCCTAAAAAATATATATATAAACAGACAGATAGCAAAAAGTTCAAATGATTTTACTTTTGAGGGGTACAGCTCAGTAGTAGAGGATTTGACTGCAAATGATTTTGCCCTTGAAAAATTCCAAACCTTGAATGCACAGATAATTCTAGCAACTACTCCAAGGCACAGTGCTCTTTGATGTCATCACAACATAATGCCAAAATCGAGGAGGAGGAGGAGGAGGAGGAGGAGGAGGAGGAGGAGGAGGAGGAGGAGGAGGAGGAGGAGGAGGAGGAGGATCCTCTGAAAGAACAGACAGGACTCCTGTGAAGAGGGAGGGTGTGGTTCCATGTATGACGGATGCCACCTTTCTGAGACAGGCAGTTATATCATCTAATAAGAGGGGTCTGGCCCAGAGACGGCCATTTCTAGAGGGGAAAAAACGGTACTTTTGGAAAGGATTAAGTTAAATGTGAGACTCCTTCTATTTAAATTTTATCATCTCTTTTCTTCTAGTACTTCAAAATAAGATATGTGCAGTGTGCATAGGAATTTGTTACAGTTTTGTTAAAACTATAGTCCGGCCCTCCAACAGTCTGAGGGACAGTGAATTGGCCCCCTGTTTAAAAAGTTTGAGGCCCCTGACTTAGGGTATCAATCAGCCTTGGCCTGTTATATAAATTAAGATACCTGGTCACATGGCAAGGAAGGAGAGGAACTGCCACTCAAATCCAACTATTCTGACACTGAGAAGCCTAAACAACAAGAACCACAATTAAAATAAATCAGATGGGGCCGGGCATGGTGGCGCATGCCTGTAGTCCCAACTCCTCAGGAGGCTGAAACAGGAGGATCGCTTGAGCCTCAGAGTTAGATGTTGCTGTGAGCTAGGCTGAAGCCATGGCACTCTAGCCTGGGCAACAGAGCCAGACTCTGTCTCAAAAAAAATAAAAAAATAAAAAATAAAATAAGTCAGAGGCTGTTAATTTCTAAAGGCTTCCAGTAAGGAAAATACTTTCTAATAAGACTCTTAACATTTAACTGTTTTAACTGATTTCATTTTAGAAGCCAATGGACACTAATCTGACTGTCTGAAAAGCACATCAATTTACAAAATGTTTGCCTATAATTTAAAAGATTTACATGCCCCATTCCATCATGCTAAACTTAAGAACTTAATAACTTGGAAAGAACACCAGGCATTCCCTAAAATGCTCTTCTTGGGGTTCTTGTCACAAATGGTCTCTTTTGGAAGGGGCTGCCTTATAATTGTGTGTGTGTGTTAGTAATTAAGTCTCCCTGAATGGGTACTGAGATGTTCCTCTTTTCCATAAACACAAATTTGACACAACACAATAATACATCTGCTAATGGAAGTTTCTGTGCTTAAATTCTGATAGATACTAAGATGAATAAAAACATTCTGCTTCTACTTAAACATTCCCTGATTATTAATCAGGGAACTACAGTCACAAATAACCTAAATCTGAGGGAAGAGGGGAGGGGAGGGGAGGGGAGGGGAGGGGAGGGGAGGGGAGGGGAGGGGAGGGGAGGGGAGGGGAGGGGAGGCTGAAAGAAATACCCTGGGAGGTAAGAGATTTTTCTTCCCCTCCATTTTTCTTCTTTCCTTCTCTCCTTGTTAAAGAGCAAAGATCATAGCCAACGATTATAAACTGCCAAGCTGAACAAACTCTCCGCCATAATCTTGCCATCAACCTAGTAACGTGTTCTTTCTTCAAAAGTGAAATATTTCTAATAATTAAAAGATTGTTCTGCTAGGTGACAATTTTAATGGTCACTATATAACACATTAGAAATATCAATCCTAAAAGCAAAAAAAAAGGTAATCATTGACAACTTAGTATTCATTCTTTGATAAAGACCTGGCGCAAATAGATCAAACAAGACCAAGACTGAGGGTGAGTAACATGGAGAAAGAACAAAGATTTTGTAGTATTTTGCAAAATTTTTAAGAGGTGTCTTTAATAGTATTATAAAGACAATTTATGGAATTGGTAGACAAACAAACCAATTCCAATTTATGGAATTGGTAGACAATTCACAAACAACAAACGCTGTATTTCAAATGTATGGGTGGCAGATTCATATTTATACTCTCATCACCACACGTGGGATTTAGCCTAAAGCTAAACAGCTTCCCGAAGGAAGGGACCCTTCACTATGGCTGTCTGCTCAATGCTCAGTCATCCAGAGGGAATTTTTTTCTGGTGTTTGAACCTCCTGGTTCTCTTCCTTCCTACCTTTTGCTACCTCACTCATCTTTATTTTCTGTACAATTCTATTCCAGAGTGAACTGTTAACTACATAAATTAATATGCTCTTGATTTACAGTAAGTTTGTTGAAGAGTTGCTACCACTGAAAAAGAGCTGCATTGGGTCACATAAACTCAAGAGCGCCCTCACTCAGGCCTATGTAAAAGGGCGAACAACCCAGGGACAAGAGAGGAGACGCTTCTTGCCCCCATATCCAACCATGGCATGAACCCACCACCCCCAGCTCTATTTCTTCTTCAGTAAGGAAGACCCTGTTGCAGTGTATAAAAATCTACACGGCATGACTCCAAGAAATCAGACAGCCTCTTGCTCTGTCTGGCACCTTGCAAACCATGTTCAGGCAGTAATGATCATGACAACTTTTGTTACCCCTAGACAGGCAATAAAAGGTTCTAGCAGTACATTTTTCTTATTTTGAAGTAGATGTCTTCATTTACCCAAATGCCTGAAAATCATGCTGTGCTGTACGAACTACTCACCAAGAGAGTTTATTTACCTCACTGGGAATAAGTCTTCTCTTTAATTACTTACCAAGCATCGCTTCTCGGCCTTTTGGCTAAGATCAAGTGTAATTACTTACCAAGCAGCCTCACATTACATAATCTAATTGAGATTTGTGATCTTTTGTATCATATTCTATAAATTTATTCAGAAATAAATACAAAAGAAAGCATATGACATCATTACTTTATCTAAATACATCAGCTGTGTTTAGATACCACAGATGGAGGTTTAAATACAAAAATATGAATATTGAGACTAAAAGAACTAAAAATACAATTAATACTTATTTTTATATTATAGGTAACAGCCAGAAAACAGAGTTGAATTTCTTTTTGGAGACATAAAATATTTAGCCTAATTGGAATTTTAATTCCATTCCACTTTCTGGATAGAAAAACATAACGTGAAGCTGCCAAATGTCTTCAGGGACTTTCTTCAGTTACACTAGGACAGTGTGTTCGGGAGAGAGAAAGGAACCCACAGCTCCCATCCTCAGAGACATTTCAAAGCACATCTTTTATATTATCGTCGGCACTGAGCCTACAATTTTTTTTCCCAAAACTGACTGCAAAATGAAATGTGTTCCCTTGTGATTTCAAAGCAAGATTTCCTTGCTGGTTTGGTTAGTCCACCCAAAAGTAAACAAGCTCTGCTTTTACCCACGGTTGTATACTGGAGTCTGATACCATGGGTTCAATGTACCATTTCCACTTTCCCCAGAAGCACAAGGACAGATACTTGCGTACTAAAAATTAGAGAAAACAGATGTGCCCTCCCACTCCCAGAAGTTGCAGCTGTGCTGGGCCAATCAGGGAGGCAGCCAATGGCTTCCAAATGGCAAAAGAAGCCCTGGAGAGTGGCTGCCCTGCATGCATGTGGGAGGGGAAGAGAGGGCCCTGCTGTAGGGACTAAGAGCCCGGTGGGCTGCATGGTTTAAGGACATGAGCAGGCATCAATGCAGGGAAGTCAAGAGGCAGTGCTGTGCTCGCAAGAACCCAAGACAGGTTCATGTTCAGAATAAACAAATATGACTTGCAAGCCTTGGCGAGGCAGCGAAAGTGGAAGGGAAAATTATTTCAATCCTCACTGAAATCACAAGGATAAAGATTTTATTTATTGCTCAGAGGAGGGGAATACTCATGGAAAAGAGAACAACACTACCACATCAAACAGAGGGCATGAGGCTACCACACAAGGAAAAAGAAATGTCCCCAGTGCTGCTGACCATCCCCAGGTGACCATCGCTGCCAGTTCCCAGTGCAACCAGAAACCAATGACTACTAAAAGAACTCAACAATGACTGTAACAACTCAACAGCCATGACACTAAAACCCTCCAGAGCCCCACAATGGGCTCCTCTGGGTGGTCCTCATCAGCATCAACAATTTGGCTGTTCTCAAAGAACAACATGCCTCCCCCTCTCAACAAAATAAAAGCCCAACTTACAAACATCTGGGGAAATTACTGCTGAAAGAAACTGTACATCTGATCATGTTTACACAAATCTGCATGAATTTCCTCTTCATAGCCTCTACTTGCTGTATTTGTGCCACCTAAATGGAGTCATAAACCCAAAACCCATTTTTGTAGATGGTATCGTAGATTAATTTAAGGCAAAAAAAAATGGCGAAAATAGACATAGGCAACATGGAAGTACGACAGACATTTGGAAGTAACTCTGACATCAATTGTGTTTAAAATAACCAGCCAAAAATCTGAAAGAACTAGAAGTCACAAAACAGAGGAGAAAATAGACAAATCATATCATTTCCTGGACCACATCCCACTCTCCCTTGCAAGTGTTAATATACTTGAATCAGAGCATAACAGCACTGGGAGCAGCACTCCTAGAAGCAGCAGACACACTGCCCACTGAGCACAGGTGGGCCGGCGGGCACTCCCAGGCAGAGCAGACCTCACCCACCAGGCCTGCCCCTCGGCAAACCCTTGCTCTGTCCATTTCCTTGCCCACAGCACAGTTCACTTCCTCGCTTCCTTCCTAGGGCTCTGTTAGCTGTGTTGAGAACTACAGCCCTGCCCAAGCTCCTACCTGCTGCTCTCTGCACAGCACTTACCAAGGTGGCACTGACCCCGTATTTTAGGGATTGGTTTACAGTCTCCATGAACGCAAACAAAATTCATAATGCACACTTCCTTTTCCCTGCTGCCAGATCAAAACACGTAAGGCACCAATGTTTGTTTCCTTCTTTTACCTTCCATACCACAAAAACAGTGATAACGCCCCAGAGAAAACCAAGATTCTATGTAACAGATGCTAAATCCTCTTGTCCCAATGTCACACTGCTTATATCAAATTATTTGTCATGATCTTTGAGGAATTAAAGAGCTCCTAAAACTTAGATGGCTCAGGAGATGTGGGCCCTGCCAGCAAAGCTCAAAGGGTAGCTCCACCCACAAACTCCAAGGACCACCCAAACCTGGGCTCTTGACTTGCCTGTTGGCTTGTCCACCATTTGGATAAAAGGAGAGGAGGAGGCATTTTCCTTCCATCCCTAGGGCAGAGGTGGGCAGGTACCAGGATGTGTAGAGAAAACAGGTAAATGACAGAAAACAATGGGGCACAGGGACCCCAGGACAGATGCTGTGAACTGCGTTATCCCGACTTCTGCTGACATATTATCTGTGCCTCAATAACCCAGCAAGAATGACTATGGGCACTCAGCAACTGGACCTCCAGGTCACCTCAGCAGGTGTCAGCCCCCACCCTACTACAGGTACTGTGGTACCAAAAGTGGTTATAGAGGAACAAAATTTTACAGATGAGTTTTCTGAATTAGTTCTGGAGTTTCCAGAATTGGTTCTCTAATCTGATTAGACTTCAAGCTGCTAATGACACTATTTCCAGCTATAAAAAGAGCACCAATAGTCCATGGGGTGAACTGTTTATATAGAGTCAAAACTATCCACAACACTGGATGCTCCAATGACTATAAGAAGCAACGGGCTAAGTAACCATGTATGATACTTTCAAACATTTTTGGAAAACTAAGGAATATAATGATATTGGTCAGTTGCTCCTAATGTCCCAGGACAAAGTGGTAAAAGACAAGGATGAGCTCAGAGAGTCAAATGCTCAGCGTGAGCTTCACATCAACAACCTAAGAGCAGCCAGGTGTAGCCTGAAGGAAAATCTTACCTCCTGTAATTACAGGGCTGAGAGTGCTGAAAATCAAACAATCGGTAGAATTACAAGTTGAACTCCCAGGCTCGTAGGGTGTCCACTGGCAGGGTGCCCACTGTTAACTCAGGGTGTCTATTGGCAGGGTATCTACTATTAACGTGAGGGCACTGGCTGTGAAAGAATGGGGTCCTGCAAGTTGGAATAGGATGTGTGAAAAGGCCTGAATGAAGCTGGGGACATCGAGCCCCTAATTCTGATGAGTCTTCTCTGTAAAAGTAGAAGAGTAGTACGTAAGAACCTTGCGGGCTGGGCATGGCTGTGCAACACCTGGAACTGGACATGTGTCTATCGGGTTAGAGTGATATGAGAGTAGGGTTTCTTTGTCCCTCCTCCCATGCTATCTCCCCACTTCATGCCCTGCAAAAAAGAGGGCAGAAGGCATTACCTGCCAGCGTCCTCCTGTATGCACAGCCACAGGAGACACCACGCAAGTCCACAGGACACGAAGGGGGCGGGGAAAGCAGGATGAGAGGAGTCAGGCTGAAGAATTTCAGATAGCTACCGGGAAAGAACATTCTGGTAACTCTGTCTCCAGATTTTCTGTCTTTAAGAAACCACTGTGAAACCAAGGGATTTCCTTAGGGTCTTCAACATGGTGCCCTTGAAACAGTTTCAAATGTTCTCGATATGTTCACCTTTACAAAAGATGAACACATTTTTTTCCTTTAATAGACAAGGTCTTGCACTGTCGCCCAAGCTGGATGCAGTGGCATGATTATAGCTCACTGCAGCATCAAACTCCTGGCCTCAAGTGATCCTCTCAAGTAGTGGGAACCATAAGCATCCACCACCATGCCTATAGCTAGATGAACACATTTCTAAGGTGCATGGGGATCCTGCACCTCAAGAATTTAAATCAGGTCATTCATAAACATGGCCAGACACGGCCCATTCAGAGGTGGGATGGGGATCCAAGATTTCGAAGCCCCCTGGGTGTTCCTGCATTAAGTTACTACTTCTGGATGAAATGAATCCCTTTGAAATGGAACTTCTGATTCACTGAGTCCTCGCTCATCATTCACTGCTAGAGCAGGTCGAATGTGACATTCCATCGGGCGTTTCAGGGGAGCAGAGGCCACCACGTATTATCCGAGGCAGAGGGAGAGGCAAGGCCAGGCGCAGAGCCTGGGAAGCTCGGGTGGCAGGCTAAGGCTTGGACTAGAAGAGTGTGCCAAGAGTGAGTGGGAAACCAAGCCAAGCACTCCACAGTAACCAAGGTACAGGAAGGCCAAGAGGAGCCCTGGAACTCCTGATTAAATCAGGGAAAGGCTAAGTCTTGCTGCCCGGACCTGAAGCCGAAGTCAGCTCTACCCTGCCCACAGCTGCACTCCACGCTCTGACACAGTGACAGACTTCCTAACTAAATGGGCTAAATGCACGAACATGAACCACACCCATCCGGGGCAGGAAAAAACCTTAGAAATAGCTTTAGAAAGACTTCAAAAAAATTGAGGCAAAAAGTATTTTAGGGCAATACAGTGTTAAAATCAGAACCTCCTTAATCCCCTCCATCTCTCACTCTGTTCATTAAGATCTTAACCTACTGAAGTTCAGCCTTGTGATGTGTGCATGTGCGTGTGTGTGTATGTGTGTGGACACTACTTTGCGTTTCTGGGGAACAGGACACGCATAAATACCTTACAGCTTACTTTCTCTAAGATCCCACAGCGTCACTCGGAAAACTATTCACTGAAAAACAAAACTGTTTAAAATGTTAACATGCTATTTCAGTAATTGCCTTTTATTTAATGTTTCATGGTCTGTTGTCACTTCACCTAGCTTTTAAAACAAACATTTTAAGAAATGCTTTTCAAACGTAGCGAAATAGTGGGAGGCCGCATAAAGCCATTACCTGGTGCACTCGGCATCTTCAGACTCAGGTTCTGAACTCAGGATGCTGCCTAAGGCCCCGTCTCCGTATGTGTCTGTCAGCTGGAGAGGCTACTGAAGAGGGCTCAGCCATGGACTTGGTATAGAATTAAAATTTACCACTGAGGGGAGGAGGTCCCCACAATTAAATACTTTTAGGAAACACTGCATATTAGACATCCTTTAGAAAGCCCCAAAAGCTCTGAGAACACTGTAACAGAAACCTGCAAAACCCAATGCAACCAAACTCATTGGGTCAGGTAGCGCCTACTGACATCTCCAAGAATGGGACTCCCTTGGAAACACTACTTCACTCAAACCCACCTATGAAGCCGCCCCTCAGCTATCTGGCAGCCCACCAGGCAGTCTGAGACCCTCACGTGATACCTTCTCCCACTTAGCCACCCTTAGCCACCCCCACCAAGCCATGAAGCCCAATTACGACCACAGTTAGATTCAGCACACAGCCAAATGCTGTGTAGGCCCAACCTCATAAAATACAGTATAAGCGATATTAGTGGCAAATTTCATTATTCCAAAAACTCATGAGAATAATGGGGTATTCACATTTTCTAATGACACACCTGGATTTTTTAAGTCACACAACCTCAATGTTCTTAAGTTTCCACATCTTTTCTTACTATGTACAATGAGTAAAACATGCACATCCACATCAGACTAGCCAACACATCGTCTTTCTAGAACCAATCCCATCATTCAAGTTACTGCTTAAACTCTGAAATGAGAGTATGAGAGAAAAAAAAAACCAGAAAAGGAAACCACAACAGAGGGTTCCAACAATATTTATATCACATTATTCACACCTCTTATATGTGGTTTCAAACTCTTAAGTCTCTAATTAACCAAAGGGACTAAAAACAGTTTGGTTTTCAGGAACTACAGCAGGGATCTCTCGCACACGCTCACAGGGGAGTCACTGAAGTGGTCGGCCTGGGGCCACGGAGCACACAGGCCCTGCATGCCCCCCCTACCCCCACAGCAGCAGGGGCCCCTTCCTCAGACAAGGGGCTGGCAGGAGCGAGGGGCTAGGGACAGCTAAGAGAGGAAGGCAGAGAGATGGGGGCCACAGAGGCTGCAACCCGTCCTGTCAAACTTTCAGGACATGAACTTCTAATTTTTCAAGTGACAATTCTTTTTCCAATTTACAAAGCAGAAAACCACACTACCTGAATAGTAAACTATAAGAATTAGGTGCACGGATAGAATCGAATGGTATGATCAAATTCAGTTCAAAATACAAATGATCTGACACTGAGCACATTCATGTATAATTACCATGGCGAGTCGAATACAGTAAGCAAGTCACCTAAACGCCTGCCCTTCACCTGGCCCAAAGCTCCTGCTCTGGCCCTCTCTCATCACCATCAGGTCAGCGTCTTTAATAGGAAACAGCCCTGAGATCTCTCTCTTCAAACCCAAGTCCTCTGAGCCAGCTGAGGGTCTTTCTTTGAGCTGCTGCCCCAGCTCCCCAACCCTAAGCCACCAGGAAACTCTAAGAAACGGATCAGGAAGCTATTGCCCTGCCTTACTCTGCCCTAACCCTGGCCTGTGGCCCTCCTGTCCCAAACAGGTGCCTTCAACCATGTTCCCCACACACATCTCTGCCCTGACTAAAAGCGCACGTGTTCCAGTGACAACTGCCTGGCTTATCTGTTTCTTTCTCTCATCACACCAAAGAAAAAGCCAGCAGGAGCGAGTCTGGCCCCAATGACTTTCCCTTTCAAATGTGTCGCTTGCCCTTCCGCCATGCCACTGCCATGCTCTTGGACTTCCCAGCCTCCAGAATCATGAGACATAAATTTCTTTTCTTTACAAATTACCTAGTCTCTGGTATTTCTGTTATAGCAAGAGAAAGCAGACTGAGATACATAATATGCCACTGGAGCGAGAGGATGGCACAGGGAACCCTAAGTACTTTCTTCACATGTGGGAAATTCCACTAACAATTTTTAAAAAGCAAATACCTGAGAGGATTACCTATAAGTGAAAGACACTTCAGATCCCAGGTAATTAAAAGGTCACACACTACATATTGAATATGCTAGAAATATTTTCCACACGTTTCTTTTCAGTATGGTACAAATGAATACCAGCTAAATGTGCTCTAGGGGCTCCAGTCATAAACCAATCGCCAAACATGGTTTTTCATCAAGAGATCCAAATTCCAAGAGTGTGTTTTAAAAACAAGTTAAAAGATGGACACAACTCTCAACACTTATGGCACATTCAGTAGAGGGTAAAGGGACCGAATAATTATTTGCTCAAAGGCTGCAGCAGAAAGTCAGAGACTAAGAATGTGCTACTCTGTTGACAGTTCTGCCAATGGACCAGTTCTAATTTCCCAAATATAAAATGCAGGCAGAAACTTGATTAAAACCAGAAAAAGTAATACCAAACTTGGTAAATTATTAAACCAAGAACTGATGATAGAATTACATGCATTTAACAATCTCAAGTTCATAACCTCCTGACAGCACATGAAAGTTCACTGTTTGTATTGCTGCCTTTCATCAAAACTGTGCTTTCTTCACAGTCCACAAAAGAAAAAGCAAGGACTGCAGACGGCTTAATGCTCCCCGTAGAAAGTGAACACAACAGTGGGAGACTTGGGAAGGAGAAGAACACATAAGAGCCAGAAATGATCTTCCTAATATTTCTACAGTAGTCAGAGCTAAGTGTGACCTTGTGCTTAAAAGAATATACTTGAAAGTCACAAAGATGATCTTAAGGGGTTGGATAGAAAAAAAGGTTAACACTGAAAACTTTCCCTCTTCTAAACTATGTACAAATTGCCAGGAAGGAAATGTTCACAACAAGGCACATGACTGCCTCTCACCAAAAAAAGCGCACAATGGCCCCCACTGATCGTGGCCAGCGCCACAAACACCGCAGCCACTGCGCAGACACTGTGCGGTCCATCGTGTACCTACAGGGCCCACCATGCAGACTCCCCGCGACTTCACACACCTGCAATGGCCGAACACGTAAAAGGGAGATGTGAATCTACTAAGGAAGATGGAAAGATCATACTCGGGTTAAAATCAACTTCCCTCAGTAGCTATTCCTTAAATTCTAAAGACTTTTTACTTTCAAACAGAAGTGAAAGTTCACTCCCAGAAGATTTTCCCAAGATTGCAAATGAAAATTTCTTTCAACCCTGTAACCTAACTTCTTAGAAAGAAAGAAAAAAAACTTAAAACAACAAAAATTCACTACAATACTTATTCTGATATATCCAATAAGGCAACAGAGCAGGAGGAAGCAGACTCTCTGTCAACAACAGTCAAGCCTGCCCTGGGTCCCAATCCATTTCCTGGTCTGCAACTTTGTTCTGGCAAATGCAGATCTCTGGTCCACCATGCCTTCCCTGGGTCAAGATTTGAAGCTGTACCTTCTAGAAAGGCCAGAAATTAGTCTCTGAAATTTGGACACACATCAGAATCAGGTCAGGGTCACCACCACAGTGGTTAATGGCAACCCCCTTGATAGCCTCTCCCTTAATGCAAGCAAGAAAGGAAACATTCTTTCAACTTGTCCCCAAAGGACAACAGTAGATCATGGTGGCAAGAACAAAGCCCAGTGTACAGTGATGGGCAGACACAAAGCCATAAATAGCTGTATATGAGTTCAAGACCTCCATCTCAGGGGAACTCCTGTCCTCAACCAGGAGAAAGCTGCTGGAGATTTCTTTAACTCCACTCATTTCTATGCCCAGCAGAGGAAGGGCCATTGGCTACCCGAGGTAGCTGAACCCTAGCCTTGGCTGGAAGCAACAGAAACAGCCTCCAGTGTACACCCGCCCACGTGTGCAACAAGTGTGGATGGACGCAGGGTCGGGCCTGATGAGGAAGGCACATGGCTGTATGGGCGACACTGACAGAGCAGCTTACCTCTGCGGAAGTCTGTCGTTGTCAGGGCCATGTGCCCACTGTCCATCGGGCTGCCATCCCTTTGAGGAGAGGGAGACACTGATGGGAAGCAAAGGATCTTCTAAAGCAAGTTCTTACCGCAAGCTGGCCCAAAGGTCCCTGCAATCAAAGAAATCATTGTGGTTTTGCATCTGGCAAAACGTTTCTGCCCCCTTTCTTCTAGGGACAAGGCTGTCAGCCTCTGAACGGGATCTCAACTTTCAAAAGGAAAAGTGTCCTGAAACACAGATCCACCTGGGTATAAAAAAGATGAGAAACACAAGAAATCTTCAAGCTACACCTCAGTGTGGAAAGCGAATGTAAAAGCAATGTCTTCTCCAAGAAGAGCTGCATATCGACTGCTACTTTTACAGAACCAATGTTTTCTACCAAACATTTCAACTTAAGCCAACTCCATCTCATTACACTTGTTAACGCTCTTGATCAATAATGATTCCAAAATCTGTGTATCATCATACACCAGCCTTGGCTGGAAGCAAGAGAAAAAGCTGGTATATAAATGCAAATTGCAGATGATTAGCTTCTGTAAGCACTGGTCTATAATCAACCTTGTCATTGACCTATCTCCACTGAGTCCATTTATAATGACAGCAAAAAGTCATTAGATCCAACTGAAGCATATAATCTAAAAGCCAATCTCAAGTGTCGGCTGAGCCAGTCTCCGGTTACTAACGACCTGCGGTCTTCCGTGCGTGGCAATGACGGTGAAAACCGAGGCTGCTAGGGGCACGCTCACTTACTCCAGAATGAGGGGAATGGTGGCAATTCTCATCGCTTTCATGAAACAGAGGAGGATGGGGCTGAACGACTTTATTCAGAAGATTGCCAATAACTCCTATGCATGCAAGCACCCTGAAATTCAGTCGATCTTGAAAATCTCCCAGCCTCAGGAGCCTGAGCTTATGAATGCCAACCCTTCTCCCCCACCAAGTCCTTCTCAGCAAATCAACCTTGGCCCGTCATCCAACCCTCATGCTAAACCATCTGACTTTCACTTCTTGAAAGTGATTGGGAAAGGCAGTTTTGGAAAGGTTCTTCTAGCAAGACACAAGGCAGAAGAAGTGTTCTATGCAGTCAAAGTTTTACAGAAGAAAGCAATCCTGAAAAAGGAGGAGGAGAAGCATATTATGTCAGAGCGGAATGTTTTATTGAAGAATGTGAAACGCCCTTTCCTGGTGGGCCTTCACTTCTCTTTCCAGACTGCTGACAAATTGTACTTTGTCCTAGACTACATTAACGGTGGAGAGTTGTTCTACCATCTCCAGCGAGAACGCTGCTTTCTGGAACCATGGGCTCGTTTCTATGCTGCTGAAATAGCCAGTGCCTTGGGTTACCTGCACTCTCTGAACATCGTGTATAGAGGCTTAAAACCTGAGAATATTTTGCTAGATTCCCAGGGACACATTGTCCTTACTGACTTTGGACTCTGCAAGGAAAACATTGAGCACAATGGCACGACATCTACCTTCTGTGGCACACCTGAGTATCTCGCACCTGAGGTGCTGCATAAGCAGCCCTACGACAGGACCGTGGACTGGTGGTGCCTCGGGGCCGTCTTGTATGAGATGCTCTATGGCCTGCCTCCTTTTTATAGCCGAAACACAGCTGAGATGTACGACAACATTCTGAACAAGCCTCTCCAGTTGAAACCAAATATCACAAATTCTGCAGGACACCTCCTGGAGGGCCTGCTGCAGAAGGACAGGACTAAGCGGCTGGGGGCCAAGGATGACTTTATGGAGATTAAGAGTCATGTCTTCTTCTACCTAATTAACTGGGATGATCTCATTAATAAGAAGATTACTCCTCCTTTTAACCCAAATGTGAGTGGACCCAGCGACCTGCGGCACTTTGATCCCGAGTTTACCGAAGAGCCGGTCCCCAACTCCATCGGCAGGTCCCCCGACAGCATCCTCATCACGGCCAGCGTCAAGGAAGCGGCCGAGGCCTTCCTAGGCTTCTCCTACGCACCTCCCATGGACTCATTCCTCTGAACAGTCTTGGGGTTGCTTTTGAAGGATCTTGTGTGTGTTCAATGTTTTAGTTAGCCTTTTGGCGGAGCTGCCAGCTGACAGGACATCTTAAAAGAGAATTTGCACATCTCTGGAAGCTTAGCAATCTGATTGCACACTGTTTGCTGGAAGCCTTTCGAAGAGCACATCCTCCTTTCAGTGAGCTCACGAGGTTTTCGTTTCTATTCTTACTTCCAACGTGGTGCTATCTCTGAAACGAGCGTTAGGGCGCCGCCGTACACAGATGCAGGAGTCTCGTTAGAAGGAAGGCGCTGTTCTAAGAGGGGTCTCCTGCCAGTCTGTCCAGGCTGTGATAACGAATATTATGACATGTGCCTTTTCTGAAGAGCTCGTGTTAGCTCCAAAGCTTTTCCTATTGCAGAGTGTTTTCAGTTCTTTATTTTTCCATGTGGACTTACTGCGTGAACAGTGGAATGAGTGTGGTGTGCGTGATCACAGATGGATTTTGTTGTGAGCATCAATGTGACACTTGCAGGACACTACAACGTGGGACATTGTTTGTTTCTTCCATATTTGGAAGATAAATTTATGTGTAGACTGGTTTTTTTTTTTGTAAGATATAGTGAATAACTAAAATTTATTGAAATGGTCTTGCAATGACTTGTATTCAGATGCTTAAAGAAAGCATTGCTGCTACAAATATTTCTATTTTTAGAAAGGGTTTTTATGGACCATTGCCCCAGTTGTCAGTCAGAGCTGTTGGTGTTTTCATTGTTTAAAATGTCACCTGTAAAATGGGCATTATTTATGTTGTTTTTTTTTTTGCATTCCTGATAATTGTATGTATTGTATAAAGAAAGTCTGTATATTGGGTTATAACACTAGTATATTTAAACTTATAGGCTTATTTGTAATGTAAACCACCATTTTACTGTACTGTAATTAACATGGTTATAATATGTACAATCCTTCCCTCCTGCCACACAACTTTTTTTGTGTGTGATAAACCAATTTTGGTTTGCAATAAAACCTTGAAAAATATTTACAAAAAAATAAATAAATAAAAGCCAATCTCATACTAAGTCAACCAAAAATAATCAAAATTCAGTAAACTAAGTTGAGTACCTAATCTGGTATAATAATGCTTGGTCTACTTAACAGGTTATGTAAATTACTTTCAGCAATTCAAACTGCAATAGCCAACAGCCACCCACTGTCAAAACATTAACACTTTCTAACTAGCTCCACAGCTAGTAAAACTATTTATATTTGTCCTATTAATATTATATATCATCTCACAATTTCCTTTTTTAAAAATATCTGCTTTTCCTCAAAGAAACACCTGCTGATAGTTGATCCTGGCCACTGCAGTAATGTGAATGAGTAACAGAAATCAGAATACTGTATTTACAGTTATCTGTGTATCAAGTATACAAAGAAAGGAATAACAAAAAAGAATCTATTCATAAAGAGTTTTGTGAGGGAGAATATTTCTGTGTTTTAAAAGTTTGATTTAAATATATGTTTTAGCTAACAAAATGGAAGTAGGAAAGCCAGCATGGTGTCTCACACTTGAAATCTCAGCACTTTGGGAGGCCAAAGCAGGAGGATCACTGAATCCAGGAGTTTGAGACCAGCCTGAACAACACAGCAAGACCCCATCTCTACAAAAAATAGAAAAATTAGCCAGGTGTGGTCACACGTCTGTAGTCCCTGCTACTCAAGAGGCTGAGGCAGGAGGATCGCTTGAACCCAGGAGTTTGGGGTTGCAGTGAGCTACTATGATGCCACTGCACTCCAGCCTGGGCAACAGAGCGAGACCCTATCCCCCCTCCACCCTGCCAAAAATAAAAAGAGGAAGAAAGAAAAAAAAAATCACCCACAAATTAATTTACTTCTCTAAAGATGAATCAACACAACAGGGACAAAAGGACTCTCAAACATGCTAATAAAACCTTTAGGTCTGGTGGATTGAGGCAAAAACCCAAACCAGTCACCCACTCCAGAAATGACCAGGAACTAATCATCCACATTAGTCGATTCTCCACAGCCCAAAGAATCTCAATGATCAGACAATTAAAAAAAAAAAAAAAAGCAATGTTACAATGAACCTAAGGATGCAAGGATAAAGAGGAAATGAATAGAAGTCATCGGGGAGGATACAGCATTGCAGAAAGCTAGTTTCTGAAAAAGTAACTGAAATGGCTGCAATAAGACGGAATGTAACTGCTGCGCGGTTGTTGCAAAGGCAACCACAAGAACCATCCGCAGGTGAAGAACAAAGCGGTGCAAACGAAGGAAGGTGCAGGACCACAAAACCAAGACAAGATTCTTGGCAGACGAGCCAAGGAGAGGGAGGGGAGGGGGCTGCCCTGCAGCAGTCGTGAGACAGCTGTCTCCGCGGCCACAGCAGCTCCTCACTACTGTCAGCATGGCCCAACTTCTCCGCCACACACACAGGGGACACTTTTGGACGTTGGCTGAGCTTCTGGAGCTATGTCAGGGTGGGCCGCAGCTGCTGGCACAAATTCAAATTCATTCACTCAGCACCTATAGGTGCAAAGATGAGCAGCACACCTAGGCGCTAAAACCACAGACACATGTTAGGCAAGAATTTCTCCTGCTCAACTACGATGTTAGTCCTTTTTGCATTGCTATAAAGAGAAGACTGAGACTGGGTAATTTATAAAGAAAAGAGGTTTTATGTGGCCCAGAGGTCTGCAGACTGCACAGGCATGGCGCCGGCATCTTCTGGTGAGGGCTTCAAGGAGCTTCCAGCCAAGGCAGAAGGCGAAGGGGAGCAAGTGCGTCACGTGGAGAGAGAGCAGGACCAAGAGTGGGAGGAGCAGGGCCAGGCTCTTTTAAGCCAGCTCTCACATGAATGAAGAACTAATAAAGCGAGAACTCACTCCTTATCAGGGGAGGGTACCAAGCCATGCATGGGGGAATCCACCTCCATGACCCAAACACCTCCCAATCAGCCCAACCTCCAACACTGGGGATCAGCCTTCAACATGAGATTTGGAAGACCCAAACATCTAAACCGTATTGACTACCCAAAAAACAAGGTGGCAGTAAATAAAAATTCAACACTAGAACGAATACGGACTTTTGAAGGGTCCACTGTCTTGCTATTTGCTCAAGCTTCAGTGGGATTTCACTGGCCACATTTCACTGGCTAAGGGAGTACTGACCTGTGAGCAGATGTGGCTTCCCCAAGGCAGTGCTGGCCAACATAAATGGGCCAACAGGCGAGAATAAGCCATGGAGACCAGGACCAGCAAGGGTGCCTCTGACGAGGCAGTGCCACCATGTCCACTCAGCCAACGCCCCACTTCTCCTTCCCCAACTTTGTCAAATGGTGAAACTACTGACTAAATATCTGAAATACCCTCTGTAGAAAGGAGACAACTCACCAGAGAGAGGGAATCCAGTAAGGAAAATGGAGGAGATGTGGTAGGACAACCGGCTGTCACAGTGCAAGAAGGACACGGTGGACCGGGAACAAGGCATCCCTGGCCTGCAGTCCCAGCTCAACTACCAGCCGTCTGTGATAGAAAACAACGACCACTCGACCTCTCTGGGCCACACAATACCTTTCCAGCTCTAAGCATCTTTGATTCTCCATCTCTCTGACCATACAGAGGGAATGCCATATAAACAGCAAGCTGAGCCAAATCAAGCCAGACACTGAAAATAACTTAAAAGACAGACATGTCCAGTCTCTTTTGCAGATGTGGAAACTGGTCCCAAGATCAACCTCACTGCTGGTTTCATTCCCAGCCAAGACGAGATCTCCAGGGGAAGGTCTCTAGTTCTCTGGAGCCTAGTTCAGGATGACCAGAAAAGAACAGCAAGGTGACAGTGAGAAGCAAACAGTACCCCCGTCTAGCCAGGTCTAGTCTCAGCTTCAGGTGACAGTGAAAAGCAAACAGTACCCCCCGTCTAGCCAGGTCTAGTCTCAGCTTCTCTGTGATACTTCCCAAGGCCAATCTGCAGCCCCTTCCCCCAACCCTGATGCCTCTACTTCAAGTCAAGATCAAGTAGTATCATCCCATAAACATAGGTGGCTCAAACTGCAGAGGGAAAGTATCAAAGGGGAACTTAAAACCAATGTATGAGGGCTATTTAGTGTTACAGTAAATTCGCTTCCCACGGCAGTCCAAGCACCCAGGATCCTGCCACAGCTATTTATCACTCCACATACTAAAAGGTGAAAGGCAAAATGTTAAAGCTAGTAGAAACAACCCAAATGTTCTTCAATAGGTCAATGTGGCTATCCATACTATGGTATACCACTCAACAATAAAAAGGAACAACTGATACATGTATGAACATGGATGAATCCCACATGCACTACACTAAGTGGAAAAAAGCCACTAACAAAAAGGTCATATGCTGTGTGATTCCACTTATGACACTCTGGAAAAACCAAAACTGTACAGACAGACCAGTGGTTGCCCAGTCTGGGAGGAATTCTTTAAAATGTTGGAATTGTTCTGCATCCTATGTTGGGGTGGGAGGTGCTTATAACAATCTATGCATATGTTTAAAACACATAGAATGTACACACAAAAAAGTGACTTTTAGGCCGGGCGCGGTGGCTCACGCCTGTAATCCTAGCTCTCTGGGAGGCCGAGGCGGGCGGATTGCTCGAGGTCAGGAGTTCGAAACCAGCCTGAGCAAGAGTGAGACCCCGTCTCTACTATAAATAGAAAGAAATTAATTGGCCAACTAAGATATATATATATATATATACAAAAAATTAGCCGGGCATGGTGGCGCATGCCTGTAGTCCCAGCTACTCGGGAGGCTGAGGCAGAAGGATTGCTTGAGCCCAGGAGTTTGAGGTTACTGTGAGCTAGGCTGATGCCACCGCACTCACTCTAGCCTGGGCAACAAAGCGAGACTCTGTCTCAAAAAAAAAAAAAAAAAAAAGTGACTTTTACTAAATATAAATTCAAGTATTTATGCTGTAGGTGAAAATAAACCCATACACAGTACACAAACTATGCTTTATCTATTAAAAATACAAACTTATTAAAACAGAAGGATCTGACATAGATCAAGGATGATGGTACCATGAACTGTAAAATACAAAAACCTCAGCTGTCCTCATCTGATGGCCATAAATGGAGATGGTCCATAAAAGCAGAAAGAAAGAAAAGACCAAGAATTGATGGAACAGAATAAACAAGGTCATTTTACTGGCTAAGAAGCTAGTCCACAGCTCAGAGAGGCTACAATGGAAAGATCTCTGCTTTAAAATCACTAACAATACCATGTCATGTTTAAATTAAAAAAGAAAACCAAACACACAGCAAGAAAAAAATGAAAAAAGAAAGCAAGGTATCAGCATCTCACTTGCTTTCTCATTCACTAACACTATACTCCGATGACCAAGGTCAACATTCAAAACCAGATAATTCTGACTGTGGTCATCATCAGCTTGGTATAAAACATGCAAATATTAGCCAGGTGAGGGCCTGGAGGAACACAGCACCACTCCAGATGCTAAATAACATCTCAGGGAAACTGAATTTTGTAATAAGCACACAAGTGTCCAAGGCAGAGTCACAAACTTCCTATTAAGACACTGTTCGGTGAGTGAGTGGTCCCCTTTCCTTTGAGGGATCCACTGCTTTACTGCAGAACGCTGAGTTTATGGTGAACACCAGACTAGCAAGGGTCACAGTCAACGCTCATGTAAATAATCCCTGCTATGAGCAAGCTTCTGCAGCCCATACGGTTCCGCCTTTTGTCCTTTCTCATGCCTGAACAGAAGTAACCAGAAAAGCATCTTTCAGACACCATCCTCCCCAGATGCTGTGTGAAATTCCACAGCCTTACAGGCAAAGGCTGGACAGCCCCACAGAAAACCACCGCCCCAAATCTGGGAACATCCTGCTCAGGGTGCTGGCCAAGTCCACATCTATATGACCACAGAAGTCACAATGGGCACAACCGTGGTCCCTGAAGTTCTCTGTCCAAAATACCCTTGGGGGTATTCGCAGAGTCCCAAACATCAGCCCTAAAAGTACCATTGCTTATACTTATTTCTAGGACAAAAGATCACTATTCATCCCACAGGCCACAGTTTTCTCAGTGTGTCACTACTGACAGCTGGGCCAGGTAATTCATCGTTGTGGCGCTGTGCTATGCACCGCAGGATGTGGAGGATCATCCCTGACCTCCACCCACACCCCCAAGTAGTGACATCCAAACCTGCACACAGCGCGCATCGTGCACCTGCAAAGAGGAAAGGTGCACACGAGGTGGCCGCAGGAGGTACATGGTACTGGATTTAGGTGGCTCACGTTCTCTTCAATGTAAAAACCACAGAAACCCCCCAGTTTGCACAACTACTTCTCCATATGGTAGAGCCCCAACTTTCTTCTCTGGCCCTTTTTAAATGTAGTTTGGTGGTTCTAGTTCAAATAAGGTGCAAATCATCGCTCTGTCTATACTAAAATATTATTTCATTTTCTCCACCTCAATGAAAGTACTGCTGGTACTTTGTCTTTGGAAGGAAGAAAGACATGAATGAAAAAGAAGCTGTTCTTTAATAAAAATTTCTGAGGCATAGGAGAATTCACACATACCAGGCACAATCTGAACTAAAGTGCTTTTAGAAACTCATGACCCATCTGTATTCCTAAATATGCCTGAAACCAGAGGCCAATGCAAGAGAATGGTTTGCCACGAAGGAGCTGGGAGAGAGAGGTGATGAAGATAAAATGTAGACACATGTCCTAACAGGGCTCATTGTCATGTAGCCAGACAAGTATTTCTTCTTTGAGATATAAAAAGATCAGAGAGGCTGGGCACGGTGGCCCATGCCTGTAATCCTAGCACGCTGGAAGGCCGAGGTGGGAGGATCGCTCAAGGTCAAGAGTTCGACATAAGCCCGAGCAAGAACGAGACTCCGTCTCTACTTAAAAAGAAAAGAAAGAAATTAGCCAGACAACTAAAAATATATAGAAAAAATTAGCCAGGCATGGTGACGCATGCCTGTAGTCCCAGCTACTTGGGAGGCTAAGGCAAGAGGATTGCCTGAGCCCAGGAGTTTGAGGTTGCTGTGAGCTATGCTGACGCCACGGCACTCATTCTAGCCTGGGCAACCAAGTAAGACTCTGTCTCAAAAAAATAAATAAATAAATAAGAGATTCACAGTTTGTGTGTGTGTGTGTGTGTGTGTGTGTGTGTGTTTTCCTGGAGATACAGTATATAGTGGGCTGATTATATTCTATTGTCCATCCTAGGATTCATCTAAAAGTCAAAGAGCATCTATTAATAGCTATGTGGAACGAGAAGCATAAACCAAGACTGCACATGGACGGTGACCCATACGGCAGCTTCGTTCACAGAGACGCCGCCTGCTATTCTCAATACTTTTTGTACTTCTTTCCCTAAAGGCAAATTGATTGATTTTTCTATTTCATCAGAAACTACAATTTTCTCTTTGGAAAAGGAAGAAAAAGCAAATGACAAACCAGAAGTCCAAAGAATAAAACTTTGAAAAATTACTCTGAAGTAAGATTATGAATCTGTAATGTACCCACACAATCAGCCCTTTACCAGAATAATTTGTACCCACGTAGAGTATTCAGTTTCTAAAGCTCAAGAAGGGACGTTCCCACATAAGTTTTCTGGTGAATCTGATGGATAAAAACTACCCTGACAATTTTTAGGAAGTGATGAAAACTTCCTCGTAAGACGGGGAATCTGAATCCACTATGAGACAAATAGTCCATAGCATATTTCCTTAATAATAACCCTACAGTAAAAACCACCATGCCAAGTAAAAAATTTGAAATGCACAATTTTTTTATTTTATTTTTTTTTAGGCCTTGCACCTGATTAGCTTTGGTTAAATTGACATGATGTTTGAGAGTTCTAATTAATTTATGATAAAAAAAATAAGTCTTATTTTTAAGCATGCTAACAATCTATTTTAAACCCCATGAATTTTGAGTCACTGGCACAGATCATTTTTCCCTTCCTAAAAAAAAATTAAGTTATCATTTACTAAAAACCTACGACACACCAGGCACTTTACATACATGATCAAAATCTTTGTAGTAATCTTGTAAGAAAAATATATTTATCTGCATTTTATCCTCAGGAAGTCAGAAGCCCATAGAGCACCCAGACAGGTGAGTCCCAGTACTAGGATCTGAGACAAATTCTGGCTGTAAGTAAATCTTGATACAGAGATTCTGACAGGATGGCAAATTCCCTAAAACAAACAAAAAAAAAAAACACGAGATTTCTGTTACTGAAGAGAATGGGTAGCACTTGTGAATGCTACGTGAGCAGAAAACAGGCTCAGAATCCTGAACTACATCACCCTGTCCTCTGTTAGGATCTATGTCTTCACTGCTTCACTAAAAAACAAAAAAACTCTCATTCTCTCCTCTCTCCCCTCCCCACCCTCCTGTACAACACCCCACACCCACACCCCCAGCTTCACTTTGACTTTGTGGGTGGTATTTCTATGGTGGAAACCTCCAGTTGTATAACGGTTGGGACATGGAGGCTTATGACTAATTAAATATTCTAGCTGGTTTAATTTCCCCAAAATTCAACTACAATGTATGAAGTTTTTTATGGTATGAGATAATCTTCAACATCATTCCAGGCCTCACATTCAATAATATAAACAGATATTCTCACTACTGGATTCTTCCTTCTCCCCTCTAAATTGTTGTTCTTGTTTTCGTTTTTAATCTTTGAGGAAAAAAATATGCTACAAAGCAATTTTTTGACTTGATCGATGCTACAGTCAAAATTAACACCACTCTCCTGATCCTAAGTCAATATATTTAGCCACTTATTGTTTTTAATCTCTTTCTAGACTAGATGAATGAAACCAAAACATAATTACCAATGAAGAGTGAAGCAAAGAAGAAACCACTTTCTGCTGATTTCTTTGTCCAATCTTGTTATGTAAAAGTCCCTTAACACAAGATGAAATTCTAAGGCCTTCTATAAAATTGCCTCTTAAAGAACTAACTACTAGCTCTGAATGCTATGGAGTGTTATAAAGTGGCAACATAAAGCACAACTATTTCCAATGTGTCAAAGACCCATTTGTCTTGCAAATCAATTTAATCTGTGCCTTACTTGACAGTTAGGACTATACTAATGTA
Source organism: Microcebus murinus (assembly GCF_040939455.1). NCBI lineage: Eukaryota > Metazoa > Chordata > Mammalia > Primates > Cheirogaleidae > Microcebus > Microcebus murinus. The sequence continues at coordinate 18,387,756 of NC_134116.1, read as the reverse complement.
AATGGCATAAGCCTGACAAGATGATGGAAGAACAACCTGATTTATCAAGGAGGGTCCTCTTCTAGGCCAAGGAATTACCCAAGAATGGGCAGGTTTACAGATCTGGATTCTTATCCTGCCCAATTATAATAATTAATTACTGTTTAACAAGAACAGGAAGAGGAACAATTCTCTTTTCATGTGGTTTAAAAAAATCAAGGGAAACTTTTCACCATGCTGACATTATTGCTGACATTCTTGTGGTGAGTGGTATTTCTTAAAGGAAAATTTACATAATAAAATATATAAAAGCACTTTAGATAAAATTATCAAAACTTCATCCTACCTGAAGACAGTCAGTGGAGAAAGCCACTCCATGAGTTATTCCACTTCCTTTATAGATTAAGTGGCTTTGGAAAAGCTCAGCCAGTTATGCACAAGCCCATTTCCTCTTTCCCTTAAGCATACAATTCAATGACATTTCCCAGCCTCCCCCAAGTTAGGTGTGGTGATGACTGACTCCTGGCCAGGAGAATGTGAACAGAAATAAAGTGTTCTTCTATGTCCAAGCCTGGGCACATAAAAAACTTCCCACATGTGAGCCTCCCTATTCCCCCCACACTGACTTATGGAAGCTGAGCACAGCTGTGTGTCGAAGATGGAAGAAAACAAGACAGAAGGAATTAGGGTTCTCGAATCAAGTGTTTGGAGGAAAACAGCCCATGGATCAGGGCAACCAATCAGCAAGAGAGAACTTCTATTGTGTTTGAGTCATGCATTTAAGTGGGTTATGACAGCAACTAACATCATATTAATTAAACAAAATACACTGGGCAACCCTAAATCAAGGTTAGGCTGATCTGGAACCTAATTTTCTAAAATGAGCAACTCAGGTAAGAATAGGACATAGTGGAGGGAATTTCTAGCTATGTACCGTCACAGTAACACCTTCTTTGGCCACAATAAAGCAATCTACTCCGGTATGCAGTAAAACTTTTGCTAAGGAGCTGAGGGTTGAGGAAGATACTTTGAACCTCTGATCCTTCATTTCCATAGTTAAATATTACCTGGTATAAATCACCAAACATTTGTGAGGCTCTTCCACACTTTCTTTGCCAAAGGTATCATAATTTACGTTAAAATACAACATGAAACTGAACTCTGAATTTACTGTAACACTTCTGTTGAAGTCATTTCAGAGGATATTAAGCGATACAGTGGACAGAGTCCAAACTGAGTTTCATTAGCTGTGTGTTTGTTCTTAATAGAGATCTAACATCAAGACGACCTTGGCACTCCCCTATGGAAGCTGTATGTGTTCTCCTCCTGGATCACGAGAATAATAAAACGTACAGTGTTTCCCTCCTGTGCCCCATCCAGACACAAACTGAATGCAACATTCATGTCCGTTGTTGGCATTCTTCCTCCTCCTTTTTTTTTCCTGATCTTGCTTTGACTTCCTCAGGTATCTTCACTGCAAATTACCTTCACTGTAGAGTAGTTTAAGAGATATGGTACATATAAATTCTATCAATTAAGGAAGGAAATTAACACTCATTAACTGCCATGTGAGTTGTATTTTAACTGACGGCCAGTTGTAAGCCCAGGGACTCATGAAGCACATGTAGCTCACATGTCTCTTCATGTTGGGAGCGGCGAGAACTATTTTTCAAGTCGCGCACATAACTCACGCACAGAAAACAATTAAAAAATAAAAAAAATTTATTAAATTAGAAAGGATCATTTTGTTTTTGAAGTTTTTATTCTATTTCAGTAATAAAACATCGTGGCCACAAGGAAAAAATTTTTTTTCTAGTCTGGCTGGCAGTCAATGTGTTAAACAGCTACTACATGCTAGGTACTTTCACATACTTAAGTCCATTTAATTTTTGCAACAATCAGGTATATACCATGATTTTCCATTTTACAAATGAGAAAGCATGGAATTTTTAAAAAGAAAGAAAGAAAAGAAAACTCACTCAAGACCACACACCAAAGTAAATGACAACAAGATTCAAGTCCAGGACATCTAACCCCAAAACTCACTCTTTCCATTTCAAAAAAGCTACATTTGACCTATGACATATTGACATCCTTTATACAATGGAGGGATAAAAAAAGAATTACCACTCAATCTTGATTTCCTTTAAATATTCATTTTAGCAAATCAATAGTTCTCCAAATTTCCATCCTCTGACTTATACCTCATCATCACATTTTCACAAAACCAAAACCTACACTATCCCTTCTTACATCAGAGAGGCAGTCAGCTGCAACTTGGAGAACTTAGGAAATAGGCCCAGCAGGGAAGGAGGCCTAGACCAAATTAATCAGATTTATCTCTGCCTCCCTCAGGAAATCATTTCTTTCTATAAAGTTTTAGTTCCCACAAGAATTATTTCAGAGTTTATTTCACCAAATCTTAAGATTTCCAAAACCCCATCTTAAAAGACATGACATTTGTAAGTTCAGTGAAACAGGCATATATCAAAGAACATGAAACACACGTAGTCATCTTGAATTTTTAAGTGGTGTAACAGAATACCCTACAACGATATAAAATGGTAAAATGGTCTGGGCGCGGTGGCTCACACCTGTAATCCTAGCACTCTGGGAGGCCGAGGCGAGCGGATTGCTCGAGGTTAGGAGTTCAAAACCAGCCTGAGCAAGAGTGAGACCCCGTCTCTACTATAAATAGAAAGAAATTAATTGGCCAACTAATATATATAGAAGAAAATCAGCCAGGCATGGTGGCGCATGCCTGCAGTCCCAGCTACTCGGGAGGATGAGGCAGGAGGATCACTTCAGCCCAGGAGTTTGAGGTTGCTGTGAGCTAGGCTGACGCCACGGCACTCACTCTAGCCTGGGCAACAAAGTGAGACTCTGTCTCAAAAAAAAAAAACAAATAAAAAATAAATAAAATGATAAAATGGCTCTATGCAAGATCATAAAATCATTTTTAATACTATTCTTTCCCACTTAAAGAACCAGGTGATAATCATGGACAATTTGTAGTGTTGTATTATTATAACTACTCTTTTAAGCAATTATCTATAATACTTAGGATTCTTAAAAGTATAAAGTAGCTAATTAACATCATCAATTCTCAGCAGCAGGTTTTTTTTTTTTTTTGGAGACAGAGTCTCGCTTTGTTGCCCAGGCTAGAGTGAGTGCTGTGGCGTCAGCCTAGCTCATAGCAACCTCAATCTCCTGGGCTCAAGCAATCCTCCTGCCTCAGCCTCCCGAGTAGCTGGGACTACAGGCATGTGCCACCATGCCTGGCTAATTTTTTCTATATACATTAGTTGGCCAATTAATTTCTTTCTATTTATAGTAGAGACGGGGTCTTGCTCTTGCTCAGGCTGGTTTTGAACTCCTGACCTCAAGCAATCCACCCGCCTCGGCCTCCCAGAGTGCTAGGATTACAGGCGTGAGCCACCGCGCCTGGCCCCTCAGCAGCAGTTTTTAACATTAAGTTGAACCATAGTTGATGACTGAAAATACAAAAAGATTAATATTCTTGGGTTGGCATGAGTTTTTAAGACTAATCATAAACCATCCTAAAATTAGATGATTAATGGTTATTGTTATAACTTAGTAAGAAATAGTTTTTGATGAGAAAAATCCCACTCAAAAATATTTTCTTATTTGAAAGAGAATTTCAATATCAAACACTTTCATCAAAACTCTATTTCTATAGGTGACATTAAGATAACACCATCAAAGCGAGGTTCTTTTGATCGCAAAGGTCAAAACATTTCTCCTTCCTCTGAACACCGGCTGTGCTATAGTAGAGTCCTTCACATCCACTGCTCGCGTCTCAGTCAGGAGCTGCATAATGGAAGATCTCGTTATTTTAAGCCTTACCTTCAGATAGGATCCATAATATTTGGTTACATATGGACTGTCGCACTGACTCAGCACTGTGATTTCTTGTTGAATGTCCTCTATCTCATCTTCGGCTTCTTCCAGATCAATGATTTTTATGGCAACCACTTTCTGAGTCCGATTGTCAATGCCTTTGAACACCTCACCAAAAGAGCCCTTTCCAATTTTCTCTAGTTTCGTAAAAAGCTCTTCTGGATCTGCTTTTAGGTTCTGCAAGAGAGAAGGAAAAGAAGGGAAACTTTACTACCTCATGATGCATGCCATGACTGCTTTTGTGATTTAAAACGTTACAGGCGACAGTCTTTCACAGGGACTGATCTGATTTCCATGTCTGTGGTTACTGATGGTAACCACAGTTCTTCAGGTTTAGGAAATAAGATTCCTAGGTGTCACCTACAAGTGTGCATCAGACTATTAAATGCAGCAAGTGTTTAAGAAGAACAATTACCCAGCTAGATTAGAAAAACTGAAAAGGCTCCAGGTTTTGGATAATGAGTAGATAAAAGTTTAAACACTTATTTGAATAAGTTAGGATTATGTGGATTTATTGAAAAATCCACTCTTGTCTAAGCAAAATTTCTACTCTTCTTCCCAGCCTATCCCCCAAATTTCCTAATTTCAGACGGGTCCTTACTGAAACATAGGTTAACTAGCTATATCCTATAATAACAAAAAAAGTATATCCTAACTATGTATCTTTATTAATAGCTATTGCCTTCACCTAAACAATAACAATCTTACCAGATCCCAGAAAACAAAAAGCAACTTGTATTCTCTTATGTAAATGCTGTACCCTTGAAATAGTTTCTAACACAGCTCTTAACGACCCACCTGATTGTTGCAAATGCATACAATACAGAGTATTCATCTCCAAGCAGTGCAGCTGTCGGAACTCAAGCTCCCATCCCAACAGCTATGCTGTCCAGACATGTGTGAACAGCTGAACTCCTAACAGGGGCAGTAACCTGTCCTCCCCAGGGGCTGTTTATCACAGAAATTAAGGACAACAATGACACTTAGCAAGCCAAGCTGGGGGGGGCTGCACATCTCACCACAAGTCACTGCCCGGCAAAGTGCCAGCAGTGCCCCACAACAAGCACTAGCCTGGAACCCCACCGAGTTCGAGGGGACTCTGAAAGCCACCAACACTACATACATCCTCCCGCAGAAACAGGACAGATGAGGGAGAGGATGCCGGGCCAACCCTCAAAGGTCTACCAATCCTTCAAAGAAGCTGAAATCCTAGGGAAAAGGAACACTAGGGGGCAAGGAGGAGGAAGAATGAAAGGAAGGTAAAGAAAGAGGACAAGGAGAAGGAAGAATAAGAGACTCGGCAGGAAGCGGCGCCCACAGGGCAGGGAGCATCAGGAGCCGGCCAGCTTCCCAGGTGAGATACTTGCTTCCCAGGTGAGACACGTGTGTCCCAAGCCACTGCTTCCCAAGGGAACTACTGAAAGCCAGTCGGCCCATGTCTAATTCAGAGGCCTTGCTGTGCTACAGCGTGTCCACCGTGGAAGTGGCACCTGGCAGGGACACAGGAACCAGCAGTCACAGGTGACTTCCTTCACACACAGAGGCAGAGCCCCTGCCCCATTTTCAAGACTGCACATGGAACAAGGAAGAAGTTCACAAGACCCCCCAACCATCTTAGTAAAAACAAACAAAATAAGGTCTGTGTGCTGGACGTTATGTACATAACGTGTCCTGGGGTCACCACGCCCGGGGATTACAAGGTCTATACTTATAGCCACGATTCTCCCCTGGCTCATAAAAGGCTAAACAAACGACTACTTTTTAAAAATGAAACTAACTATTCAACTTCATTTCCACTTGAAGCACTGCACTAAACATATCAGGCTGGGTGATTAATAGAGATGCATTTAATTTCTTTTTTTTTCTGAGCAGCTGCTGAACTACTTTCTGTCATGGAACTGTTTCAAATGTCTTTTAAGACACAGTCAGCGAGCCTCCATGCTTTAAAAAATGCAGTCCAAGACCGGGGGTTTACCAAGATAGTCAATGACCAGCAGTCAGAGCCCAGGATAATTTGCTTAAGTGAGGACTGTTTTTAAAGCTGGTGAGTAGCCCTACAATATCCTCTTACCATTTTCAAACTTGTGAAGTGCCCCAGTGGAGCACCCTTCAAAGTCATTTTGGGGAATGTCCCCAAAGAATGCCAAAGAATCCTGAGTGGGAGCCTCGTGTCTGACTCAACCTGCACACGCCCTGACCTGCGTCTCCACCCTGCTCTCCCACACCGACTGCCAGGAGTCAAGGCTTTCAGGGAAGAAAAGATTTCCTTTTTCAAGAATAATGCGATGTACTCCATCCTCGGCTGTTTCCATGCCCTTCCCCTTACCTCTTTCCCTCCAGGACGAGACGGGGTGGCCCTCCTTCTCTTCAAGGCCAGTCCCAAAAGTGGGGCTTTGGAATCCATCCTCTCCTCCAGGATATGGCTTCATCAGTAACCCCCTTCCCGCTCCCTCTTCATCCCCCCTCCTGCTGGCTTTCTGCCCTTGGCGACTGGCTCAGGTTCCTCCCATTTAAAACAAACAGCAGCAGCAGCCCGCCTGACCGTCTCTCACACTCTCTCCTTGCTCCCAAGTTCCCTGAAAGTCATCTGGACCTGCCCAGTCCCGTCCCCAGGGCTGCAGCCCTGCTCCGCTCTGGCTCCGGTCGCCAGTGCCGCAGTGACGTGCGTGCGTGCATCGCCAACCACGCCTCCTCCTCCTAACTTTCCAGTCCCTTGGCATCTGCAGCCCGCTCTCCACTGTCTTCTTCCAGAGTCCCCTAGCTCCTGAGAATCTTCACACACAGACCACACCTTGGCCAGCCCTTACTCCAGGGCATCCCCCCACGGTTCCGTCCCTAGTCCTTCGCCCCAGGGGTGCCAGCCGGTTTCAGGCTTTGGGGCCCTGTGTCCCACACCTGGCCAGATCACAGGGGACACTCTCACAGTCACATAAGGTAGGGTGGGGGAAATAATCCACAATTTTACGATACCCCAACTGATTCCGGTGATGAATCACCTTTAGGAAAACAGTTTTAAGGGATCGCATATGTGACTACTTTCAAACTAGCTCCAGCCCTGCCTTTTGAGTTTGAACTCCAAGGATGGTTACTTGCTAGGTGTCTCCTCTTTCTACCCAGACACCCAAAGCTCAACATATACACACGGAATTCGTCACTTCTCTGGCTGAACTGGACTGTCCTCCCATAATCTCCATCTGTCCTGCACTGTCTCCTTTGCTAGACTGTAGGCTGAGGCAGTCCAGGGACGTGTGCCTGGGCACACGAGTGGCATGGTCACTAAACATCCTGAGTGATAAGAAAGCCCCAGGCTCACCCGGCACAAGCAGAGTCCAGGTCAGACTCTGCAAAGGCTCATGTCTCTGAGCTCTGCAAAGGGTCTCATGTCTCTGAGCTCAGAGACATGAGACCCTAGAAGCAGGAAGAGCCTGATTTCCAGAAGACAGTTGACTACCACTAGCTCCCAGGAGCAGCGGCACTCAAACCTCCTGGAAGGCTTGGTAGAGACCTCGGGTTACCCGGCCCCACCCCAAGTTTCTGATTTAGTCAGTCTGGTGTGGGCCCAAGACTGGTCCAAGGACCACACCTGAAGAGTCACTGCTGAGGAGAACAGGGACAGGGGCCAGGCACCAAAGCACGGATCAGGTCAACAGATCAACCCCCACCCCCCATTAACTACCTCACCCATACTAAGAAAACAGTGGCATTTCCTTTTTGAGAATTAATTTTAAAAGACCTGACAAGAATGTATCCAAACCCTTATAATGTTGTTGAGAACCATGTGGGAGATTGTTACAAAAATAACCACCGATGAATCCTGGCTCTTTGGGTCCACACCCCTGTGAGTGTGGCCCTGGCACTCCTCCCAGCAAGAGGCAGCGTCGGCTGCCCGGGCCTCGAGTCTGCGCGCTGGCCTTGTTCTACTTCGACCATTACGATGTGGCAGATGGCTGCTGCCGGCCGCTAAGCTGAGGCCCCGAGAGGGCCCACGGAGCTCACTTCTCAGAACCGTGGAACCACGAGGCAGGAAAGACCAGGAACGAAAGACCGTGTGGTTAGAGAGGCGCATCAAGCCACTTCCCGGAGCCCAGTTGAGGTCGCCTCAGGCCATCCAGCCTCTACTAGGCCACTAGCTGACTGCAGAGAGCCCAGAAAAGCCCAGCAGAACTACGCAGTCAATCCACAGAATTGCAAGGAATAGAGTCCGCTGTCTTAGCCACTGGTTTTGGCTGGTTACTCAACAGACAACTGACACAAAAACTGATGCCAGAACCTGGTGCTGCCCCAACAAAGGCCCTGACAGCGTGTGCCCGGCTCGACGTCTGAACTGCTATGGACCACCCACAGCCGGGTGCCTCGTGTCCCCCTCCTCGAATAGGAATTTATATCGCATGTTGCAGTCACCCTCTCCCTGTGTGCCACTGTTTGTTGAGATGATGCTCCCTGAATTGAGAGAAGCCACAGCCAGGGAGCTGGCAGCCCGTCGCCATCCATCCGCCCCAGGGCAGGCAGGGGACTCAGACTCTGCGTCTGATGCTGTGCCAGGAGGGCCGAGGGAGACGGGAGGGAGGAGTGTGCCTTGCACGTGTGTGAAGCCGCAGGACTGGAAGGCAAGCTGGTAGACTGTCATGACAATGGCTCTAGTAAGTAACCAATCCCGTGTCTCCATACCCATGTGACTTTGCCCACTGCTCCCATCAACAGGCAGAGCCTATTTCCCCACACCTTGAATCTGGGCTCGCCTTGCGATTTCCCGTGACAGGGTACCATTTCCAACGTTAAGCCTTAAGGGGCCCTGCAGCTTTCACCCTGCCCTCTTGGAACGCCTCCATCAGCACAAGAAGAGGCCTGCTAGAGAGGCCACATGGAGAAGAACCAAGACACGCTTAGCTAAACTCCCCGGCCGAATGCCAGACCCAGAGGGAGAGGCCCAGCTGCCCTAGCCGTCCCTGCTGAGCCCAGCCCCAGCCACTCTCCAGCTAACCACAACCACATGAATGAGCTTCAGCCAGATGCGCAGGAAAACCCCTCAGTCACCCCCAAGAACTGTGAGAAATATTAAATCATTCTTGTTTCAGGTCACCAAGTACCGGAGTGATTTCTTGCACAACAATGGATAATAGAATTCAATACAGATCACTGGAGGAGAGAAGTGTCCACTGGGGTCGGAGTAGATGTTCTATCCCCTGGAGGCGAATGCTGTATTTTAATAAATTGCCTGTTTTCCTTTTGCCTGGGCTCAGGTGGCTTGGAAAACAGCTGTTTCCACTCTTTCTTCTACTATCTTCCCAAAAGACCTTTCCAGGAGTCTGCCACCTGTCCACTGAGTGGTCCTTGCTTATCTTGCATCTGCTCTAGTGTCCTGTGTCTTTCAGAGGAAGAACTTCTGGGTCAGCAGGTAAACCTGGCCAAAAACTGCCCTTGGCAAGAGGGGAGCCATCTGCTAAGATAGGACACCAGGGCGAAAACAAAGCAGAAAGCAGGGCTCCCGGTGCAGGCAGCCTCGCCCTTCGGCAATTCTTGCATAAATTCATTGCCATACAGTATCATCCCATGGCCAGAAGAAACTCAACGCCAAAGATGACCTATTTCAAACAAGAACCTCAAGATTCAGCTGCCAGAATGTGTTCTCTGAGGAAAGTAGATCTCCTTAGCAGAAAAGTGTCATTTTGCCAACCTTTCTAGAAAGGTTTATGCTGCACTAAGCACGGTCATGGCCTCAGACTAGAAAGGCCTGCCAGCTCCTCCCCCACCCATCCACCTCCACTGCAAGAAGGCTGAGCCTGCAGTCAAGGACCAGGCACAAGTCAGCATGCTCAGGGGCTCAGCCTTTTCTGAAGCTGGGGGGGGGGGGGGTCGGGACACATGGATGTCACCCGCCCCCAACATTCCCCTCCAAGAAGTCAACTCCCCTACAGCAACAACACTGGGGGTGGGATCGGCGTTAGGTGTCACCTGCACTCAGCAGCCCGCACCTCAGGCCCCAGACCCAGCACTCAAAAAACCAACTAGATGCCCATTCCCACAGTGCAGTGGGATCACCCCAAGGAGTGGCAACAGAGGGGGGGTATGACCACCACTCCTGTGCTCACTGGCCAGGGCCCCCCTAAAGTAGCTTCACACCCACACACCTTTGGCTTCCAGCTCTGAGGGAAGGGCTCAGGGGACAAAGAGATAGCAGTAATAAATAACGCCATCTATCTAGATTAAATGCTACTGAGAGTGAGGAACTAGCACCCACCAGTCGAGGTGTCGGGCACATCCCCTGTAGTGCCTGCCAACAGAAGGCACTCGAATACTGATTCTCTACTCACAACTTTCTGACTCCCTCAAAACCTTCAACACCGTTTTTAGAAACAGCCCAACTTCCCATTTGGGGGTACCTCGGGTTAAATAAAAACTTTAGGGAAATGATACTTGATTTTCCGACTTCTGGTGGCTTTCTTTTCTTTTTCAACACCCTTCTCATCATGACACCACCAGATCATCTGTCTCTTTAAGTTACAGTCAGCTAAATTCTGAGCCATCCTTATACTTTGTCTTATTTATTTACCTACAAGATTTAGGAAAACCAAGGCATGTATTATATTAACTCAATAATATTAAGGTCAGGATCTTTAATAACTGATCAAAATAAACAAACGATGCATTTCCCCAAATCAAAAAGCCCAGGCACAAGTCTGGGCTCTGAAAATACTCCTAAGCCACTCCCTCAATATACCCATGGAAACACCCACCTGGGCTCCAGGATCATAGGAAGAGCTGAAAAATCCAAGGGGAAAGTGCCCCAGGTGAAACTGGAATCATGAATTTTACAGAAATTTCTCACTGAGTATCACATGAAAGAATCCTCTTTCTGTGCAACCAGTTACCCAAAAGCCTGGGATCTCCTAGAAGCCCAGGGCTACTGGAAATCAGCAAAGATGTGTAGAGCACAAGTACCTGTTATGCCACCACACAGTATAATAAGGACAGGTCACCAATGGCCACTGGTCTGCAGCACTGGACGCAAAGCCACCTAACTCTGGAGAGGACGGGCCATGAGCTCTCAAACATGCATCTGTGCCCATTAAGAACCCCTAAGGAAAAAGCCATCTAAACTCAATTCAGATACTAAGAAACTAGACTTGAAGAAAAATCTTGAGTGGCCAAATTCTCATGTAAAATTTATGTTGCCTATACATACCCTTCTTAATCCTGACTACTACTTTAGGCACACACGAATGACCCTCTAATTTTTCAAACAGTTCTGAAAGGCTGACCATTCACTGTGAAAAGTGATACGTCCACATCTAGACAAAATGGTAATAAATTCTAAAAGGATGCTGATGGAAATTACTAAACAAATCTCCATTTCCCAGTTGTTACGGATTTAAAGTGATTGTCTCTTCTCAGTGGATCTGAGCACACACACGGCAGGAATGGTGTGCTTTCCTGCCGTGTGTTAGCAAGTTAGCTTTACACGGGGCAGTACAACAGGCCAATTTCCATTCTGCAAACATCTAATGAAAATGAGTCTGTGGATGTGGTCCCCTGCCTCTGAATAATATGGTCCACGGCGTCGCCCCTGGGTATGTGTCCAGAAGTTGATCGGCAAATTCCAGGACCCGATCCACAGTCCTTTCCGAGCACAATGCCCAAGGCTCGCCAGGAGATGACACTCGTTCACCCTGCCCCGGGAGAGGCACACAACCACAGCATCTTAAAACTCAAAACAGAATTTAAAACTAAAAGCAGCCTAATTAAACAGCAGAAGCCAGGATAAATGAAATCTGATGATTGTTCCACAGCCTTTACAAACGTTTCTAATGACATGGACTTACGGGAAATAACACGTGTAGGAGGCAGACGCCTGCTCGCCTCCTCCACCCTCTGGCAGCCCTGCAACCAAGACTCTCCTGCTCAGTTTTCCCATCTGTAAACTGGGATAGAGAGAAGTACTTTCCTCTTAGCTTTGTCATCTGAAGTCACTGAGACCATTCATGTAAAGCACTTACCCAGAGAAAAAAGAAAAAAGAACTGACCTATTTTGAAAACCTATTTAGCCCCACCATACCATCTATGCTCTCACTTCTTCAGCACTCCAGCCACTGGTCTTTGACCCCATTAAGCTCTCCAGCTTTCCACCCTTATGTCTCCAAAGTCTGGCCCTCCCTCTCCCCTCCGCTTCACCCACAAAACCCAGAGGCGGCGAGCATGTGCACGATGGGGCCAAGACCACACCCTGCAAGAAGAGTGGTGGGGATGCCATGGGCCACACAGGGGCATGGCGGCATGCTGGTAAGAGGCTCTGAAGGCCATTGTGGGGACAAAGGAATGACCCCAAAGGCAGGTCAGTGTCAAGCACACCCTAAGCACAAAGGTTGTGCCAACACCTGAGCAACTCTCCCACAGTCGATCAACCGCCCCCTCGCCCACTCCTCTCTGGACCCAAGTCCACGTGTACCCCCGCCCTGTGAAAGACTAGGGGGCACAGATACTGCAGGCAGACCTGAGAGAGGGGTCTTTCAGTTTGAGGACCCCTGAAGCAGAGGACAAGTGACCGGTTCAGTCATGAAGAAAGTGAGACAGCCTGATGCTGCCATAACCTTCTGGCAACACGAGTAGGACCAAAAGCCCACCACAAGATGGGAGGGGGTCAAAGGCAAGCTATCAAAAATTCCTCTGAGAAAGGGGAAGGCCAGAGCCACCCGCTTTACCTGAATGCCTGCCCCCTCCTGTTGCCACAGTGGCCCCCTCCTCCCACCTCACCACCTGTGCTTCTCCAGAACTCACTTAATGGCAAAAGCAAAAGGAAAGTGCTCTGAGGTGACAGCGATCCCAGCCACAACTCCTTGAACCAATAATGATCAGGGAGCCATGAAGCTAGACACAGAAACGGCTCCCACCAGGCAGGACATTCTGCTGTCACTGCCCACTCTGAACCCTCATCTGCATGGGTGTGTGGGTCAGCCCACAACGTTCCTTTGGCTCCAATGAGCCAGGGTCAGCACAGGACAGATCAGGGACTTTCACAGTCCTGATTCTCTTCACACATTCAGGCAAAACATCAATGATTTATCAGTTCGCCCTGCCAATGTCACTGCTACACTACCTTGCAATGTGACTAAACCTCAATAAACAAGAAAGATAGTTTGAGATGTTTTCTCTGTTTTACGTACTGATTCTGTGCTCTCTGAGAAAGGCAAAAAGTGGGCATTTTCATGTTCCTTCTCGTCTAATAAAAAGGCAAAACCTGGTCCTCTCAGCCCAGTCTAGCGGGAGGGCAAAACCAGCAACTTTATCGGCCTTCAGGACTCTGATTCCTTTGAGGAGAAAATCAAAGTGTGAAGTATCCTGTTAGCCACTTAAGATTTATAGAGAAATTTCAAAGCTTTGCCTTCCTGCAAGGTTCAGAAGCTGTACTATTCCACAATAATTTATAAAAGTATTCTATAATACTTTATATTTCATAAGCCCTTGAAAGAATTCATTAAAATAGCTCTATGATGACATAAGTATTTTATATTTTTAAACCTAAATAGCTATTACCATTTTCTTTTGATCATTTCTGACAATGAAAAATGCATGTGGCATTACTAATCAACTTTCAAAATTACTTAGCCTCAAGCATACTACTTGCATAGTCAAGCCAGACTACTCTGGTTGAAGCTAAGTTTGTGTCTTGTTTTTTCCATGAAAACAAAAGAAACTGTCTAAAGTTGATGTGTTTTAATACCTGGTACTTAGCACACCACCTTACTTAAAACAGCAACAGACAGAACACTAGAGTTTACAGCTGGGTCTGGGCCAGCGAGGGTGAGTGGTAGGCACAGCCTCTCCTGCCTTTTTTTTTTTTTTTTTCTTTTAACCTTCCTCTTCTACTGGATCTCCTGCCTTTTGAACGTAGCAAGCATCTCTAATGAATCTCAAATTCTCTCCTCCTGGAGCTAAACTCCAGCCCAGATTCCCTCAACCCTCACCCCAGCTAGTCACCACTGATTCAGCCAACCTGGCCCATGTGCTGGCCTGGTCTAGCCCTACCACCGACAGACCTGTGCTGACCTTACCCAGCCACTCCTCCATTATCTGCAGTCTCTCCTGCCCCACACTCCTCTTTCTATTGTGTTTCATCGCAAATTGTTACCACCAACAATTTCCAAAGCTGGAGATCTCTGTACCCCAACTCCTCTCACCCCTACATCCAAACTGTGCCATGATTTTTTGAAATGTCTCCCCACACAGTCCCCTCTAGGCCCCTCCCCCACCCAAACTGCAGCCACCTCCACCGACCCCCTCTTGAAGCAAAGGAACACAACTTGCACCACTGTTTTCCCTCCTCAGTCAGCCATCACCCTTCAAAGGCACAGATGGTATTAATGGGGTCTTGGATGGACATAACCACCAACCACTCAAAGGTGCTGCCATCTCCAAGATGGCCTCTGCCTCTTTTAGAAGTTAGCTGAACCTACACAGTTGCAGGACACCGTGGCAGAAGAAAGGCATTTGTGGGAACTATGTGCTCTGCAATCCTGAGAGTCAGTGACCTCACCAGGCAGATCCTCCCTGCTGCGTGTGATTGGGGCTCCTTAACCTGGCTGCATACGGGCAGCCTTTAAACAGCTTGATGCCCCAGCCAATTAAACCAGAATGGTTGGGGAAGGGACCTCAGCATTAGTATTAAAGCCCCCAGAAGATTCCAACATGCAGCCAAGGTCAAAACCACCAGTCTAGCCTAGGAGATTGTCCCTAGCTCTGCAGGAAGTTGCAGTGCCAATAGTAATTGCTAGAAAACTCTTTTTCCTGGTTCATGCTCACCTACTTTTCTCCACCTGGGAAGGTATCACATTAATGAAGGGGAGGGTATCTCCTGGCATCTCACCTTTCCAATCTTTTCATCTCCAACCTCTCTTCTCCATGAAGCATGAGCAACCCCTCCCCACCATCTCACCCACTCATTTCAGTGACCTAGTAAATGACAAAGTGCATACTTATCCCATACCCAGTACATACCCACCCAGTACCCAGTGCATACCCACCGCATACCCACCCCATACCCACCCAGTACCCAGTGCATACCCACCCCATACCAGTGCATATCCATCCCATACCCACTACATACCCCATTATCCAGTACGTACTCACCCCCTACCCAGTGCATACCCACCTATACCCAGTGCATACCCATCCCATACCCACTGCATAATCACACCCTGTCCCCAGTGCATACCCATCCCATACCCACTGCATATCCATCCCATACCCACTGCATAATGATACCCCATCCCCAGTGCATACCCACCTATACCCAGTGAATACCCATCCCATACCCACTGCATAATCATCCCATCCCCAGTGCATCCCATACCCACTGCATAATGATACCCCATCCCCAGTGCATACCTACCTATACCCATACCCATCCCATACCCACTGCATAATCATACCCCATCCCCAGTGCATACCTACCTATACCCAGTGCATATCCATCCCATACCCACTGCATAATCACACCCCATCCCTAGTGCATACCCATCCCATACCCAGTGCATACCCATCCCATACCCAGTGAATATCCATCCCATACCCACTGCATAATCGCCCCATCCCCAGTGCATACCCATCCCATCCCCACTGCATGCTCACCCCATAACCAGTACATACTCACCCCCTACCCACTGCATAATCACACCCCATCCCATCCCCAGTACATACTCATTCCACACTTATTCTCATGTCTAGCTCAAAAGGATATTTCTGTGTCTGAACTAGTTGGTTAATCTAAGGTCTCTAAATTACAAACCTTTACATACCCAATAAATATCTTTAAGCAAATGGCTCCAAGAAGCTCAAAGAACTGACAGGTTTTTCTTGTCCTCAAATATTCTTTTGAAGAAAAGTCTTATTCCTAGTTAATTGACAAAGATTTTTTTTTAATTTAAGGCCTAAATCACAGGCTTATGCAGAAATATGCTTTTCTCTACATTACAATAAATCTACTAATCACTACAAGAAAAGTTCTTCCTAGCCTATGAACCGACAAAACTCACTTTTCTAAGTGACACCTATTCAGTTTATCTACCTGAGCTCTCTTAAGATATTACAAATGTCCACAATCTGACTTAAACTCACTTCCCTGATAGCATATACTTTATTTCAACCCTACATCAATCACATAATCTAGAAGAAAATCTGAATATTCTACAGTATTTGACAAAAAGAAAATTGGGGGAAAGAGGTATTAAAATCCTATGAATTTCAAGGTCTCGGCCTACATATCCAAGCAAGAGTTTTCCTAAAATTCTGTTCCTTAATATTTAGAGGAATTTTAGTACCTGCATCGACTGTCTTTACATGGATGTTTAAGACAGAAACTGCTCTAGCTAATAAGAAAAATGTATGGCCAGGCGCAGTGGCTCACGCCTGTAATCCTAGCACTTTGGGAGGCCGAAGGCAGGAGGATCGCTCAAAGTCAGGAGTTTGAAACCAGTCTGAGCAAGAGCGAGACCCTGTCTCTACTATAAATATAAAGAAATTAATTGGCCAACTAAAAATATATAGAAAAAATTATCCGGGCATGGTGGGGCATGCCTGTAGTCCCAGCTACTCGGGAGGCTGAGGCAGGAGGATCACTTGAGCCCATGAGTTTGAGGTTGCTGTGAGGTAGGCTGATGCCACAGCTCTATCCAGGGCAACAGAGTGAGACTCTGTCTCCAAAAAAAAAGAAAAACAAAGAAAAATGTAGGCAGGAGCGGTGGCTCACGCCTGTAATCCTAGCACTCTGGGAGGCTGAGGCAGGCGGATTGCTCAAGGTCAGGAGTTCGAAACCAGCCGGAGCAAGAGCGAGACCCCGTCTCTACTAAAAAAATAGAAAAAAATTGGCCAACTAAAAATACATAGATAAAATTAGCCGGGCATGGTGGCGCATGCCTGTAGTCCCAGCTACTCGGGAGTCTGAGGCAGAAGGATTGCTTTAGCCCAGGAGTTTGAGGCTGCTGTGAGCTAGGCTGACACCATGGCACTCTAGCCAGGGCAACAGAGTGAGACTCAAAAAAAAAAAAAGAAAGAAAGAAAAATGTAAATTCAACTTTTAAAAAACATTAAAAATGAGAAAAATTACTGTACCGTGTAGGTAAATCTATTGCTTCTGGCTTCAGTGTCCGACATATACACACACCTCACCATCTGTTTTGTCACCTTAGGAGGCCACTGTCTGAAGCTCTGTGAGGTCGGAGCTCAGGGGAGGCAACCTTAGAGAGAACACTGCTCAGACGCCTGTGTGGTTCTGCGTGGACACAGCGGTGGCGTGCACCAGAGCAAGTCAGGCTGTGACCCTCTGCCTGAACCTCCTGGTGTCATGCTCCTTCTCAGCACAGCTTGAACAAAAGGCTCTTGGGCTCTACGAGCCTATCGACAGCCTCCCCAGTGCCAAACACTCCCAATGCGCGTCATTTCACCCGCATCCCCCTTGATAACACGAGGCTTGATAGCAGAGGAAGCCAAAGGGCCAAGGGTCTGGGGCTCCGACTACCCATGGTCGCAAAGCCACAGCACCCTGAAAGTCCCCACAAGGGAACGTCAGCCCCTCCCCCCAGGCTCTCCCAGCGGTTGCTGGGTGCACTTTCCTTCAATGAAAGGCTCCCTGGCTGAAAGATGAGGCCTGGGGTTTCTCTGAGATGACAAGTGGGCCCAGACACCAAAATCAGGGCAGTTTTGCTGGGCAAGCACTTGATAAAAAAAAATACACAATGCATTCCAAATAAATTGTATAGTTCACTGGAAAATGAACCCTGGCACCTCCTTTATTAAAACCAAAACGCAGACAACCAAAGCCATGGGAAACATTCTGGACATACCCAATGTACAATAATAAGCACTGACGGCAGCAGCTCCCATTTCCGAGGCTCCTCCCCTGTGCGGGCACTGTGCTGGGCAGTTTCCACAAACATTGCTTTCTAGACCTCACAACCACCCCATGAGAAAGGGATCCTCGTGACAGAGCCGAGACAACTTGGTGCAGATCCTGCACAAGATCCCCTGCAGCTGGGAAGCAGAGTTTGAGAGCCACGGGTCATCCCCTGGACTAGAAAATGCTTGTGAGCTACCATACGCGTCGCAGGACGCCTGATGACAGAGCACCCAACTGGCAAAACTTGCCCTTGTTTATCACACTAGGACACTATAATCAGCAGAAAGAGTAAAATTTGATGCCACCTTTGATTCCCTGCAGGTGAACTTACCTTCTGGTTTATATTTTATAAAAGCTGGCAGTATGACCAGTATTAGGAAACTGACCATTCTAGAAGTCAAACCAAATAGGTTCAGTATATACAGATTTCAATCAATAATCGCATTTCCTTTACCTGAAAACCCTTCAGCCTTTAGAAGTATCAAAGAGGAAATGGCTGGAATAGAAACGCTAAGGTCATAGACAAGGTTGAGTTGTCACAAAGAGAAATACACGTGCCCTGCCCACCAGAAATAAAGTGTCACTGGGAGTTCTTTTCTCCCCAGGAGGGGCAGCAAGGGCAAGAGGACCACCAGCATGCATTCAGTGTTGGCCACACCCCTGTTTTTCACAGAGATCCTACAGGCCCTGGGCCAAGTCAGCTGTCCTGTACAGTCCTGGGGGGGTAATCACAGAACTCCACAGGCGGTGACAAGGCTGGAGGGGTGGGCACACTTCTGTAAGGGGCCAGAGGGAAGCACCAGGCTTCGTGGGCCAAATCGAGTCCACCACATATTCTTCTCTCTCTTTTAACCATCTTCTTAATGTATAAAAACCATCCTTAGCTCATGAGCTGGCAAAGCCGGCCACAGCAGCAGCAGTCCCACAGGCTCTGTCCACTGCCTGCCATGCTGGTGACGCTGCCAGGTCCACTGAAGGAGCCCAGTGCCAGTGCAGCCACAGCAGCTGCCAGAGACCTCTGGAAATACAGTTAATGGTGTTCACGCATCACTCAACTGAACCAGAAACGCCCCCTCTGCCCTCCTCCGCCTGCCCCCCATGTGCCCAGCAGAGAGGAAGCAGCAGCAGGGCCCTTGAGCACTCCTAAGACCGTGCCATGGGCAATCTTCGCTTGGGCCCTCCTCCCTATCTCCTCCCCAGTCCTCTGGAGCAGCCACTTCTCACCCAGTGACACAAAGTCCAAATGGCGGCATTCGGCTCTTTCAGCCCTAGGCCAATGTTCTTCCTATTACCCTATGCCGTGACCCCTGAAGACCCATCTCTGAAGGAATGGGGTATCTGTCAAGAATGTGTTTTTATAGTCAGTGCCACCTCTTTGGATGACAGCCCACAGAGGGCTTTCGTCAGACAGTGAGACTGCTTAGGTGGCTGAAAGACTACTCATTCTCTCTGTCTCTCTCTGTCTCTGTCTCTGTCTCTCTGTCTGTCTGTCTGTCTGTCTCTCTCTCTCTCTCTCTCTCTCTCTCTCTCTCTCTCTCTCTCTCTCTCTCTCTCTCTCTCTCTCTCTCTCTCTCACCCACGTCCAACCTGGAGTTTCCCATCCCTGGACTGGTCGAAGCTCTGGCCGCTGCATTGTCTGCTCTGAACAGTGCCCTACAGCAGGCTCCTTTAAAACAGCACAGCGCCTGGCACGAGGGAGACCCTCAGTCGTGCTGGCTCAATGATTACCAGTATGTGAAGTAGTGTGGAGCAGAGGGGCTGAGGCCCAAGCCACCAGCCCTGGCACAGAGGCAGACAGACACTCAAGGACCTGGCCGCACACTCGCTGGGGTGCTGGCCTCACTGCCTACGACGAGACAGGGGCTCCAACCAGGCGCTCACCAACAGCCCAGGAAGCGGCAAGCGGGCGGGAAACCTGCACTCCTGGGTAGGGAAGGCTGGAGAGAAGCAAGGAGAGGCAACCGCATTTCTAGTGTTAAGCCGGGTACCCTGCCAGTGCCACTCAGAATAACATGGGGGCCGAGAGCGCAGGCCCTAGAGCCAGACCGCCTGGATCTGACCCCAGCTCTGATGAAGGAGACCCTGGACACACCACTTACTTGCCCTGGGCCTCAGCTGCCTCTTTTGTAAGTGTGGATAAGATGACCCATGGCACGGGGTTGTGGGATAAGACGAGAGTACCTGCCAAGGGACCAGGTGCCCGGCTGTACGCCCCGGCCAACACCGTCACTCCTCTGCCACTCGCCCAGGGTGCAGCTCCAGTTCACAGTCGGCCTGCCCTCCCTGCAGATGTCACTTCCACCCTGGTTTCCCGTCAGCACAGTGGAACTTGCTTTCCACTGCCCCCATCAATGTCCCTAATCCTCTGGGACTTCAGCAAATCCTCATCACTTCTAGAATTTCCTTCCTGAGGAAGAAACTGGACTTCAGGTTTTAGTGAAGAAAAGGGTGTTATCACCTAGGTTGTTTCACTTTGCTTTGGTGTCAGGTACTAAAAACTGGCCAGGCACGGTGGCTTACGCCTATAATCCTAGCACTTTGGGGGGCTGAGGCAGGGGGATTGCTTGAGCTCAGGAGATCAAGACCAGCCTGAAAAAGAGCAAGACGCCATTTCTACTTTAAAAAACAGAAAATATTAGTCAGGCATGGTGGCATGTGCCTGTCTTTCCAGCTACTTGGGAGGCTGAGGCAGGAGGATCACTTGAGCCCAGGAGTTTAAGACTGCAGTGAGCTATGATGACGCCACTGCACCCTAGCTGGAGCAACAGAACAAGACTCTGTCTCAAAAAAAAAAAAGGTACTAAAAATCATTGAATTGTACACCTAGAATGAGTGAATTCTATGATATATAAAATATATCTCAGGAGGAGGAAGTGGACGAGGAGGAGAGGAAGGGGGGAAAAAAAGAATATACACATATTTATTATCACTGACCCATACACTTTAAAATGGTAAAGATGGTAAATTATATATGTATACTTTACACTCAAATAAAAATTAAATATATATATGTCTCAATAAAGCTGTTTAAAAGAAAAATTATATGTTACATATCTTTGTACGTCTGTCTCCCCCAAATGACTATGAGATCCTTGAGGACAAAGATCTCCTTCCGTCCAACCCACCCAGCATCCAGTAAAACACCTGGCACAAACTGAGGGCTGAAATGCCCAGGGGATGAAGGACTTTTTGGAAAGAAAAAAAAAAGTAGCTTTGTCTTGTTCCACAGCTTCATGATCTACCTAAACGTCACATCCTGTCTGCTCCTCCAAACTGACCCCAAAACCAAGGAGTAGTGCAGGCCACAAAGCGAGTGTGTCCATGATGCTTCAAGCTGCTCAAAACCATAACCCAGCCCTCCAAGCCATGTCCTGACCAACTGCTTATGAAGTGCAGTTTGTCTCTATTCAAAGTTTAAAAAGAAAAATTGTTTCCCTTATGTTTTCATTAATAACAATTTTATGAAAACTCTTGAGATTAAAAGTAGAGAATAGAGACCATGAGGCAAGTATCAGATTTGGCAGAAGGGAGGGATTATGATCTAAATTTTTAAATTCTTTCAAGAGATATTTCTTACTTTTTACTTAGAAGCTGCCAATTTACCACATTGACTGCCATACCAAAAAAAAAAACAACCCAGAAACTTTTCCTTGGGGCCACAGTGTTTTACTACAAAAACAGAATAAAAACTTGATTATAATTTAAAGGTAAACATAAATGGAAAAACAAAATTTATTGGCTTCATTTAATCGTTTTTAGAATTGCCAATATTAATTGTAACAATAAGAACATTAACAAGATTTTACATATGCTTCACGCAGCCCCAGGGTCAAAACTAGAGTGAGGCCAGGCATGGTGGCTCAAGTCTGTAATCCCAGCACTCTGGGAAGCCGAGGCCAGAGGATCGCTCAAGGTCAGGAGTTCAAAACCAGCCTGAGCAAGAATGAGACCCCATCACTACTAAAAATAGAAAGAAATTAATTGGCCACCTAATGTATATAGAAAAAATTAGCCGGGCATGGTGGCGCAGGCCTGTAGTCCCAGCTATTCAGGAGGCTGAGGCAGCAGGATCGCTTAAGCCCAGAAGTTTGAGGTTGCTGTGAGCTAGGCTGACGCCACAGCACTCTAGCCGGGGCAACAGAGTGAGACTGTCTCAAAAAAAAACTAGAGTGAGTTATATACAACTTTCATGGTAGTTAATGTGTTAATGAATGCACCATCAGATACTGTCCCTACAGAATTAAATCATTTAATCCTCATCTCTTCAAAGATAAGGAATTGTCCAAATCATAAAGCTAGTATGTGGCAGGGACAAGATCTAAACCAGTTTGTCTCCACAGCCTACCGCTCTAACCGCCACTCTCACACTGTCACTATGAGGAAGCGTGTTTTATTTATGTATCTAAGTAGCAGGACTAGTGTTATTGAAACCTGGGGTTAAGCAGGGCAGATCACATAAATTCCAGGAGTGTGGGATACAGTGAGCAATGAGTCTTCACTCCCTACTTCATTACTGTTGCCACAATACTAATCAAGAAAATAAAATCTCGCATTTCAAAGCAAGATTGAAATAGTTCTTCCTTAGTAAGTCTGATCTACCGAAGCACACTCCTCCTTGGTACCACCCTGTGGACAAATAAATGACACAGAGCACAAGCGAGTCAAAAACTTCTCTCTCCTTCCATCTCTTCACTCGCTGCTCTCCAAGGAGCCACTTGGACTTTAACCACAGGCCGTTTATAACTTATTTCTTATCCCAGCTTAAAGACAAAGGTCATTCACAAGACTGTATTATTTTCTGGGCATGGTAATCAGCTCTCATGATTTAATATTTTCTTGGCACCATATTCCGCCAACCCCAGTGATGACTGGTATGTCAGCCATTCTACAGTATTATAAATGGGACTTAAATAAGCAACCTTTCGGAAGGTGCACAAACCTAAATAAATGCTGCTGAGTAAGGACCGCTTCAGCCAACTCCCTCGTCTGTTAGGTAAAGGGCAAAAGAACGGGCAAGAACAATACATTCATCCTTTGCACAATCCAAAAAAATAAAACCAACTTCTAGCAGTAGGCTTGTTCCAACTGCCTCCAGCCCTACATTTTACCGATAGTAACTAAAATAGAGCCAACCTCTCAAACTTTGAGTTTAATTTAACTGGTAACAGGATAATCCCTCACACCCATACGGCACTTTGTGTTTTTCAGAGACCCATTACACAAATGGCATCTTAATCCCAAGAAACAGCCTACAGGGCAATTCATTTACTTCAGATTCAGAAACAGACACATTAAAAATCATATGCCTGAGCCTGATAAATACTCCAGTTTCCTGGCTCCTAATTTCCAATGCCCCGTTCTGCATTAAACCTCCTATTTCCTAGGGGGGCAACAGTGAAAGTGTGGGGAAGCAAAGCAAACCAAGCCACTGGAAAGGCTGGCGACGGAGTTTACTTACTTTCCAAGTGTGTTTCACTGTATTTTCTAGACCCACGTCCAAGGATTAACACTCACCTCACACTTATGTATGGCCATGAAAATGCAGCTTAAATTCAGACCCCCACAATTTCCAAACTCAAAACCAAACACACGGACTGCCAGGAATGGATAGTACTTGTGAAGACACAACAGAAAACAGTTTCAGACCCACCACTCCCTGTCACAGATGCCCTCCGGCCAGTGCAGGAAAGCCCCCACCTGAAGCTCCTTGGGGCCTAGAAGTGCCACCGAAGGCCAAGGGAGGGGAAGACAGGCCCTGCTCTGCTAAGGAAAAGAGCCAGCGTTGCTCCCCTCCAAGCTGACAGCTCCAGTAAAATCCCTCTCTGCCCGAGTACCCTACAGAGTTGTTTCTTTCCCCCAAAAGACAACTAAACACTTGAAGGGCGAACCAAATGAATAATGCAATAAATGTGCTCCCCTTGGCTGAACTGCAACAGGAAGTATGCATGTATTTAGTTAACTGTGGCTCGCACAAATACTCGAGTATAATAACTCAACTTTGATTCAGAGGTCAGATTTTAGAAACCTCAACCTTCCAGAAGCAGGAAGCAAAACAGGCCTCCAAGCACAAAAATAGCTGTCCTGAATCCCTGGGTCCGCACGTACTGCATGTCACAGAGGGGGCCCTGCTCTCAGAACATTCTGGTCCATCCATAATGAAGGCAGATGCTATGAAAGGCCAAGCGACTGGGCGCCTACAGACAGCAGATGAGAAGCAGATCAGGGCAAGGACCCTAAGAAGTGGCTCTGATCGCACAAAGAGAGAAGACACAGAGAGTGAAGGCTGGTAACTGGAGGCCCTGCGCTGTGGCAGTGAACCTCTGTGCTCCCAAGCAACCCCCAATGACACAGGAGAGCGGAGAGTGGTAGGAGACAGGCAACGCCAGCCACCCCCAAGGTGAAGCCGGAAGGTGCTGCGCTGCAGTAACTCTGACACTAGGCTCCAGAGCCCACCCCACCGTGTCTCCTCAGTTATCTCCTTTCAGTTTCTGCAGTTCCCCCAAGTGAAGAGGGAGGTAACCTCTGCTGCAAAGCAGGCCGGCCAGGGCCACTGACCAGAGAGCAGGAAAATGGATGCAGCAGGGGCCCCCAAGCCCAGAATCCGCAGGGTTCCCCCATCACGATGCAGGGACACACCCTGAGCTCTTATCAATGGGGCACTGGGCCAACAGACACCACTGACTGGAGCCGTAAACTCCCTGGCTTATGTTTAAGGGACTACCATCAAAATAGCTACCCAAGGCCAGACCTGGTGCCTCATGCCTAAAATTCTAGCACTCTGAGAGGCCAAGGTGGTAGCATCACTTGAGATCAGGAGTTCCAGACCAGCCTCAGCAAGAGCAAGATCCTATTTCTACTAAAAATAGAAAGAAATTAGCTGGACAACTAAAAATAATAATAATAATAATAATAGAAAAAATTAGCCAGGCATGGTGGTGCATGCCTGCAGTCTCAGCTACTCGGGAGGCTAAGGCAGGAGGGTCGCTGGAGGCCAGGAGTTTGAGGTTGCTGTGAGCCAGGCTGACACCACCGCACTTTAGCCTGGGCAACAGAGTGAGACTCTGTCCATCTGCCCCCCAAAAAAGCTACCCAAGCTACCCAGAAAAATTAGCTGGGTATGGTGGCACCTATAGTCCCAGCTACTGGGGAGGCTGAGGCAGGGCGATCACTGGAGTCAAGGAGTTGGAGGTTGCACTGAGCTGTGATCGCACCACTGCACTCTAGCTCAGGCAACAACAAAAAAAGCTACCCATCTAACGATTAGGTATCCAGTGGATTCAGCCACGCACAGGTATGTATTCCAGATAAACTATATATTGCACAAAAGAAACTATTTTACTTCTGGGTCCTTCTTGATCCTAGGCTTAGTAAGAACAGCACACAATATAAATTGGCAAGTATGAATACACTGGCTCTAATTTGGAGTCAGTTACATTAGTGGAACTCAAGCTGAAAAATAACTACGAAGGGACTTCCAGTAAAAGCCATCAAATAAAAGGCACGTTTATGTTACTTTCCTCTGGGTCACACTGAAATTAATTAAAAAAATGAAAATGAGAAGAAAAGTCCATCTATAATATAACCAGGAAACTGCTCAGCCACAGATAAACCTAAGCCACAGATAACAAAGACTGTAGGCCAAATATAGCAAGATCAGATGCAGAGGAAAGGAGAAAGAACACATCCACAACTCTCTAGGCCCACGCAATGGCACGCATCTCGGAAACTGGGGGATGTGGGGGATATGGTCACAGGTAGGATTCCAGAGTGGCAGGTACAGTCCCTGTGGGGACCCAGCTCCCAACCACAGAGCCACCTGGGAGGCCTGGCTGACAACAGTCTCTCTGCTCCCTGAACCAGGAGAGGCTCCCTGAGAAGGAGAGGTGAGCTCCCCACTGCCGACCAACGCAGTTGAGCCCTCTTTAACTGTCACCCAGTGAGCGAGGGCCTTGCTGGGAGCCACACAGCCTCCACCTGGACCATCTCATCACTCCCAGGAAGAGTAAGAGGCAGTACACAAAGAGCAGGCAGAAGACAAAGAGTAGGCATGCCAGGGTGCAAGAGGCCAGAGCCAATCTGGGGTGGGCAGTGCCCCCTCTGATGGGCTCCCACCCCTCTGTCCCTGCACTAGGCCTGGCAGGTCCAGACACAACTGCCCCCTTCAGAGAGTCTCGTAGGCCAAACAGATGCACAGAGGCATGCAGAGATGCCTCTAAAAGAAAAAGGGGGCAGGGGGGGGGGATAAAATAACCAAAAAGGAAATATTTCCAAATTCCCAAAGGATTTAGGGAAACATTCCAGACAAATATTTCTCTCAATTCTCAAAGAAATTAACAGACAGAACACATTGACTCTTTATGATTGTCACGTGAGCCCTTTTAGAGTTACTCATGCCTTGATCTCTAAGGCCCTTAAGTCTCTGTTCCCTTCCTTTCCACATGTAATTGTTTTTTTGTTTGTTTTTTGTTTTGTTTTGTTTTTGAGACAGAGTCCCACTCTGTTGCCCTGGCTAGAGCAGTGGTGTCGGCCTAGCTCACAGCAACCTCAAACTCCTGGGCTCAAGCAATCCTCCTGCCTCAGCCTCCCAAGTAGCTGGGACTACAGGCATGCGCCACCATGCCGGCTAATTTTTTCCATATATTTTTAGTTGGCCAATTAGTTTCTTTCTATTTTTTTTAGTAGAGACTGGGTCTCACTCTTGCTCAGGCTGGTTTTAAACTCCTGACCTTGAGTGATCCACCTGCCTCAGCCTCCCAGAGTGCTAGGATTACAGGCGTGAGCCACTGTGCCCGGCCCACATGTAACTGTTTTAAGGTGCAATTTTTTTACACTAAAAAAATTTTATTGATCAAAAATGAGTTTCTAAAAAGTCAATAGGGTGCTTGCTATGAGCTGTCTCCAGTATTTGTACTAAGATATCTCTTGACCACAATTCATGTAATGGCATGCCATGGGGTGGAAAGGCAAGATTAGGAGGTAAAATCTACAACTGTGAAACACAGTTTTCTGTGCAAGGTTCCCAGCAGTGTTCAGTCATCAACCTGTAACCTTGGCCCTATTACCAACTCTCTGTGACCAACTGAGCAAACTGGGAAAATGCAATTGTACAAGGACCTTTTCTCTACCTCAATCACCTATCCAACCTCTAATAAACCAATCCCAAACTGTAGTTCTTATCCGTATTAAGCAATCTGCTGCTAAAAAACCCCCACAGGAGATGAGGCCATTTATGGAACTAGCTCACCAATCCCTCTTCCTCTCCCTTAAGAACTCAACTGAAGCCAGGCGCGGTGGCTCACGCCTGTAATCCTAGCACTCTGGGAGGCTGAGGCTGGTCAGGAGTTCGAAACCAGCCTGAGCAAGAGCGAGACCCCATCTCTACTATAAATAGAAAGAAATTAATTGGCCAACTAAAAATATATAGAAAAAATTAGCCTGGCATGGTGGCACATTCCTGTAGTCCCAGCTACTCCAGAGGCTAAGGCAGAAAGATTGCTTGAGCCCAGGAGTTTGAGGTTGCTGTGAGCTAGGCTAATGCCACGGTACTCACTCTAGCCTGGGCAACAAAGTGAGACTCTGTCTCAAAAAAGAAAAAAAAAGAACTCAACTGAAAGAGAGTACCTATCCACACTCCAGTAGGTAAATCCAATGGAGAACCTGACGTAGTATGAAGAAAATAACATGGAGTCACCAGCCAGATGCATGTGGGTTCAAATCCATCTCTAGTTAGTTGCCTCTCTAGGCCTTAGTCTACTCAACTGTAAACAAAAAAAAAAGGAAAATGCATATATACTATAGTTTTCCTGGGGATAAAATAAGAAAATTAATTTTTAAAAAACTGGTAACAACAAATGTTCCCATGTTCCCATTATAGTTTGACCTACAGCCCTGGCTGCATTTTCTTCTGAGTCACAACTGCCAATGTCACCAATAGTAGTTGAATCACAGATAACAGGCACACCCAATAAATTTCAACTAATGGCTGAATATGGGAAGATAAATCATGCAAGTGACAAGGAGCTATCCCATCTCAAGGGTTTACCCTCAAATCACACGCCTGATCACACATACATTTCACTATTTTCCCTTGTATCACATCTTTCCCTATAAAAAATGAATAAACTACTGAATCTGCCACACGGCCTTCAATATGCACATAGATCTCTCAGGTAAGCCCTTAAGTAGCAACAAATAGAGAAGCCCCCCATCATTATCCTGGGGTAGGACAACAGTCATGATTCAAGGGACCCCTGTAACTGGGCTATTGCTAATACAAACCCCATCAGCAACTCTATGTAGATAATACACTATAAAACATATGAGTTTGGACTTTTTTGTTCTGATCATTTGAAACATGCAACTAATTACCACCTGGCTTGTACAAGTTCCTCCATTAGCCTAATGCTGCTGACTTAGTCTGTGCAGGTTGCTATACCAAAATACCTTAGACTAGGTAACTTTTTAATAAACAATGTAAACATACTGCTTAAAGTTCCAGAGACTGAGAAATCTAAGATCAAAGTGCCGGCAGAGTTGGTGAGTAGTGAGGGGCCATTCCTCATAGCTGGCACCTCCTAGCAACGCCCGCACATGGTGGAAAGGTCAAATAAGTTCCCCTGGGCCTTTTATAAGGGCACTAATCCCATTTTTGAGGACAGGGCCCTCCTAAAGACACACCTCTTAACACTACTGCATTGGGATTAGGTTTCAACATATAAATTTTGGGTGGACACAAACATTCAGACCGCAACAGCTACGCACCTCTTCCCTGCCTGACTATGCTTGGTATAACCTCACACAGTAGGTGGCCACATCTTACATCTGTCTAATGTAAAGGTCCTGAATTTTCTATAGGAATCTCACTTCCTCTGGCAGGTCATCCACTGCACACTATTAACTCATTAATACTACTTATTTATAGTGGTTAGAGTTATTAATATAATGCTTCAGGTTTCCCTTTGATAACTAAATTCTACACTCCATAAAAGATTTTCATCCTAGTTCATGAAACATCACTAATATTGTTAGTCATTACAACTGAGGGAATTCTTCAGAAAAGGTAAAAGGTTTCTTATTTCTTTTTTATTTTAAATAGGAGAAGCCTCTTTCGTATGGTTTTGCCTTCCTTCTCAAAAGACAAACCACCAGTAACCACCACTGAAGTCCAACTGTGCTACCTAACATATACACTGGTCTCCCACAAAGCTCAGAGACACAGCCGTCCTTTTCCCAGGAGGGGATAAACCTGAAAGCTCTTGCTTCAAAGGTAAAAATGTTCATTTGCATGTTATTTTGCATAAACTCTCCAGTGTAGTTCCAGATGCCCAACTCTAAGTATGCAAAATAAAATGAAACCATTTATACGGCCCACTGCTTCCAGTGTATTCAACCTAATACTTTAACAACAAAAAGAAAAGAAAATCTTCTGAATCAATATCTGAATTACTCATTAATCAACTTCTGAATTGAGGATTAAGTTCAACTTAAAAAAATACATACATACATACTGTGACCAGCCTACAAAAATCAATACCTACCTAGATATCCCATCTCTCCTTATTATCCATCCCTCAAGCAAATCAGAAATAAGGTAAGATTTGTTCTCCAGTCTTTGCCATTAAAAAAAATAATAAAATAAAATAAAAAAATAAAGAAATAAGGTAAGAGGCCACCAAGCCTCCTTTAGGGTTGATGTGAATTATTTAATCCATTAAGGAGACACCACCTGACTTGAAACCCCCATCATGCTTCCTCTTTTTGTAGCATTTTTATCCTACTCTAAACTCAACCTTTCTAATAATCTTTCTCATTATCTCAGGTAGGAAGAGGGGAAGGAAAAAAACCTAATCTTTCTCACTTGTGCCAATACCCCAAACTACAGTCAGTTCAATGAACAGGCTCCATCTGCCTAGAATGCCCTTTAAGAACTGCTCAAATGCAAGCTCAAATGCTGCCTCTTCTGGAAGGTTTCCTTTCTTTCACCCACTTTGAGCCTCTCACTGGTTAATACCAGTATCACCCCATACTCCAATGCTTGCTGGAATGTCTGCTCAAAGCTGGGCTGTGAGTTCATTAGGGACAGCAGGTGTAGCTTATGCACCCTCCCCAGGCTCTGGCAAGGTGTATTAAACACAGCAGATATTCAATACATCTTTGTTGAAGAATGAGTATCAAGACTCATCAGGAGTATGAAAAGCACTTAAGTGCTGGCAGAAACTGGATTGCTTGAAGAGTCTTGGTTAGAGGTTAGTGACATTTCTGATGGAACTGCTACAATAAGGAAGGAAAAAAACCTCAAATGGCCTTCCCAAGCCTTCCCTTCAGCTCTAAATGTAAGATGGTGAACAATTCCTTGCAATTAAGGTAACCACAGAATCCTGCCCTCAGTATTAGCTACCCCAGAAAATAAAATCATACAATTCTGTATTGTTTGATTTTTGTTTTATAATTAGTCATATATTCCTTCTATAATATTTAAACTTTATAACAGCTCAATTTTTTAAAAGGAATCTTTACATTAGTTGCAGGGGGTGCCATGTGGTATTTTCCCCTCCTTACAATTCCCAACAGTCCCCCACAGGAACTGGAATGATGGAAAGGGACACAGACCCTGGGTACCAAACCGAGGTCAGAACCATGAAAGAAGCGAGGTCAGTAAGGGGGGGACAAGCCAGCAGGGTTCTCAGGAGCTGGAGAAGTCAGCAGGGAGAGGAATGGAAGCAGGAAGGGCACAGGGGCAAATCACCTGCAGAGGCTAAGGGGCACCTGGGCCATCCCTGGGGCCAGATCTCCCTCCGATTGGCCGACCTGGGGAGACCTACGAGGAAAATTTAAGGGAGTCAAAACAAAACAGAAGGACCCACTTAGGGAAGGAGGTAGCTACATTCTCAGCACACACTTCGTTTTTTAACTTAGCCTCAAAATGAAAATGGAGGGGCAGAGGACCAAAAGGAACTGTTCAGAAATGCTCTATTAGATTCTGCACTTTGTCAGGTTCTTGGGTGGCTGCTGAGAGCACCATGAAAACCCCAAGGCACTTAGCTTTCACAGTGACACACTGAGCCAAAGCAAGCAAACTCCACCACACAAGAGAAACTATTTCGGGTCTAGCCAGAAACTGAAGAAGCCAATAAGGAAAAGATAGGACATACAGAAAAATACTTCAGTAGAACCAAGACGACATGTTTTTAAAATACTTCACTGAGGCTGAGCACAGTGGCTCACATCTGTAATCCTGGCACTCTGGAAGGCCAAGACGGGAGGATCACCTGAAGCCAGGAGTTTGATACCAGCCAGGCCAACATAGCAAGAACCTGTCTCTACAAAAAACAAAAAAATTAGCTGAGCATGGTGGCACATGCCTATAGGCCCACGTGCTCAGGGGGATCTCTTGAGCCTATGGGTTTGAGTTTGCAGTGAGCTATGATGACACTACTGCACTCCAGCATGGGCAACAAAGACCCTGCCTCAAAAAACAAAAAAAAAAAAACACAACTCATCAATTTTTAAGGAAGTGAAACTATTCTGTAGGACTGCAGTCCCCAACTCCCAGGCCATGGACCAGTACTGGTCCGAGGCCTGTTAGGGTCCAGACTGCAGAGCTCCACCACCCCTCCCACCCTACCTCCTGGTCCGTGGGAAAATTGTCTTCCATGAAACTTGGGGAGGTGGGGTGTGCACACAGGTGAGCGAAACTTCATCCGTATTTACAGCCACTCCCCATCACTTGCATCACCACCTGAGTTCTGCCACCTCCCCCAACCTCCACCAACGTCCAAGGAAAAATCATCTTCCATAAAACCCCATCCCTGGTGCCAAAAAGGTTGGGGACACTATAACAGTGCATACATGTCATTATACATTTGTCAAAACCAATAGAATGTAAAACACCAAGAGTGAGCCCTAAAGTCAACTATGAACTTTGGGGTGATAGTGACATGTCAACAGAGGTTCATCAGCTGTAATGAATGTCCCTCTCTGGTACACGACGTTGACCCGGGGGAGGCTGTGCATGTGTAGGAGCAAGGGGTACATGGGAAATCTAGCATTGTACACTCAATTTTGTTGTGAACCTAAAGCCACTCTTTAAGAGTAGGGCTACTAAAAGTAATAAAGGCCAGCCGCTGCAGTACACTGAGCTCCAGAGACAGCACCAGGGCACCGGAGAGCCAGGCGGGATCGGGCGACTCTGCCTCCTTGTGGAAAATTAACTAAACACAGGCAAAGGACTGATCCTAAGAGGCTGACAGGTAAAGCGCCACACACTTTCTTCATGCCAAAGTGCTGGGAGGAGCACAAGGAGCAGCTCTGACGCTTCCATCAACTTCTCGAAGTTTTCTAAGTGCTCAGAGGGGGAAGACCAGGTCTGCTGAAGAGAAAGGAAAATCTGAAGACAGGGACTGTTAGGAAGGAGAAATCAAAACCTATATGCCGGCCGGGCGCGGTAGCTCACGCCTGTAATCCTAGCACTCTGGGAGGCCGAGGCGGGCGGATTGCTCAAGGTCAGGAGTTCAAAACCAGCCTGAGCGAGACCCCGTCTCTACCATAAAAATAGAAAGAAATTAATTGGCCAACTAATATATATAATATAAAAAATCAGCCGGGCATGGTGGCTCGTGCCTGTAGTCCCAGCTACTCGGGAGGCTGAGGCAGCAGGATTGCTTGAGCCCAGGAGTTTGAGGTTGCTGTGAGCGAGGCTGACGCCACGGCACTCACTCTAGCCTAGGCAAGAAAGCGAGACTCTGTCTCAAAAAAAAAAAAACCTATATGCCTCCTGAAGGGGAAACAAGAAGGTCAAGGATCCCTAAACACCCAAGAGGAGGCCTCCTCGGCCTTTTTCTTGTTCTGAGGATTGCCCAAAAGTCAAAGAGAACAGCGTGGCCTGTCTGCTGGTGACGCTGCGAAGCCACAAGGAGAGACGTGAAATGACCTGCTGCAGATGACAAGCAAGGCTGAGGAAAGATATGAGCAGGACACTGCTGCGTCCCGAGGTAGGAAAGCCTCATGTGGCAGCAAACAAGCAAGAAAAATAAGGAAGAGGAGGAAGATGAAGAGGATGAGGAGAAAGAGGAAGATGAAGAAAATAAAGTTTGTTCTAGCTTTTTTCCTTGTCTATAAAGCATTTAACCCCCCTGCACATAACTCCTTTTAGAGAAAAAAACAGAAACGTAAGGTTGTGTAAAAATAATAACAGCCTTTAGTCCAAGCTACTCAAGAGGCCAAGGCAGGAGCATCAGTTGAGGCCAGGAGTTTAAGACCAGCCCAGGCAACACAGCAAGATCCTGCCTCTAAAATTAACAACGATAATAATAAATGCCCTCATTACTGCAATTAACCCTCAAAGAGCCCATACTTCCAAAAGACATTTAATGCCTACTGTTCTTTACGGAACAGCACACTGCAAAATGGGCCATTTTCACTTTAATTACTAAAATTACCAAAAACAGCAACAAAACAGTTCTTATTTAACTTGCTAAGTCATATAAAGTGTCATCTCGGGATCCTCAAGTTACCTAAAACTCTGTACCTCTTACAGATTAAAGTAACTAAAAGCAAATCACCTAGGTAAAACTCCAAAATCCCTTTCCCAATCAAAATTGGCATTTTAGAACACTTAAGTCATACAAATATTAAAGAAATTTATTTTAGTAACATGATCTCCCAAAATACCCTACCCCTAACACAGCTTTCATTTTCTTATTCTACTTCTGATTGGTCCATGTGTACCCGTTTTATAACCCAGCTGCCATCACAGATGACTAGAATCATGAATTCTGCTTTTTTCGGAGTGAACACTCGGGCCAAGTCCATCCTCTTCCTCTCATTCATAAATGGCACAATAAGGCGCACATTCTGTGTAGCACACACTAACTACCCTACTACTGGTTAACCAAGTTTAAAACTAACATTCAACAGAAAACTCCTGGGTGGTTTTATCCAGTGAAAAACTTCCCACACATATTAGCCTCTCATTCTTATGTAAACCGTACCTTTCTCCAGAGACTGTCCTTCGTTACCAATATACTTTGATGCCATTCCTAGCTAAGACATTCACTCCAGAATTAAGGCCCCACTTCAGGGAGAACTCTATCTTTCCAGACTATTCTCTCCTACCTAGGGGAATTATTGGTCACAAGGCCCAGCTTCTCTGGCAAAGCAAGCAGGGGACTGGCACTGGCCAGAGCCCCATCCCTCTTGCCACATGGGTAGGTCCATGGTTAGAGACACCACCTGAGCCAGGCACCTTCCTAAGAACTTGTGCTGGAGTTATTGAAAAACAGGCCCTCTTTTTCCCACCTGAGGATCACACAAGGAAAGCTGGGTGCTGCTAGTGGCCACCTTTACTACTGGCTAGGGAACACTAGCCTAAGAAGTTGCAGTGCCAGGAGCCCCTATATACCACAGTGCTGGGAGCCAAACCACCATGGCCCTTTCAGTGGTGTGAGCAAATGAATCTCCCTTTTTTCTTGTTTAAACTAGTAGAGATTGTCATTCTCTTGCCTACAACCAAAAAAAGAAGAAGAAAAAAGGCCCTATAACACAGTAAGTACCCAACAAAGAGTCTACAACACCAGTCAGGGCATGCCATCCACCCTGCACAATACCAAACCAGCAGCGTACAAAGCAGCCCCACAGGAACCCGCCTGGATTACAATGAATGCTTGTTTGGTTTAATTAACCCAAAGACTTCAACTCTGATTTTTACAGGTGTAACCAAAGATAAGATGTTTAAAGACAACATCCTTGTTTAATGCTGCTATCCAACTCACTGGAAAGTCACTTTCTGACCCACTTCAGGAATGGCATCCACTAAACTGCATAAGAGATTAAGAGTCAAAATGAAGTACATATTAGACATGCGGAGCTCTGACATACGATTTGTCTAATCTTTTTAAAAAGAAACTCAACCAGGCACAGTAGTTCGAACCTATAATCTCAGCATTTGGGGAGGCCGAGGCAAGAGGACTGCTTGAGGCCTGGAGTTTGAGACCAGCCTGGGCAACATACCAAGATGTCCTCTCTATAAAAGTAAGAAAAATTAGCTGAGTGTGGTGGCGCGAACCTATAGTCTCAGCCATTTGAAAGCCTGATCCGAGATGATCACTTGAGCCCAGGAGTTTAAGGCTGCAGTGAGCTATGATCACACCACTGTATTCCAGCCTGGGCAAGAACATGACCCTGTCTCAAAATAAATAAATAAAAAGAAACTCATCTAAGAAATTACAAGCTGCTCTTGACTTACAGACAACCAGCTCACAAACTGTTCCCACTGACAGATTAGCCACCCACAGGGCCCTTCCCACCCCACCCAGCTACCCCACGGCCAATGCTGTTGCCATGTGGACACTCTGGGATGCAGAGTTCAGAGCAGAACTCATGCACTGGCAGGTAAGGCTAGGTGGGGTGGCCAGCTGCGATAAGATGTGAGATGGAGATCAGAATTGCAACCTCCTCCCTTTCCAATCACCACCCTCTACAGAATGATCATGCCCGCCCATCCCCATGTTGCTAACAGCCATAGATGACCTGATTAATCAAACATCAGCCTCAGTCCCTATCCTGGACTCTTCCCCAAGCTCCAGAACTATATACATATCCACTTGTTCATTTCCTCCACCTACATACAGTCCACTTACCTGAAATATGATTCCCTCTTGTAGGATGGTCTTCTGTGCTAGTCATTCACCCACACCCTCAGGCCAGAACCCTGGAGGCTAGCCCAGGACTCCGCCTCCCTCCCTCACCATCCTCAGGGAAGTTGCCACCTCCTACCCACCCGGCCACTGATGCCTTGGCTCAGTCCTGCGGAGTAAGCTCTCACTTGGGCAACAGCAATGCTGAGGAACCAGCCTCCTCCCTCTCTAGTCCAAACACCAAACTGTCAAAACCCTAAACTGGTATCCTTCTGCCACTTCAAACTCTCCCAGGAATTTCATATCACCTAGTAGGCTAAAGCCCAAACCCCTCAGCACAGGCTTTTGGGTGAATGACCAGGTAGTCTAGTCCAGGACTAGATATGATATAACCAGATATGATCTGGTCCCAGGCTATTTCTTCAACTTCAAGTCTCTTGTTCTCCGTCCTTCCCCTTTAAGTCCAGCAAAATTGCATTCCTTGTACTTTTCCAAACACTCCATGCTATTTAAAGACTCTATGCTTTTGAACATTCCAATCTGTCTGGATGCCCTCTGCCTTTAAACAAAATTCTTCTTCTAGAACAGAACTCAGGCATCGTTTCCTTTATTAATATTCAGGCTGCCACCTCTGGATATTTAATTACTCCTTCTCCTGCGCCTCATACCTCTATAAATGCATTTATCTCACTGAAACATATGTTACACATGGGCCTCTGCTACTAGATGCTGAGCTCCTTGAAGACAGAGTTATTAGTTTTTTTGTCTGTGATTTTTTTTTCTTTTTCTGAGACAGAGTCTTGCTCTGTCACCCAGGCTAGAGTGCTGTGGCACGAGTCTAGCTCACTGCAAACTCAAGCAATCCTCCTGCCTCAGCCTCCCAAGTAGCTGGAACTACAGGCATGCACCACCATATCCAGCTAATTTTTACTATTTTTTAGTAAAGATAGGGTCTCACTCCAACTCAGGCTGGTCTCAAACTCCTGAGCTCAAGTGATCCTCCTGCCTCAGCCTCCTGGAGTGCTATTACAGGCATAAGGCACTGTGCCCAGCAAGCTATTAGTTATCTAATCCTGATGCCAGCCTGTATGAGACAAGTGACAGATGCCTTCTCAACTTAAACACCATCTCCTGTATCCTATGCTGCCTGGTTCTACCCATCAATTATCTGTTTAGAGCAACACACATCTTTGCTACTCATAATTAAGAGGGACTACTATTTTTATAAACTATTACAGTATGAATACTTTCCCAACATCTAGCTAATCAATTTCAAAAGGAGGAATCCAGTTTCCCCTGGGATGCCCAAGGGGAGGGAGTAGAGGAATGTGGTCAACACGAGTGCCATACTGTGTCAGGAGAGCACTAAAGGATGGAAAGGGGTACTGTCACAGTAAGGTCCAGCACAGCCCAAAACACCAATCTGAATCACCCAGAAGCAGTGCATGGGGCCAGTCTTGCGCCCAGAAACAAAGAAAATTCCTTCTCCAACCCTAACACAACTAGCCCCCTGCCTTCAGAACCAGGAGCTTAATTCTTATGATTATAGCTCCCTTAGACTGTGGGCAAAGTCTAAGCCTAGCCTCACAACTTAATGCTGCTTATAAACCAATTTCTGTAAGAAAACACACTAGACTTATAACCAAAAAATTTACAAATGAAATCTGGAGTGCATTTGGGAACTGCTCATATTTTAAACTTTATGTCTGACATATGAAAAATTTTGCTTTTGTTTGCATCCTACTGTAACGATGGTGGCTGGGGAAATCAATTACAATAAAAATATTAATATATCCCTTACTAACTTTTCCATCTTATAAAATACTATTAGGTAGATGCCACAGAGTCTACACTTCAGTTTTTGAGCTTAAAAGAGAAAAGATCTATGACATTTCCTCTTTTTTATTCTATCCAAGTTTTAACTTAGTTAAATCACTGAAGACAATCATACAAGAAAGGAAAATGTGAAGAAAGAAAAAATGGGTTCTAGAAAAATTGAGTAGCACTGAATTATCATATGAAAGCCTTAAATTTCTCAAGTTTCACACACACAAAAAAAAAACCAGTAGTAGTAAAGGTCTGTATCCCTTGTCCAAAATTCCAAAATCAAAAGTCTGAAAACCAACAGTTCTTCTAACTCCTTTGGAGGTGAGATCTAAACTAATCTGAAACCCTGCGGCAGCAAACCCTGTAATGACCAGGGCTGCTCAGTTTTGGTGCTAACAGGCACCTGCCTCGTTGCTCCAGCCCCAGGGCTGCCACGCGTAGCCAGGCGTCCAGTCTTCACTGCTGTTCAACGCGCCTGCTAAATATCACCCCTCGCTCACTTATGCACCTTGTACAAGATGAAAAACTTATACAAGGAATGTATTGTTTCCATGACGATTGCCCTGCCACTCAAAATGCACACACCATGACACCATTAGAAAGTAGACAGGTCTTCTTGTAGGGGTGAATGTTCACTCAGACCAGTGATTTTAACTCACAATATTGGCACTTCTGCAAATTTTCACGTCATCTAAAACTTTTAGTTAAATCAAAAAGACTAAAAAAGGAACACAAAAT
Organism: Microcebus murinus; assembly: GCF_040939455.1. Classification (NCBI taxonomy): domain Eukaryota; kingdom Metazoa; phylum Chordata; class Mammalia; order Primates; family Cheirogaleidae; genus Microcebus; species Microcebus murinus. The sequence continues at coordinate 18,349,773 of NC_134116.1, read as the reverse complement.
ATAAAAGCTATTAGAATATTATCATACATTTAACAAATATTCATCTGCAGGACAGTTAAAAATACAATTCAGCTAGGCCAAATTCTAGCTTCCCCAGGCCTGTGCATTCCGTTCAAAGTCACCCTGAGCCTAGAGACAGCCAGGAAAGCAGAGTGGTTCTGTTGTCTTGAGTTAATGCTCGCTGGCACTCGAGAGTGCTCGCTCCCTCGCTCGCTCTCTCACGCGCGCGCACACACACACAGCGTGTGTGGGCCCCAATCTACATGTAATGACCCATGTTTGGAACACAACTGGGCACGGGGTGAGGAGCCTGGCATGAACGTGTAGTGCCACTCGGCGAGCAGTCACTCATCAGTGCACGCAGAGCAATTCACCGCATAAAACTCACTAAACACAGTACTTTCCAACAGCACTGCTGGGGGAGGGAGGAGGAGAAATAATTTTTTTCTTTGTCCAAAGGCAAAAGTAAGCAACAAGGTTATTCTTTCTAATCAGCAGAGCCGAACAGGAATGTGTTTCTGGCTGGATCTCTTCTGTCCTAACAAGCCATGCCTTCTATTAAAGGAGGCTCGGAAGCTGGTCAGAACAGTAGAATAATCACCATGAACACCGTATGGAAATGTGGGATGACATTTATGATGCAATTCGGAATGGAAAACAATATAAAAAGTGCAGCTACAATATGACTGCAAGTACTAAAAGATATCTGTGTACACAGATGACTGGAAAACACAAAATAGAAAACAACTATATTAAAGTACTGGGATTATAGATGCTTTTGCTTTAAAAATAATTTAATGGGGATGGAGTGAGGGTACTTTTCTGGAGGAGGGGTTCCCATTTCCGCACCAATCTCCAATTCCCCATTTCACATTATTCTTTAATAGACTATTCACAGACAACAGGGCCAGGGTAGGAAATGGGCTCCCACGCTGAGATAAGCAACTGCAGGCCCTTCCGTTGGTTTTCAAAGGGCCTATCACAATTCCTCCAACAGAAACGAACAGAATTATCACCACTCTGATACGAAAAGATGAAAGAAGAGAAGAATCATTTTCGTGGAATTTCAAAAACACCCTTATTTGATTGCCATAGCTAATATATTAAGAAATCATCTATACAACAGGCCATGTATAAAAATACCGAGCATTTTATCATTTTTTAAAAGGCTTAAAATCACCTTATCATCTTTAAAAGGCTTAAAATACTTTATCATCTTAAGTAACTTTCCACCCCAATTATTTTTCAGGATACTAAGAGTAAACGTTCCTCTTGGAAACACAAAGAAAGATAATTTCTGATCAGGAGTGCTATGACACAGGCTTATTTTAGGTTTCTTACTGATAAAGTAATTTTATGATGCAGAAAAAATAACACGTTTTGTATGAATACATATATGTGTACATACACGTACATATGGAGGGGAGCTTCTCAGGCCTACTCTCAAGGAACCATTTGTTCTGCATAAACAGTAGCACATCTAAGAAGAAGGAGTCAGGTTACTGGGGAAACTGCTTGAACTATGTGATCTCTTTAAAATATAACTCTGCTTCATGCCTCCAGGGAAAAGAAATTCCATTCCACAATATCCACAGGCTGGTACCAATGGCCCCAGGTCAATTTGAGGAGTGTGTACTGAGACTACCGATCCTCCTAGATGGGCACACTTCAATCCTATCCTCGGTATTTATTCTTCAGAGATAAATACAGGCAGTCTGTGGAACCAGGCCAGGAAATGGAAGCAGTTTCACTTCACGTAAGATAACGTAGAGGAAGGCAATCTGAATGACTCAAACTGTTTTTCTGAAAGACTTTAGACTTGTCCTTAACAAAGAGCCCGAACCTCATATCTACCCCTTCCTGACACAGTCAATCCTCTCAGTCTGTATACTGTGCTGTTTACCCTTATATTTGAAAAAACCATATAAAACATTTTTCGAATCCCTCATGTAATGAACTGTAACAAACCTCAGAAAAATTACAATGCACTGAAAGCAAAACTCAAGGCCAAAATAAACCCAGAACCCTCAAATAAAAGAGTGTCATAAGATCAAAGTCTGACCAATTCCAATACGCACCAATAAAAGCCTGCATTATTAAAAGGGGAGGAGGCTAATACAGAAATATGGATCATTTCTGAACTAAAAGTCAAATTGATTATTTACCAGTATCTCCCAATGCTCACAGGAACCTGCGTCCCAGCACCTGGAGCGAGGAGCTAGGTGGACGACACAGACCTTCCTCCCAAGGTCTTCCCTTCAATCACGGAGGGAAAAGGCAACGTAAGTACTAATCGCTTACGAGGGCTTCCTAGGCAAAGGAACCTGGGGGTGGTGAGTCCGGGAATCCTGCAGTGGCTGAGCAGGGGGAGAGGCAGGTTCAAAGATCCAGGAATAGCTCACTCAGGGGAGAGGTGTTGAAGAGATGATACTGGCTATTAACTAAGGCGCTGAGTTTTAGACTGGCATTTATATTTGATCAGGAAGTACCAGGAAGCCACCAAGCAGGGAATGACATGATAAAAACACTGAAGGCCCTAATAAATCTTACAATTTAAAAGCCTAGTCAACTCCCTACGTCAGACAGTGGTTCCAGTCAATCTTCTGAAATACAAGCACTGATTTTCAAGTGAGCTGCTTCGCAAATGGGCAAGGCAATAGTGTGCTCCCCTATACAGTGGGGAGCAACATTTAGGGATTCTTTTCAATTCCCCAGTGCAAAGTTCTCAAAGTATGGTCCTCAAGCCAGCAACACACCTGGAAACTTGTTAGAAATCAAAACTCCATCTCTGACCTCCAGAATCAGAAACCTGGAGGGAGAGCCTAGCAGTCTGCATTTCATCAAGCCTCCAACTGACGCTGATAAATGTTAAAGTTGGAAAACCTCTGCCTCAGATTATTGGGTACTTTTTCAGTTACTACTTCACAGTTCAAAACAACACAATCTGCTCAATACCTGAAAGGCAATCAGCAGGGGCCAGTCAAGGGCTCCAGTCCCACACTAAGGAGGCCCTAAGAGCCCAGAGAGAATGGAGATAAAGGAATAGAGAAAACATCTTATGTCCAAGTCACCTCCCCCAACACCCACAATCCTAAACTCCAGGAAGCCGGTTAAAAATAATACAGGAACAAGTTTCCTGATCTAGAGGAATCAGCAGACTGCGCGGCAGTGAGACCCCGATGGTCGGCAGCTTCCTCCGCTACAGGGCAAGGCTGTGGGTGTGGGGCCGGGGACAGAAAGCACCTCACCCCTGCATGCATGGGGACACCACCACCAAGAAGGCAGCATCGGGCACAGGACCCACAAGGTCGCAAACCACCCTAGCTGCCCACGTGCCATTCACAGAGCATCCGGCAGCCAGAAGCCCCCAAAGCAAAGATGACTTTTTCTCAAAAAAAAAAAAAAGAAAAAAAAAAAACCATTAAAAATACAACATGAACATGCTCTTCTTCAATAGTAGAGAGGAAAAAATACTGGAAAAAAAAGTGCCCAAAACACCTCCAGTTAGCAGCCCTGAACTCGGATGGCTTCAGAGGCCTAGGTACAATTTGATCCTCGGGGAAACAGGTGCCTGTGGGGGCGTGGTGGAAGGAATCGACAATGCCTGCAAGAAAGGCAGGTTGGGGAAGGAAAAGCACACACATGATGGCACCACAGTCAGGACTCCAGTCCCTGTAACACTGTGCCCAGCCTTCCTGAGGGGAGTGCAATAAAATCAGTCCCGCTCCTACAAGGCTGCCCACTAAGGGCAGCAAATGCTAAAGGTTTCTACGTTCCACACTGACATAAATTCAGCAGCGCCAAAGGCACATTTACTTTTCCCACCTATCCATCGCAGTTAACACACAGTGAAGCCGATAGGAAAAGCAATCTCTATGGGTAGGAACTCTGAAGAAGTGAGTAATTCTTTGTACTTACAATCTTTTTCTTTTTCAATGACCTTTCAAGAAATGTTTGGTAGGGTGAAACTGCATCAAACTCATGAAAGAAATGTTCAAACAATACCTGTCTTCACCAGGAGTTCAGGTGGCAGTTTAACAGCTTTGAATTCACCACACCGAAGATGGTTTCAAAGTTCTATGAAATAAAAGTGGCCTAAAATAACTGCTGGCCAAGGCCTGGTCCCCAAGTTCTAGACTAATTTTTCATTTGTAACCAATGGTTTCCCGCTGTAAATTTCTACCCAAGAAAGCACTGCTCTGTTCTTAAGCTTTAAGAACAGCTTTAAGGCAATAGCCCAACGAGCAGCTTTCTCTATTCAGAAATGTACCCCTGGCATCACTCATTCATGCCTTATGTGCCGTGCATGCATAGCGCAGCTCCCCTGGTGTTATGCATTCATTTTCACTGACGTGTTGTGTATGTACCGCACAGCTCTGTGCTGTCCCCATGCCCTGGCCCACAAACACAGCTGCTCCTCATTCCCAAACCCACCTTGCACAATCAGCTGACACGCAGCAAACCAGATCCACCACGCAAGTGCCTGGGCCAGCTTGAGCACTCAACACCTGCTGCACAGCTGTGTCCTGTCCTGCACCGACCACCAGGGAACCTGCACCCGAATGACGCTACCCTGGCCTTCCAAGCAGCAGAGACTCAATTCTGGACCATAGGTTCAGCCCCTACGGCATCAACAACTTAAGCAAGCATTTCTCCAAAGAAATCCTATGGAACTCCCCTGAAATGCTCTGTGCCCACAGGATCTTGGGACCAAAAGATAAGAGAAACGAGAAAATCAGGTTCTCAATTCAACTTATGGGGCTGGAGGTCACTGACTGGCAGAGAGCTGGAAAAATAAGCCTATGTTTATACTGCTGTTTATTTACAGAGAGAAAATAAAACGCAAAATCACATGATGAAGAGAACAAAGGCTCAGGAGTCCTTCTCCACCCCAGCACGGGCAGCAGTCAGTCCTATGACCTTGGGGTCCCTTCCCCAGCCTGACCCTGCATCCACGCACCTACAGTTGAAGGACAGTGACTTGGAGGAAGGGTGTACGCTGAGGACAGCATCTACTTGAAGCAATCCTGAAATCACAATAGGTTTTTCTTAAAAATCTAAAAGTCTCCACATACTTGACAGGGAGAGAAGACAACAACAATGAAATTTCAGAAGCTGGAAAGTAGGTGGTGGAACAAAGAGGAGGGTGAGGAAAGATAAATCTAAACTAGAGGTGGAGAAAAGCAGAGATCAACTGAATTCACAGCGCCAAATCCCCGAAACTCAGGAACTGGCATGCCAGGTATTACTACCTAGGCAGAGGATGTGGAGTGGAGAAGTGGGTAGAAGCCAGATCGCCTGCCCCGCTCTGCACAGCCAGGCTCCCCTAAGTCATGGAAAGGATTGAAAGGTGTTCTCTATTGTCTATGGCCATACTGCTCTGAATGGGCCCGATCTTGTCTGAAAATGTACTCTCCACAAAGGAAGGAAAACTTGAGGGTTTCCAGACCAGGCAGCGGCAGACAGCAGTTGGGGGCAGAGGCAGCACACGGAAATAAACCCGGGGGGGGGGGGGGATGAGGCTACACATACTGCACTTGCAGCCAGTCCCTTTCCTCCATGCGGAGCTCAGGTGGGCATGGGGTTTCTGGCAAGAGAAGGAAGAAGCAATAGCCCAAGAGGTGTACCACAGTGAGGACAAGAACCGGTCCAGACAGGAGCAAGCCAGAGGCTCAAGGAAAGGCTTCCTCAGGCAGGTGAGACAGATAAAATGCTACAAGAAACAGACCCAAGCCATTCCCACTGTCCTGTCCAGCACGAATGCCTGGCAATGAGCACTATGTTGATGAAAGCCCATTTGAGGGCTGGCATTTCCAACTAGCTTGGTGGCCCCCACTCTTAAATATTAGTGGACATTCAAGGGTGGCCTCTACCATAAAAAAAGAGAGACCAAACTCAACAAAGGGGAAAAATGGGGCCTTGGTTAGAGGAAGAGGAAGAGAATCCTGTTCAAGAGATAGCGGATATTTCAACCAAAATTTTTAAAAAAGGACACTATAACAAAGCATCAGAGAACCAAAACAAGCTCTTAGAATTTAAAAAACAGGAGCAGAAATGAAATATTCACTGGAAGAGTTGCAAAAGTTGAGACAATCACCCAGAATACCAAATAAAAGAGACAAAGAGATGAAAAGTAGCTTTAAAAATGTAAGAATAATTGAGGACTGGCCCAGAAGGTCCACCATCAAGTAATATAGAGTTTCAGCAAGAAAGAACATAAAAAAATCAAGGAGCGGGAATCAAAGGAAAAAATCCAACAACAAAGACCTGAGTTGCCCAACTGAAAGGGCTACCAAGTATCTGTCACAAGAATGAAAACAGACCCACACCAAGACACATCACTGAGAAAGTTCAGAACACAAGTAAAAACTTCAGATCCCCTTAGGTTCCAGAAAAACAAAACAGCTTGTGTTTTGTTCCCAGGCGAAGAACAGAACCCAGTTCTGGTGCGGCACTGCATCTTCAACAGTGGAATTGCCGCTAAAACTCAGTGGGGAAATGCCTTCAAAATTCTGGAGGAAAAGCATGCCCACCCTACAATTTTACACGCCAAAGTATCAACGGAAGGGGAAGGGAAAAGAAATTTTGAAAAGACTGTCTCCCATGTACCCTATTCACAGGCACTGCAAGAGACACATGCCCTACCAGCATCATAGCATAAACCAAGAAAGACGACAAGACATACAGAAACAGGACATTCAACACAGGAGCAAAAGGAATGCAGAGGACAAAGGCAAGGGAAGATAGGAGGATGGGAGAAGTGCACAGGGCAGGAAGACGAGCATTCCAGACCCAAACAGGGCACAGACTCAAGGAAGAGGAACTTCTCCAAGGAGAAGAAGCGCACACATTGCTCCACCTAAACTTCCTAAGACAAGGGTGCAACAACTGAAAAGTTTTGAAAAGTCTGAGGTCCAAAAGAGATCTGAGAAGTAATCATGGCTTGCTACTGATGGCTGGGCTGTGGAGGCCCTGTGCAGTCACATCAATCAATGTCCACGGCACACACTGATCTAACCAAAGTGACGACACACAGAGAGAGAGAGAGAGAGAGAGAGAGAGAGAGAGAGAGAGAGAGAGAGAGAGAGGGAGGGAGGGAGGGAGGGAGGGAGGGAAGAGGAGAACATGTGTGAGGGAAGGAAGCAAGCACAAGAGAATTGAATCCTCATCTGCAAAGTCCAAAGTCTATAAATAATGCCTGAAACCAAGGGAAAAAAAGCAGCGATTGTTAAATGTTTTCCATAAACTAAAAAGTAACAACAACAAAAACTCATGGAGGAAAGATCAAAGGTGCTGCCTTTGGGGATTAAGAAATGGAGAGAAGTGGCTAGTAACTGCTGTCTTTCCCAACAAACCTTACCAAACTAACCCATATATATTTTTTCAGATAGAAACTAAACAATATCCTAAGTAATTAAAAACAAAACAAAGAATGTGGACCCATAAGTCCTTTTTAAATCTTAGCTTCTAAAATTCTCTTTAAAAACAAGAAGAGGCTCACGCCTCTAATCCCAACACTTTTGAGACAGGAGGACTGCTTGAGGCCAGGAGCCCAACACCAGCCTGAGTAAGAGCAAGACCCCATCTCTACTAAAAACAGAAAAATTAGCCAAGCATGGACGTGGGCAGCTGTGGTCCCAGCTACTCCAGAGGCTTAGGTAGGAGGATCACTTGAGCCCAGGAGTTGGAGGTTGCAGTGAGCTAGGCTGGCACCACTGCACTCTACCCCAGGCAGACAGAGTTAAACCCTGTCTCAAAAAAAAAAAAAAAAGAAAGAGACTTAAAATAGGAAGATAACCCCAGCTACATATTTACATATTTGGTATGCATTAATACATAACTTGAAATTTTCCCACAATTTATTCATACCAATAGGGTGCCGAACAGGAAGTTTCTTTTGCTTACCAAGAAACACAACGGAAGGTCTCTCGAGTCAACAATGTCCTTCCCTGGGTGCACATAACCCACAATTGCCAATGCTTCATGTTTTGTAACAAGCAAAGGTACATCTCATTTTACTTCTCATTATCTAAACCTGGGAAACCAGGGAGCCATTTAAGACCAGGAAACTCCATATTCATCCCCAGGAGTCAGGTGTTCCCCCCCACCCAAGCATGTAGCCCTGAGATTTTTAATAATTTCCACTGCAAAAACATGACTTATGGGAAATGACTGCTACAAAGTGGTCCAAGGACAGTGACTGGTTCTCCTCGGCAACGGAGGGATAACACAGTGCGACAATCTATTTCCCGCACTCGACCCAGCGACAAGATTCCCCTAGTGACAATCACGCTGCACTAAGGCCTCAAAAGCCACAGAGGGTGGACCGGGTGTGGTCCACTTCCTGAAGGTACAGAGTTTCCAAATGGGGCACTCTAAATCACAGGAGCAATAGCCCAATAAAGAGCTGACTGGCATGTTTGTTTCTCAAGAGCCCAGCACACTCCTGGACTCTGGCTTTACAGGAAGCAGTCATCCCCACAGCAACTCCTCATACTGCATGTTGTACCAAGGTCCTCAAAAAAAACTACTGTCAAACTGAAAATCAGTGTCAACCTGCAGCAGATGAGGAAGCTCAGCTCCATGCATTAGAACAGTGGCTCAACACAGAGCATCAAAATCACAGAAGGGGACAAGAAAGCAACACTGCCACTTGCCCAACTGCTCTGTGCAGGGACACTGTGCCCCATCAGCAATCCGGAATACCTAATGTGTCTGACCAACTCCTACATCACTTGGTTCTATGCGAAATGCTATCAGGAACAGCCCCAAATCTGGGATTAGAACCAAAATGTCCTGGACTTCTTCAAAAGGTTTTTAACTTCAGTTTTAAAAAACTTTCTGACACTCCCACCCACCCTTCCACCCCCACCCCCACAACACACAATCCAAAAGAAAACACTTTTTTCAAGCAAAACAAATTCTTACCACTGTTACATTGTGGTGATAGAGAAGAGGGAACATGAAGTACTGAAATAGGTACTTTTTAAAACTTGCTTAGGCAACTAACTGTAACAGAAGAATACCTCTATTTTCCTCATTACTCTTCAGCATTGCAGTAAAAAGGGTCACAAAGCAAAGGGGATGGAAGGGATAAAACATTCCCTGAGACCTCAAATCACCAAGGCTTGAGTGAACCCTGCCAAGAAGTCCACCTTGGCCATCCTGCCAACACCTGGGCTTCCTACACTTAACTACCCCGGGCTTCCTCTTGCCTCAAGTGTTCAGATGCCTTCTAAGGGTGCACCCAGCACCTCCCCAGAATCCAACCCCTTCCACTTTCTCCCACTACCTACCCTGAGAAAGCAGGAGTCCTAAAGAACATGACACTTACCTGCTAAAAGCTGTGCCATTTGTCCTGCTGCCTGCACACCAAGGCCTGGGGCCCCACTGCCTGTCAGTGGGTCTGGCCCACCAGAACCTGCCTCCTGCTTACCAACCATCACGGTTGCTCACTGCGACCTTCCTGGGGCACAGGCAGTGCAGCATTTCCCTCAAGGTGCTCACAGATATTCTGATTGTGCAGGGCAATCAGAATCAGATGGTCCATGCACCAACCTTCCCCCAGGATGCAGACGGCAACAGGGTGAACACAGGCAGGCACCTCCCAAAGCAGCAGGAAACAAGGAAACAAACTATGGAAATGTGACACTAACAAGAAAAAGTACAAGAGCACATAAGCCACAATTAAATGCAGCTGTCCTCTGCTTGTTTCATCTCCCAGACTTCCAGAGCGCACAGGGTTCCTTAGGGTGAGGCAAGCTCTTGAGAAGAGCACCCAATATGCCCAAACTGGCCATCAAACACCCTTCTCACTAGCCCAGTACGAAGGGGCATTCTCAACAAAGGTCTGTTTCTCCAAGCAGCTAGAAAAACAAAAAGGAAGGCACAGGGCAGGATGATTTAACAAGCTGAAACTTTCTCTAAATTGTCTGCACTTTCGAATATGAGAATATCTTAAATTTACAACTTCAAAATTAACCAGGCCCTGTAATACATGTGACTTATCTAATTCATTATTTTTTCAAACTGTAGGTCATGAACCAGCGGGCTGTGAAATCAATTTAGTATTGCAACCAGCTCCTCTTTTTTTTAAATAAAATAGATCACCACAGTACATCACAAGTACAGGTTGAGCATCCCTAATCCAAAATGCTCCACAATTTGAAACATTTTGAGCGTTAGCCTGATGCTCAAAGGAAATGCTCATTAAAGCGTTTCTCATGTTCAACCGATAAGTACATAATGCAAGTACTCAAAAATCAAAAAAAAAAAAAAAAAAAAATCCAAAACACTTCTGGTCCTAACCATTCTGGATAAGGGACACTCAACCCGTAGTAAGAATTAGTATTGGCTCCTGAAACATGTTTCTGGTCCTGATGTAAAATACATTTACTTTCCAGAAAAGCTGAAAAGTGATTGATAAGATTCTGAAACAGAAATTGATAAACCAAAATCTTGCTCTTTTTGAATCACAATGTATGCAAACTCAAATAGGATGAGCACTCCAGCCTCCAAAGCTTTTCTTTTAATCTTAATTGAGTAAAACCAAAATGTTAAAGAGTACTTATAGTCACATAGCCTAATTTCTTTATGTTTATTTGTAGTTACCACATTCAGTTCATGATTTCTATTTTTCCCCCTTATGGTAAGATAAAATTCAGGTTTGGGAAGAAAAAAGGAAAGGCCCCAGCAATCTTTATTAAACACTTATTTAAAATAGTAACCCATTCAGATTTACAGCCATCAACCCCTCACCTAGGACCTGGCACAGGAATGTTCAATAATGGCTGCTGACTGAATAAATATCAATCTTATATTTCTAACTTCTTCAGCAAATCCAATTTCCAATGAAATAAACTTTCATGTTTGGAAAAGTAACAATAAAACAATACAGCACGGTACCTAGGAGTATGGTCTTGAATGCAGGGAAGACCTGTTTCCAATCACAAATTTTCCATATAACATACTATCTTACTTTGGTCAGTTCAATTAGACTTCCTTGGTTTCCACATCTATAAAGTGGCATAAATAATACCCATTCCTCAAACGGTGCCAGTAAGAATCAAGAAGCATAAAAATGATTTGCCAGACATTGAAAAATGGTGTTTATACTAACATATTCGCTCACTGGCTCACTGTTATTTTTTAAGCATTCTTGCCTAGGCTGCCTTAATTCACTTTGCCATCTTTCGAAATTTTTAAGCCAACTCCTTTTATGTGCAGGTCAGGAGGTAAGGAAAAAAAAGAAGGGATACTAGGCCTACCAAGGGCAGAGCACAAAAAAGATTCATGCTTTTCTACTCCCTTTTTATCACGTAACAGTCAAAAGCAGGTGTGCTCTTAATTTAATCCTCAGCAGCAACTCTTAGGGAAGCCTCCCAGGGCAGTAGCAGCTGCTAAGCTAAGTCCAAGTAAAAAGTAAATGTGTTTGTTGTTTTTCTTTTCTGGGGGGAAAGGGAAGGGAAAGGAATGTTCCTTCCCAAATGACACACTAAAAACTGTCATCATACAGTTTGTAGATGTACTTAACTACAGGAATGACTGTCAGAAGCCACATTTGCACCTCTAAAACTACAAGAGCTGGAAGTTTGGTCTTTCCTACTGAGAAAAATGTATCATCTTTTATAGTAAGAAAGCAAAATAAAAACAATTTCCAGGTAGTTCCCATATACCGCCACCTAGGAAATACATTTGGGAGGCAAAGTTATTAAGGAAATTTATCTTCTTTTCCCAAGAATTTTGATCCACTCTTTAAAAAAAAAAAATAATGACAAAAAAAAAGGTTAAGAGACAGATGTCACCTGGTGACCACCTGATACTGACTTCACAGCACCAGCCAGAGGGGTTTTAAGTACCTTTTCAAACTGATTCCCTTTTCACAAAGGCCAAGTACCTAAGTGAGGTATTTGTGCTATATTACAACCTGATTAACACAGTACAAAAGTCAAAGTAAAGGAAATATCGATTAAATGTATTTTTCTCTATTATTACAAGAGGCCCTTCTTGCTCTACTGGTCAGAACTTCTTTTTTACCCAGTTCACTCTGACCTACATGCCTCTAAATTCAAACCAAAGCAAGAGCTTTAGGAAATACCAAGAAACCACATCTGATTTTTTTTTACCTAGTGATCTGCAGAAGCTTAGGTTTTAAATGCATGTTAAATTCAAAGCTCTTTAAAATAGATTCAACAAAAAAATATTCTTCAAGCATCTACTCAGTTACATTAAGATACTAACTTTATTAAAAAAACAAACTTGGGCTAGAATTCTAGCTGCCATTAAAGTAGTAACTTTGAGTTCTTATTTTTCTAGATGTCAAACTTGAAAAATGAAATCCAGTTTTCGTTGTACGGTTTTAAAAAAGAAGGGAATGATCTCCGGAAAAGAGGGGGAGAGACTCCTAAAAGCCCAGATGCAGGCACTGCTCTGTCCTCAAAACAGAGGGAAGGAGCCTGCTGACACCTATAAAACAACCAATGATCCACTTGGATACTTTCAGTTTTCTCAAAACTCTTATGTTCACTCTCTTAGCTGAACTGTTTGGAAAAGCAAAACTTTAATAACAAACTGCACCGTGAGATTTTAATTCTCATCACTTTGTCACCATGTATGCGCTTACAAACATTGCAAGTTAGGCAAAGGTGGTGGTTTTACTCTTCAAAGAGCTTTTAAAAACAGTCCCGGATGGCGAAAAACTTTAAAGCGTTCATGTCCATTTGAAATTCAACTCCTCCCCCCAAGCCCCCCAAAAAGTCACTGGTAGGCCAAGACGCCATAAAGTATCGACGGAGGGGTTTACTGCCAAGGAACTCATCTAAATCGAACCAAGTCGCAAAGTGAAAGTCCAGTGTCCCGGTACCGGGTGGGTCGGCCTCGGCTCGAGACACCCGAGCACACCCTGTCCGGTGGATTCCTTCTTCCAGAAGGTTTACGAGCTCGCACTTTCCCCTGGGCCGGCAGCAGAACGAGAGGCTCCTCACAAACGCGCTGCCAGTGGAACTCGCAGCTACACCTTCCTCCACCCCGCCCTGCCTGCTCCGCCCGGGCCGACCCAGGGCGCGCTCCCCGCCGCCCGCCGCCCGCCCTACACTGGCCGGCGCGGGGGGGCGGCCTGGGGGAGCGTCCTGGAGGGCCCCGCCGCCCCGGCCGCACGCAGGGCCCAGGCTCCGAGCGGGGCCTCCAAGGGCATTTCTCCCCATCAATGCTCCCCGGGGACAGGGCCGACGCCAGGCCTGCAGCTCGGGAGGAGTTGGGGGCGAGGAGGGCGAGGCGCCCGCACCCCCGCATCCGGACCCAGGCCGCGGTCCCCACGGCCGCGCCACACACACAGCCCCCAGACCCCGGCCGCCGGAGCGGGCAGGAAGCCTGGGGACGCGGAACTCGACCCCCGGCTCCGCGGGGAGCGAGGCTGCGGCGCGACCCCGGAAGGGTGAGCGTGGGGGGGGCGTGTTTACACCGCCAAGTTGCCCGCTTCCGCCCCGGCCCGCGCATCCCTCCCGCGGCGGCCCGCTCCTGCCTACCTGCATGCCGGGCAGGCCCGACTGCACCGGGGAGTGAGCCATGGCGCTCGGGACGGCCACTTCCTGGGACGGGACGGCCGGGCCGCGGCGATCCGCGCGGGCGACGAGGCCCGCGGGCCGCGCGCAGCCGTCGGCGGCGGGGCCGGCCGGAGCCCGAGGCCACCCCAGTCCCCGCGGGTCCCGGCCGGGCGGCGGTGCTCAGCGGCGGGCGGCGGGCCGCGTCTCCATGCACGGCGCCGGGGAGGGGCAGCGGGGGGCGCGGGGCCTCGCGCGAACTGCCGCCGCTGCTGCTCAGCGGGAGCCGGGCGGCCTGGGCCCGATCGCGCTGGCCGCCTGGAGCCGGAGTGGGCGCGCACAGCCGGCCGAGCCCGCGAGCGCCGCGCGCGCCCCGCCCCGGCCCGGCCCCCGCGCCCGCCCCCGCGGCCCGGCCGGGGACCCCGCCCCGCGCTTCCGGGAGGGGGAGGGGCGGCGGCCGCCCGGGAGCCCTAGGCCGCAGCCGCCGCCTGCCGGGCGGGCCGGGGTCGCAGCGGCTCCCGCAGGCGCTCCGGCGCCCCCGCGGTCGGCGCGGCCGGGACGGAGGGGCCTCCGCCGGGGCGGGCGCGCGGCGTGGGGAGGAGGGACCGCGTCCAGCCGGGGCTTGGCCGCGTGCCCGCCGGGCCGGCTCGGCGCCGAGGCGAGCCCGGCTGCGGGGGTGCGGTGGGCACCGACTCCTGCTCTGCCGGCTCCCACCGGCCGCGGAGCAGGCCCGCGCCCCTCCACCGGCCCCCGGGCGAGGGCGCTGGGCCGCCTCCCGAGGGCAGGGGCTGGGGCCGGGTCGGGGGGCCTCGGGAGGCGGGACTGCGCCCGGCGGGGCCTCAGCCTGGGCCTGTTCCAGAAGACCGGGCGGAGCTTCTTCGGTGTCTGGCTGAAGTTTCCAACCAGCCCAAGAAGGAAACTGAAAGGGGAGAGGCCGAGAGAGCGATTAGTTCCTAGCGCGTTTGCTACTGAAAACAGCCCGCTTGGACAGCTCGGCGCTGGAAACTTAGCTAAGAAGTGAGGAGGCTGGACCCCACGGTCTCCCGGCTCCGCACCGAGTCGGAGCGGCCGCTCACGAGAGGGGCAAGGGCCGAGAGTCGAAGGAAGCCGCGTCTAGACCTTTATTTACCCCCGTCCCCTTCCTCTCCACTGGCTTCAAAAGCCCCAAGCCGGCTCAGAGCTCCAGTTGTCTCCTCTTTTTAGCCATCTCTGCAACGACAGAGGAGAGAAGTAAGGGGGGATTGAGTCAGTGTGCCTCCAGGAAGCATTTTATTTATGATGGCAAACAGAGCAGCAGCCCATGATTCAGAGTCGCTGCTCCTCAAATTGTGGGGACCCTGGCACCTCATTCATGCCCCTGGACACCCATTTTGCGCCATGTCTGTGCGAGGTTAGGTGTACAAAGTGAACAAGAGCTCGCAGACTACTGGAATAGACTCTAAAAGGCCTTCGGGGAGATAAGGAGTGTTTATTCTCTGAGGTGTCAGTGTATTCCAAGAACTTCAGTTCCCTTGGGGACTTTGTATCAGACAAGGAGTAGGATGCTAAAACTTAATCCCTTCTTTCTTACCCTTTGGAAATATGCACGTTTTTCCTCGAGTCTTCCGGAGTACTTTAGGCATACCTTCATGGTTGTCACTGGTACACTGATGACTTAATTAAGAAGCTCTGCCACCCCTAAGTAGTACTGCAAAGAGAATACGGCGAATACAAAGCTAAGAAAAGTATGAACCTTGATACCCAAGAGCTTACAATCTTGTATAATTTTTTGTGTGCCTAAGTCATGGGTACATAAAGAGATGAATAGCAAAACAAGCAAGAACATGAATCTTTAAAATGTTCATACTCTTTAACCCAGGAATCCTACCTAAAGTAACATACCCTAAGGAAACAACCAAAAAGTGCGTAAGAGTGTATATAAAAAGATGTAATGAAGTGATATCGTGGGAAAATGGTGGGAAAACTGAGAACAGCTGAAAAGTCTAACAGATTAAGTAAATAATAGCGTGTTCACAGTGAGTACTATAGTCATTTAAAATGATGTATTTCAATATTTAGTAATGTAAAAAATTTGTTCATTATGAAAAAATGAAAGGTATAATATATATAGTCTGCTCTCAAGCTACCTTATATATATGAAGAGATACATATTTATCTGCAGTCATGCATCACCTAACAATGGGCTACATCCTGAGAAATGCTTCCTTAGGAGAGTCTGTCATTGTGGGAATGTCATAGTATACTTACACACACCTGGATGGGGTAGCCTACTACATACCTAGGCTAAATGGGATAGTCTGTTGCTCCTGGGCTACAAACCTGTACGGCATGTGACTGTACTGAATATTGTAGGCAGTTGCGAATTAATGGTAAGTATTTGTGTATCTAAATATACGAATAGTATTCCAGTCTTACAGGACTTCATCATATATTCGTTTCATTGTTGACTGAAACGTTGTTACACAACACATAAGTGCTTATAACTTTATGTGTGTATGTGTAAATACAGAAAAGCCTAGAAGTATATATACTAAGATTTAGGAGTGGCTATCCCTGGAATTAAATGTGATTTTCTTCAGTCACTGATCAAAGTCAGTGGAGACCATCATGCTAGGAGGTACTCTCCTAGGGTCAGCAGGGTCTGGCCAATAACATGGCACCAAGATAAGGAGGAAGAAATAGGACAAATGAGCAGAAATGTTTGGGAGCATTACCCCAAATCTCCCATTTGAGGAGATTACCAGATCTGAGGCATTACCATAGGAAAAGCTCAGAGAAACCACTTTATAGTGGGCTTATTCCCAACAAATAAGCTATAGGGGATGGGGGACAATGGACCATAATATTCTGAGTATAAAAAAATAATCAGAATCTCATTTTGTATCCCAAGGTTAGTGAGGCTAGGAACTTGTAGATTACAGCAGGATGTAACTTATCTGGACACGGTGACTTGCACATGTTAGCTGGTCTGTTTCCCTGTACCCATTTATCTCCTCACCACAACTGACTTTCATTTCCTTCTTTGACCATATTCCTACCATTGAGCACCATTCTAATGGAAAGAGAAGAAAGATGCAACACAGGAGTTACTGGTTCTGCTGGGTCCTATGCAGGCATTACCCAGTATTCCCTAGGGGCAGAGCAGAAATGATTGACAGGGACTGAGCCCAGGTTCAGATCCTGCCCAATTGCTCATCACATTCTATTCATTCATGCATTCACATGTTTTTTGAATACCAACTACATGTCAGACATCCGTTCAGTGTTGGGCATATAAACACTAGATCCACAGGTGCCTCTTATCCCATCCTAGTAGGGACCTGGTCTCCCAGAATCTGAACTGAAGTTTACAATACCGTAATTGATTAAACTCAGTGTGACAATAGCTGTCGTTTCCACTAAGGAAAGAAAAGTCTCATCCTCTCACCCTCTCCCTCTTGTCACTTTCCCTCCACCCCCAAAATATAATTACAGCAGGTCATATACTACTGTAATTCCAGAAGGAGAGATTTTGAGGGTCTCCATAGAGATTATGCATTTTCTGGTCTCCATGGAGATACTCAGTAGCCCATTGAATTATTTTCATCCCGTGGTCCTCTTTGTCTTTTGTGTTCACTTAAGGACGTGAATTGGGCAATGAATTGTGCTCTGACATATATTCTGGACCACAAAGGACATTTCCATTTCCCTATATAGAGCCCCTCCAAACATAGAGCCCCAGTGTATTGACTTCCCTTAAGCCAGTTCGTAGGCAGTCTCAGCAGAGCTCAGAGTGCAGCATAAAACAAGAATTCAACAATCAATCCCTTCACTTCTCATTCTGAGTTGAAAAGATAAACACCCCCAAATGCCACTTTCTAAAGAACAGCTAGACAAGTAGCGCATTAGCAATTTAAATTCACAGATTAAAGAAAGGGACTTACATAGTGAACTTTAAAGAGAGAAATAGAAGTAGCTTGGGTAAGTAACTAACAGAAGGCTTGACAAATTTCTACACGTGTTTAGTAGGTGAAGACAAATTATTAAGATCAGTATAAAGAAGAATTGTCTAGTCATTGCTGGATGACACAACGGCTAGAAAATGTATGCTAAAGCCCTAGAAAAATATTCCGGCTACATGAAGAAATGCTGGCAAACGAAGTTTCCTTCTGTGGGTACGAAGCTCAGAGGGCAGGCTCTGACGGGGACATCACTCTTAAGTTAGTTTTCAGTTGTACACTGCATCGATTTGCTAGGGCCGTCATAACAAAAGAGCCGCAAACCAGGTGGCTGAAACAACAGAAATGTATTTCCCCACAGTTCTGGAGGCCAGAAGTCTGAGACCAAGGTGTCGGCGGGGTTGGTTTCTTCAGAGGCCTTTGTAGATGGCTGTCTTCTCCTTGTGTGTTCACAGGGTCTTCATGTGTTTGTGTTTCCTAATCCCCTCTTTTTATGAAGACTCCAGCCATATTGGATGACGGCTCACCCCAATGACTTCATTGTCACTTAATTGCCTCTTTAAAGTCCCTATCTCCAAATATAGTCACATGCTGAAGTATGGGGGTTAGGACTGCACCATTAACTGGGGGCAGGGCGGAGGAGACACAATCACCCCATAACACAGCCCCTTCGCTGTATATGAGTTTCTGGGCAGCTCCCTGTAACTGGGTCTTCCAGGCTCAGCTGCAGGAAAGAGAGCTTCCTTTCTCCTCTCCCCAGGCCTATGGACCTTTCTACACACTTCATATTTCACATTTCTGCTAGTAGGCATTGCTTCATATTTCCTTGGGCAAAGATCCTAAACTTTCTCTTCATAGAAACACTCTAGCACGACAAGCCTCTAGTCACTGGACAGCTGGGAGCAGAAGCAGGACCTCATCCGTGTTTCTTGATAAAATATTCCTGATTAGAAGAAATCATCTAGAATACATGACAAAAATCTGGCAGCAAAGAGTTCAGAATATTTTGCACACCTATAAATAAATAGTCATTTCTGACAAAAGGTTTTTTTAAATAAGATCTGCCTTTCTCCCCACTGCCTCCTTCTCCCCTGCGTCTGGCTGTACTTGGAGTTGCAATTTACCAGGATGGCTGGGGGCTGAGTCTCCAAGGGGCCAGGGGGCCTTTTGTTGATTACTCCCTACGTGGCAGTTCTAAGGGCTCACACTAGGGAACTTCAAGCTGTTTAGAAGGGCTCACTTCAACAGGCTCACTAGAAAAATTCTCATGTGCAATTTTGCTTGGCAACAAGCCAATTAACAGGGCTTGTCGCCCTCTGAACAGTGGCCACTTGACCCTGCCAATCAGCTTATAAAGGCTTCAGTGTACAAAGACTCATCAAGCACTGTGTGTGGATTTCCCTCCCTCCTGAAGCTAGGTTTGCTTTCAGACGCATCCAGAAAGGGCACACGTGAAATCATCCCCAGAAGGGTGATGTCATCCAGCCTATAGTCACGGAACTGCAGCCCCAGTTTTTAAAAACTCTTGGCCCTGTTTTCTGACAAGGAAGACAAATTGTAGAAAATGATTTTAATTTTCACTTCAAGCAGATGCAGAGAATTATGTGCTTAGAAACATTGCATAACCACACAAAGGTAAAATATGCCCATGAGTTGCGGGACGCACAGAACTTAAGCAAGCTTGGAATCCTCGTGACAATGTTGACCTAAACACTACCCTATCTTCAAGGCTTCACGTGCAAAAAAGATGAGCATGTAGTCTTGTAATCTTGTTCCAGTCCATTTCTTATTTGGTTTCCTAAAGAAACCAGGTTAGAGATCTATTAGTCAGAACTCTCTGAATAACAAATGACAAAAACCTAGCTCAAACCTCCATAAGCACAAAAGGGAAATTTTAGCTCAATAACAGAAATCTATGCTTGGCTAAATCAAGCTTGGATCAATCCAAAACAGGTTCAATGATAAAATCAGAACTCTGTCTTCCTCTGCCCCTCACCTCTTCTAACATCTACTTGGCCTCATCTTCATCTGGTGTGGTGTCAAGAGCAGCTCTGTGTAGTCCTTGCAATCTTAGAGAGAAGAGAGCGACTTCTGCCTATATTCCAAATCTAGTGGAGGAACTCAATTTTGTGCATGTCTGTCCTTGGGACCAGAGGGCAAGAAGCCAGGGTGATGGAGGGTCCATCCAATGATGGAGGGTCCATCATTCCAATGTATGGAATGATGAAATAGGGGCGGGGCAGATCTCCAATGGAACTGTCCTGAAATGTTCCAGACTTAGGCTGCCTAGCACATGTGCACACGTTCTCCCTCTCTTTTTCCATATGTATAACTTCTTTTGTGTACTTCCGCCCCCACACACACACAATACGGCCAATCCACGAGTAACCACTTATGTTCTCACCTCTTCCCCAAAGCAAGGCATCTATGGTGCTGTCCCATACCCAAGCACCTGCTGCTCAGGTCATCTGTTTCCAAGTCCAGGGGCCCTGGACAATAGGCATTCCTCTTTGTCAAGTCTAGATGTGGCTTTTCACAGGCCAGCTGTCTGTATCTAAATGGTAAAAATAATCACCCTTTATGTGTTATAACACATGTGTTATATTATAACACCCTTTATGTGTTATATTATGTAGGGAAAAATGTTTACAAACAACCTTAAAAAAAAAACTCTTTTTTTTTTAAAGGGAAAGGGCTGGCGTCACCATCAGTTCATAACACAGGGGATACCCTTCTGGAAAGTTGGGTGGGGGGTGCCTGGGTCAGCCCTGGGCTGCACCAGGCTCTGATCTTTGGGAGAGTCTCCCTTTTCTGTGGTTTTCCAAGGCTACCTTGGAGAGAAGCCTAGGACAGAATGACCACCCCACCCCTATTGGTGAAGATTTGGAGTCCTTAGTGCAGATGTCCCCAACTTTCTCCTTCATAGCACCCTTAGTACCTCAGTAATATTGTCATAGTGTGTCTGGGCCAAAAGAAATACTTAACAGGCCAATTAATTAAGAAGATACGTCCAAACAACTTAATATGCACTTCTGTCTTAATAACTTAGTAGCCATTTGAAGAAATAACACTGTGAATTTAAAAATAATATTTTATTTTCATTCTTAAGTATCGTAATTACTAATGGGACATATGTCCCTATTGGACACTGCACAACGTCCCAACGTTAGAATCAGCTTGAACACCATCACCTTCATTTCTTGTTCCACATCGATTTGTGTGTGTGTGTGTGTGTGTTTTGTATCACAGCAACTTCCAAAAATATAAGCAACTGCTTGCATAAATATGATATCGTTAAAGAGAATATAGCATGATCTGAACTACTTGTCGGTGTGTGTCTGACAGATGTTTAGTCCTGCTTTATTTCCCAGAAAATGTAAACTAT
The DNA here is from genome assembly GCF_040939455.1 of Microcebus murinus. Taxonomy (NCBI): domain Eukaryota; kingdom Metazoa; phylum Chordata; class Mammalia; order Primates; family Cheirogaleidae; genus Microcebus; species Microcebus murinus. Next base: position 18,328,912 of record NC_134116.1, on the reverse strand, counting down.
TGCATGACACCTCTGTGAATTTTCTACAGTACCCAAGGGCAACTTGGGGCACAGTTTGGGAACCATGGGTTTTAGAGATTAAACAATCACAGGTCTGTGATTGCCCTCTAATAAAACTCCTTTGTAAACCAAGTTTTGAGAATAGGTTCTTGCATCTAAACTCATCATTGAAAGCCTCAACCCTGTGCCCCTTGTAGTTCTCTGCCCCTGAATGAAGGGATTGGAGTAGTAGACAGGGTTAATCTGCCTCTTGCCCCCTGCATGTACGCCATGACTGGGGATGGGGGAAATCATTACTCTGTCAGGAATTATTGCTCTGCAGGAGGAGGAAGGAGCCTGGAGGATCAGGGTCATTCAGTTCTCTAACTTCTCCAGAGTCCCAGGCAGGACCAGCTACGTAATTTGGCAGGCCCAGTGCACAATGAAAATGCAGCACCCTTGTTCAAAGCATATTAACCATTTCAAGGCAGCATGAGCAGAGCCCATGCTCTTGAAACCAAGCACAGGCCCTTCCAAGTGCAGGGCCAAAGGCAACTGTATGCATTGTGTGCACAGTCAGCCAGTCTGGTCTCAGCCTTCCTTCCCAGGGGCTTACCTGCCTCTCTGACTTGCTCTCACTTACTTCAACTTGGGAGGGTTAATACAGCTTTTGCATTCTACAAGAAACACACTTCTTCCAATTTTGGATAGTTGGCACAGGCTGGAAGGTCTTTCCTCAGCAAGACTCCATGGCTTTCATCCAAGACGCCATGGCTTCCCGATGGGCCAACTTGGCTAAAGCTGTTTCTTGCAACTTACTAAACGCCGCAAAAGTAACCCACACACTTGGCCCAGCTTTTCCGACTAAGAGCTTCCTAAACATTGGACTATGGCCCAACATATGGCAGCTGTCCATGCCCTTAGTTCAGGGCAGTGCCTGAGTATCTAGAGCCCTGGGCCAGCTGCCTCAGGCAGGGAGCACCCTCATCTATTTAGATCAGTGGTGCCTTACAAACTCTGTGCTTCTTCCTGTAAAAGGGGAAGCACTGTTGTAACATTTCATCCTCTGCACCTACCCAGTCCAAAGTCTGTAAGTGACCTGGGGCCTAAGGCATGAGAGGCAGCAATTAAGATAGCTTCGGGTCATGGCTCATTGGATCAAGGTTCATCAGCTTCCCAGACACAGGGATTCCTGCCATCTTCCCCTGAGCCTCACCCATGCCAGCTACCCTGTGTCAACGGAAAAAAGCCAAACCCTGTAAAAATAATTTTAAAGAGATTTATTCTGAGCCAAATTTGAGGACCATGACCCAGAGCCACGCTCAAGAAGTCTTGAGCAGTGGACTCGACGTGACTGGGTTGCAGTTTGGTTCTTTTTGTTTGTTTGTTTGTTTTTGGTTTTTTTTTTTTTTTTGAGACAGAGTCTCACTTTGTTGCCCAGGCTAGAGTGAGTGCCGTGGCGTCAGCCTAGCTCACAGCAACCTCAAACTCCTGGGCTCGAGTGATCCTTCTGCCTCAGCCTCCCGGGTAGCTGGGACTACAGGCATGCGCCACCATGCCCGGCTAATTTTTTATATATATATCAGTTGGCCAATTAATTTCTTTGTATTTATAGTAGAGACGGGGTCTCACTCTTGCTCAGGCTGGTTTTGAACTCCTGACCTTGAGCAATCCGCCCGCCTCGGCCTCCCAAGAGCTAGGATTACAGGCGTGAGCCACAGCGCCCGGCCCGCAGTTTGGTTTTTATACATTTCAGGGAGACAGGGGTTACAGGTAAAGTCATAAATCAATATGTAGGAGGCATACTTGGTTTGGCCCAAAAACGTGGGACATCTCCAATCAGGGGGCTTACAGGTTATAGGTGGGGTTAAAGATTGTTTTGGCTTGTAATTGGTTAAAGACGTGAAGCTTTGTCTAAAGGCTTGGAATGTTTCAACAGAAGGAGCTGTTATCAGAGATAAGTCACCAGGTCATAGATTTGTTGTGTAAACTGAGGACCTGCAGGTGTGTCTTGCATACCCTTAGGCCTGTTAATGGGTTACAAAGGATGTCTCCAAGAAGGGAGGGGGGCATGATGAGGCATGTCTGACCTCTCTCCTCCTGGCAGGCAATTTAATTTTAGGATATTCCTTTGGTCACAAGGGGGTCCATTCAGTCAGCCGGTGGGGGTTGAGCCTTAAAATTTTACTTTAGTTCACACCAGTCAGTTTTCCTCCGGCACCTTCCATTCCTGGTCCCAGTTTTTATACTCATCTGGACTCTTTTGGCTTCCTAGGACAGAAACCCTGTCAAAACTAGCTTAGGCAGACAGAGTAATTTACTGTCTTGTGGAACTGGGAAAGCCAGTATTTATAAATCAGCCACAGTTGTGTTTTAAGATTGAAATTGCAAGAGGTGAAGCTAGCTTCTGACAACTTGATCTAGGGATTCAAACAAAGTAATCAAGACTGTGGGTCTCTCCCGATTTTGACTCACTGGCCTCTGCTCGCATCAACTGTCAGGTGGGCTCTTTCCACCTGGCAGCAGGATGGTTGCTGCCAGCCTGAGGCCTTCATCATCCTCACAGGTTAAGAGCCCAGATTTTTTTTTAATTTTTTTTTTTTTTAATTTTTATTTCTGTATCCACTGCTAAGAGTCATAGGAGAACCCACATTTAAAGGTAGTGGTCTTTCATGATAGATCTGCCAAAAGTCTCAGGGAGGTCTCTGGCCTTTGGTCGTGGAATAAGAAGGCAGAATCATCTCATCTGAAACCAGGACCACAGGGCGATTTCTTTGGGAGGGGGAGGGATGTACCTCAATAAAATGATACTGAACAGACAAGAGCCCTGTCCCCGCTGGAGAAGGGCAGTTGGAGGTTTGCTCTGTGCAGCTGCTTATTCTAGCAGTGGGGAAAACTTTATTAAGGAAAACTTTTTCCATAAAGGGCCAAAAAATAAATATTTATTTTATTTTATCTTTTTCTTTAGAGACAGAGTCTCAATCTGTTGCCTAGCCTTAGAGTGCAGTGGTGCAATCACAGCTCCCTGTGGCCTCATACTCCTGGGCTCAAACGGTCCTCCTGCCTCAGCCACCCAAGCAGCTGAGACTATAGGTGCAACCACCACACTCAGCTAATTTTTCTATTTTTCGTAGAGATGGGTTCTTGCTGTTTTGCTCAGGCTGGTTTTGAATTCCTGGCCTCAAGCAATCCTCCCACCTTGGCCTCCCAAAGTGCTAAGATTACAGGTGTGAGCTACCATGCCAGGTCTAGGTATTTTATGTTTTGTGGACCATATGGTCTCTTCTATAGTTACTTAGTTCCATAGTTTTATCACCAAAGCAGCCATAGACAATGATAAACTAATAAGAATGGTTGCATTCCAATGAAATATTGTTTACACAAACAGGTGGCAGGCCAAATTTGTACCTAGGGGCCATAGTCTATTGATACCTGACCTAGTTGAGTGATCTTGGTAAGTGATCTTGGGTGAGTGGTCAAAACCATTGAATAGTGTTCAGACAAGCTTAGGGAGGTGCCTGAAGGAAGAAAAAGAAATTACAGCCATACTATATGGATAAGTAGAGTTAACAGAAAGAGATCAAGGAGCCATCCCAGACTATGGGCTATAAATAAGTCCATAATACATAATTGTAGTTAAAGATAAAGACGGGGTTCAAAATACATATATAACCAGTGAAAACATGAGGCACACCTCTATATAGAGGAGTCAGACCTTTTGGGAATGTGACCAATGGACCTTCATCATGAAAAGGAAATGATAGAAGATTATCTATGAGGAATTTTGAGCTCTATGAGGTCAAGGTTCAAGTTTAGTTTCTTTTCTTGAGATCCCAAGGGTGTTCTTACTGAGGATACAGAAGAATCACTTAGTAAATACTTGTTTATTTATAAGTCAAACACAGGCAAATTTAAAAATTAAAATTCTATTATTTAGAAAATGCTTAAAAACATAAGGAATCTGGCACTTACATACCAATGGTAGAAATGGAAATTGGTATGATTTTTCCTAGAGGAACCTTTAGTAATACAATAAAAGCCTTCAAATATTCATACTTTTTGATATATTTTTATTTCAAGTTATTATAGTTAGGGTATAATTACAACTACTTAGGAATGTATATATGAAGATGAGATGATATCGCTGTTTATAAGAGGGAAAAAATAGAAACAACTTGAAATATCCAATTATAAAAGTGGCTAAAAATTATGATGCATTCATAGAATGGAATAAATTCTATGTAGCAATTTAAAATAATTGTACAAATTAACATTGACATACTTATTAAAGATGTTTATGGCTAGCCATGGTGGCTCACGCCTATGATCCCAGCACTTTGGGAGTCTGAAGCAGGAGGATCACTTGAGCCCAGGAGCTGGAGATTATAGTGAGCTATGATCATGCCACTGCACTACAGCCTGGGCAACACAGTGAGACCCTGTCTCTAAAATAAAAATAAAGATAAAAAATAAAAAAATATGTTTATGATTCCCATATAGGTAAGTGAGAAAAGCGAGTTTCAGGAAAGTATCTATAATAACATTTTTTTCTTTTTTTTGAGACAGAGTCTCGCTCTGTTGCCTGGGGTAGAGTGCTTTGGCGTCAGCCTAGCTCACAGCAACCTCAAACTCCTGGGCTCAAGTGATCCTTCTGCCTCAGCCTCCCGAGTAGCTGGGAGTATAGGCATGTGCCAACACGCCTGGCTAATTTTTTATATATATATTTTTTAGTTGCCCACATCATTTCTTTCTATTTTTAGTAGAGACGGGATCTCACTCTTGCTCAGGCTGGTTTCAAACTCCTGACCTCAAGTGATCCGCCCGCCTCAGCCTCCCAAAGTGCTAGGATTACAGGCGGGAGCCACCATATAATAACATTTTTCATTAGAGTATATGTGGAATTCTGCCTCTGCCAATGCTGAATGTTTATTTCAGGAAAATCCTGCCATTAGGAATGATTAGAAAAGCTAGATAAGATCATTAATAAAGAGGAAAAAAACACCTTATGCTTGAAGGTATCAGAGAACTAGCAAGGGAATTTGTAGAGCCAAGATCCGGAGGGGAGGAAAGCTAAGAGACATGAATCTGGCATTGGGGACTGCGTTTCTCCTTGAGGCAATTGCTAATTTGGAAGACAATTCGGTTGCAAAGGATCAAACCAGAGGTTTGGCACTTTGGCAGGGCCAGGTGGGCAAAGTTTGGATTTTGGTGCCCTGTATGGAAGAGAAATTCTGGCAAACAATCCAGGCTTTTGATTGGGACTACAAAGCACTACATCCTTAGAGTAAGGGTAAATTAAAAATAGACTAACTCTTACAAGGAACGAAATCTTGCTTCTGATTAGCTGAAAAAATTAGATTAAGATTATCTACCTCTAGCCCACCAGAATTAAACATAAATCTTCTCTGGAGGAAGATACCATTATCTAGAGACTCAAATAATCTCTACGTTTTTTTCATAAACAATGTCTGGCACTTGATAAAAAATAACCAGGCAGGGTGAAATAGAACTTACAAAATAGGCTAAGTGCGGTGGCTCACACCTGTGATCCTAGCACTCTGGGAGGATGAGGCGGGCGGATTGCTTGAGGTCAGGAGTTCAAGACCAGCCTGAGCAAAAGCAAGACCCCGTCTCTACTAAAAATAAAAAAAATTAGCCGGGCGTGGTGGTGTGCACTTGTAGTCCCAGCTACACAGGAGGCTGAGACAGGAGGATCTCTTGAGCCCAGGAGTTGGAGGTTGCTGTGAGCTAGGATGACGCCACGGCACTCTAGCCCAGGTAACAGAGTGAGACTCTGTCTCAAAAGAACTTACAAAATAAAATCAAGCATACAAGAGGCAACGCTTGACAGAAAACCAAGAGAAGTTACAATAAAAACGGACTGATAGGCAATATGGAAGTAATCAGAATGAACTATGACTAATAGATTCAAGAAATTAAAATGAGATGGAAAATTTTGAGACAACTAGAAAGTACAAATAAAGAATCTAATGAGAATTCTAAAAATAAAAAAAAATAGGCTGTGCTGGCTCACACCTGTAAATCCAGTACTTTGGGAGGCCAAAGCAGGAGGTTTGATGGAAGCCAGGAGTTCGAGACTAGCCTGTAAAACATAGCAAGACCCCATCTCTACAAAAAATAAGAAAAATTAGCCAGGTGTGGTGACTCACACCTGTAGTCCCAGCTACTTGGGAGGCTGAGGCAGGAGGATTGCTTGAGCCCAGGAGTTGGAGGCTGCAGTGAGCTATGAATCCTGCTACTGCACTCCAGCCTGGGTGACAGAAGACCCAGATTCAAAATAATAATAATAATAATGAAAATAATAAAAATTGAACATTAAATTAAAATGATGGGTTTAAAGCTGATTAGATACAACTGAGGAGAGATTTAATAAATAGAGAAATAGGCCAGGCATGGTGGCTCATACCTGTAATCCCAGCACCTTGGGAGGCCAAGGCAGGAAGACTGCTTGTGGTCAGGAATTTGAGACTAGCCTGGGCAACATAGTGAGATCCAATCTCTATTAAAAAAATAATAGCAATACTCCAACGTGGATGCCCTGGGGGGTCACTCTACCCAGGCTCTGTCCAGGTGGCATAGGGGAGCATAGGGCTCTGCCCCATGATGTACAGTCCCTTTCCACGACGTTGGAGATGAATCTGGGCTTTGTGTCTGCACCTGCATATTCCTACGACTTCCCAGAGTCCTGTGGACAATGACTGACTGGGAAGACAAACCATGCAGGAAACATGTCAAGTGTGAAAACAAAACAAAACAAAATAATAATAACAATGACAATAAACAGAGAAATGTGTGTGTGTGTACACACTGAAGCTCGAAACGTAATGTTGAATAAAAGAAGGCAGGCATGAAAGAACACTATATACACAGAGAGGAGTGCTGTGTGGTTCTACTTATATCTATAGTTCACAATCAGACAGAACTAATCTATGGTGTTAGACATCCAGAGAATAGTTACATTTGGGAAAGAGGAAGAGAATAAGGTATGAGAATTGAGGGGGCTATTTCTTGAACTGGGTGTCCACCGTGGGTCAGACTCTGATCAAGAAACTGGGCTATGGTGGTAAACAAAACAAAATTCGTGCGCTCATGGAGTTTATATTTCTAGCAAACAAGGAAATACATAGCACATTGCATGGTGATAAGTGCAATGACGACAAACAAAACCTCTGTGTCTAGGCAGGTTTGGGTAGACACCTGAATAAGGAGAGGGAGTGACCCATGAGGCTTTCTAGCCTGTAGTGGTCAAGGAAGAGGGAGTGTGCCTGGAACATTCCTGAAGTCTCAAGAAGGCTAGTGTGTCTGGAGCCAGTGTGAGTAGACAAGAGAGAATGGAAAGAGAAGGGTCACTTGGAGCAGATCACATAGGGACTGCTGGTCCATTGTGAGGACTCTGAACTTTACCTTTGTGAGATGGGGAGCTCTAGGACAGTTTGGAGCAGAGGCAGGAGACGATCTGACTGAAGGTTGAAATATATCGCGCTGGCTGCTGGATGGACAATTGATGGATGGAGACAGGGCAACTGTGGGGCAGGACCACTAGAAGGCCCTGGTTCTGCTCTAGGCAGGGTGTGATGGGGGACTAGACCACAACAGTGTTATAGGAATCATAAAAATTACAGATACAGGCTGCTGTCAAAAAAAAAAAAAAAATAGGAATCATAAAAATTGACATAATTCCCAATCTATTTTGAAGGCAAAGACAACAGGATTTGTTGATGGAGTAGATGTGGGGTATAAGAAAAAGAGAAGAGTCAAAGATGACTCCAAAATTTTTGGGATGAGAAACTAGTAGATTGGAGATGCAACATTTATTGAAATGGGGGTAGTCTTCAGAAGTGCAGCTTTGGGGGTTGTAGGGCTGTCATAGCAGAATCAACTCTCTGTCCTGTTAGTACAAAGGAGGCAGCAACTGAAAAGACAGGGTGAGGCAGAGTGGATGAAGAATGCCAGTCTCACGTGCAACGGTGCCTTTGTAGTTGGCTCACACCACAGACAGGTTTGTGACCCGATTCATTTTTCCATAATAAAAAAATGTCTTTATTATGGAAAAATAGACATAACAAAATTTGCCATTTTAACCATTTTCAAGCATACAGCAGTTCAGTGGCACTAAGTACACACACACCATTGTGCAACCATCACCCCTATCCATTTCCAGAACTTTTTCATTATCCCAAACGGAAACTCCGTGCTCATTAAACACTCACCCCCCATTCCCCGTCTCCCAGCCGCAGGCACCCATTGTTCTACTTTGTCTCTATACATTTGACCACTCTAGGTACCTCATGTAAGCCCATTAATTTTCAAAAATATTTGTTGTTAATTTTGCTCAAATCACATTTCTTTTGGCAATTGTTGCATTTTAATAAAGTTATAATTAAGGCAAACCATAATATTCACTCCTGGAAACCATTTTAGCTCATATCCATCATTCCCCTCTGAATGTTCCTTTACCTTTACCTTGTCAGAAGGTACCCCCCACCCCTGGAAGTTCCCCTTACCTTTCTGCTGACGGTCATGTGCTCCTCCTATAGATTCTACAGCACCTCAAGGGCCGGCTGTTGGGTTTCTTACCAAATAGGCAGGTTTAATTATTGTCATCTACCCAGTACCTGACTCAGCACTTGACATTCAAGAAAATGTGGGAGGCCGGGCGCTGTGGCTCACGCCTGTAATCCTAGCTCTTGGGAGGCCGAGGCGGGCGGATTGCTCAAGGTCAGGAGTTCAAAACCAGCCTGAGCAAGAGCGAGACCCTGTCTCTACTATAAATAGAAAGAAATTAATTGGCCAACTGATATATATATAAAAAATTAGCCGGGCATGGTGGCGCATGCCTGTAGTCCCAGCTACTCGGGAGGCTGAGGCAGAAGGATCACTCAAGCCCAGGAGTTTGAGGTTGCTGTGAGCTAGGCTGACGCCACGGCACTCACTCTAGCCTGGACAACAAAGTGAGACTCTGTCGCAAAAAAAAAAAAAAAAAAAAAGAAAATGTGGGAAAAGAAGGAAGATGGGCAGAGAGGGAAGGAAGGTGGGAAGGATCTAGAATATAATGTCTTTCTATTACCTGGAGATTATTGGATTGCAGTAGGGCCACCTTGCTGCAGTTTACTCCTGGTCCATTGGGCCAGATGAGATGCAAATGTATTCTAGAAATGTTGTTCAGTGTCATTAAGTGGAAAATTATTACATGATGACTTCCGGAAGCATCTTAGTATCTTCTGACTATTGCAATGATATTGAGACTGGACTTATGGACCAGAGCTGTCGAATGGAACTTTCTGCAGTGGTGGAAATGGTCTGTATCCATACTATCCATTAGAGTAGCCACTAGCCACAGATGGCTGCTGAACACTTGAAATGTGGAAAGTGTGACTGAGAAACTGAATTTTTAATCTGATTTAATTTTAATGAATTTAAACTTTAATTTAAGTAGCTCCATGTGGCTAATGTCTACCATTTGGATAGCTTAGTTATAGACTCAATATTGGAAATCATATTTTCTAATTTCCTCACTTTACAGATGTAGAAACTCAGTCTTAAACAAGTGATGGTGGCTCACGCCTATAATCCTAACACTCTGGGAGGCCGAGGCAGGAGGATCGCTCCAGGTCAGGAGTTCGAAACCAGCCTGGGCAAGAGTGAGACTCCATCTCTACTAAAAATAGAAGAAAAATTAATTGGCCAACTAAAATATATAGAAAAAATGAGCCGGGCACGAGCCGATGCTCTCTTCCTATTATAAGAGAGGATGTGTCTTCCTTGCATCCAAGTCCACTTCCTCTGCCCGTCCTCCCTTCTCAGTGACCTCCCACTACCTCTGGTTCCCTAGCACTTCTGGGGCTTCCGTCTCTCACTTTGACTCCATCCTTCCCATCAGCATTTAAACATGCTTGTATCTCTTCTATCTTAAAAGAAACAAAAATAACCTTCTCCACCTTACATACCCCTACCATCCCAATATCTCTTTCCCTCCACAGGCAAACTTCTTGGAAGTTTGTTCCATTTCCTTACCTTACCATCCCCTCCCGGGCCCCTCCAACCTGGTGCTCACCCCCACCCATCACTCTGCGGAAACCACACCCATTCACCAATGGCCCAGGCGGATGTATCTCATGGGCAATTTGCAGTCATTTATCTTTTCACTGTGGTTGACTATGCTGCCTTCTTGAAGTACTCTCTTCTGCTGGGACCTGTATCACAACATTCTCCTGATCTCCTCCAACCTGTTAGTTTTCTCCTTCTTAGTCTCCCCAGTGGGCTCAATCTATGTACACCCACCTTTAAATCCTCAAGTCTCGGTTCCAGGCTTGCTCATCCTCTCACTCTGCTTTGCTCCCTTGGGTCTATCATATCATCTAGTTTTCCTGATGATGTTCAATTTGTATCTCTAGCTCTCTCTCTGGAGCTGGAGACTTGTAATTCCAACTGTGTCCCTGCGATCTCCGTTTGGATGTTTCCCAAGGTAAAGATCTTCCCCCACAAACTTGCTTCACCTATTGCATCCTCAACATCAACTAGTCAGACCACACAAACCCACTTGCTTAAAAACGTGGGACCCATCCTTGGTGATCCTTGGTGATCCTCATCAGTCACTGAGTCCTATTATCTTACCCTTTAAGTAGCTCTGACCTTCATGGTTTCCTTCATCGGTGCTGTTACTACCCTACTCTAAACCCCTGCTACTCAGTGCGGTCCACTGGGAACGTCATATTCATCTGGGGGCCTGTTAGAAATGCAGTGTCTCCCATGGCACCCCAGACCTGCTGAATCAGAATCTACATGTGAAAGTTTGAGAGGCATCTCTCCAAACCACCATATCTGTCCACCTGGTGTCTCCGTTTCTATTCTCACCTTTTCTAACAGATTCTCTGCACAGCAAACCAAATTGTGTCACTCACATGCTAAAAGCCTTTCAATTGTCTCTCATTTTTCTTAGAATGAAATATATTCTGGGCCAGGTATGGTGGCTCACATCTATAATCCCAGCACTTTGGGAGGCCAAGGCAGGAGTATCACTTGAGGCCAGGAGTTCGAGACCAGCCTGAGCAAGAGTGAAACCCCGTCTCTATGAAAAATAGAAAAATTAGCCAACCATGGTGGGACACATCTGTTGTTCCAGGTACTGGGGAGGCTGAGGTGGGAGGATCACTTGAGCTCAGGAGTTTGAGGTTGCAGTGAGCTATGATGATGTCACTGCACTGCAGCCTGGGTGACAGAGCAAGATCATGTCTCAAAAAAAAATATATTTCATGTAATCTTCCTTTAATATGCTAGTGATTCAAGATGGTGTTGTCCTTTGCCTTTCATCTTTCCTGTATCTCTTTTAAGACAAAAAACATTTGACAGCTTTAATTTTTAAAAAGGACCTTAAATCACGAAAAGTTTTATTTAATTTTGTTCTTTTTTGTACAGATGTTACATTTGCTTTGCAAAAGGACTATTTCTCAGATCATGCAGTTATTTCACATAATAAATGCATATTAAAAACTCTCAATTATTAAAGAAGTGGTTTTCTCTTTAAAACCACTTTCTCTGAAAGCTCATGAGAAACATTTTTGAATAGACAGGATTAAGAGCTGAATGTTTTAATGCATGGAAAATAAAACTCTTTCTAATTTTATTTTTTTATGAGGAAGACATTATCCCAGATATTATGGCCACTTCTTTAAAAGAATATCATCTGATATGCCCAAAAAGGTGAAAAATAGGTTTATCATTCTGTTTCAATTCCCATGTGAAAAGCCAGTGCAAGGCTGGGCGCAGTGGTTGACGCCTGTAATCCTAGCACTCTGGGAGGCTGAGGCGGGAGGATCGCTCAAGGTCAGGAGTTCCAAACCAGCCTGAGCAAGAGTGAGACCCCATGTCTACTAAAAATAGAAAGAAATTAATTGGCCAACTAAAAATATATAGAAAACAATTAGCCTGGCATGGTGGTGCATGCCTATAGTCCCAGCTATTCGGGAGGCTGAGGCAGAAAGATTGCTTGAGTCCAGGAGTTTGAGGTTGCTGTGAGCTAGGCTGACACCACGGCACTCTAGCCTGGACTCTGTCTCAAAAAAAAAAAAAAAAAAAGCCAGTGCATGAGTAACCTATGGATCTATGAAAGCAAAGGCACTACTGTTGAGTCTGTAAAATCCATTTTTTTAAAAAAAGATCCCTTTCCCTAGTTCAAATGCAAAAGAGGAGTTTGGGAATAGACATATTCCATAAGTCTACAGAATTCAATCCAAAATATAAAATTCAGTGCAGATTCTCTTCAACAGCTTTCTATACCTTATAATTTGCAGTGGGGTTGGGGGACCGCAGATAGATCTTCATGAGGTGTGTCTGGAATGTTGGCTGAAGGCTTCAGGGACCCCCACTTTCAGGCTGCAGAGTCCAAGATACTTCCAGAAGACCGCAGAAGTCCTCCTCCAATGGCATGGACCCCTCTGAAGCACTGGATGGCAACCACTATGGGTTTATAGGGAAGGATGTTCTGGCCATGGAGGGCTACAAGTGAAGGCAGGATTTTTGAAGGACAACTTCAGGAGAGATGACAGTGGCTTCTGCAAAGTAGGGACCAAAGAGCCTTAAACTTGGGATGAGTTTGAAAGGCTAGAACTTGGAGGAGGAGGATCAGAAGATCGAAAATACTCAAAACAAGTAAGTGAAAGAAGTCAGTCACAAAGGACCACATATTTCATGATTTCAAATGATGAAACGTGCAGAATAGACAAATGCTAAGGGACAGGAAGTAGATTAGTGGTTGCCTGGGGCTGAGGGGAAGGGACAAAGGGACTGAGAGTTGATGACTAAGGGGTGTGGGCTTCCTTTATGGCATAATGAAAATGTTCTAGATTTGATTATAGTGATGCTTATATAACTCTGTGACTATACCAAAAGGCACTGAATTATATATTTAAATGGATAAATTATATGGCATGTGAATTATGTCTCAATAAAGCTATTAACAAATAAAAATGAATAAAAGTAAATTTTTAAAAATACCCTCCCAAGAAAAAGACAAGGAAAAAGGTTTTAAAGATATTGAACCGAGTTATTTTTTGTGATGCTCGTACAACTATTTCTTGATTTTTTTTCCATGTCAGTTATCAACCATCAACTAACTTCTTGCTATGTAAGATTAAGATTTAGCTTCTCACACATGTGCACACGTATACTTTCTCCTCCTCCAGCCTTCCATTATAGCTGTGTTGTAATTTTTGGTAAAATCAATATTCAGTGTTGATGACTCTCACATTTGTATCTCCAGCAGAGTTCTTTCTGGACTCTGGACCATATCCAAGTGCTTACTAGACATCTGTACTTTCATACTAATAGGCATCACAAACTTTACTTTTCCAAAACCAAGCTCCAACACCTGCTCCTCTTGTTGCCTTTTCCATCTCAGCAAATGGCAAGGCCTTTTCCCCAGTGGCACAAATCAAACCCCCCAGACAAATCTTTGACTCTGCTCTTACCCTCCCATCCATATCTGATCTGTCAGCAAATCAGTTTGGCTCTACCTTCAAAATATATCCAGAATCTGACACCTCCCACAACCTCTGTGATACCCCCTTGGTCCAAGACAACATCATGTCTCTCCTGAATCACTGCCATGGCCTCCCAGTTAGTTTTCCTGCTTCTGTCCTTGGTTGAGTCTATTCTCCACAAAGTGATTTGGTTAGAATAAAGTTTGTAACATGCTACTGCTCTGCTCCAAAGCCTCCACTGGTTCCTCATTGCAGGAGAGAACAAGCCAAAGCCTCAACAAAGGCCTGCAAGGCCCTGTGCAATCCAGCCTCGGTCCACTCTTGACCTCTTCTCACACCAGCTTTTTCTCTGGCTCACTCTGTTCTAACCAGACTGGCCTCCTTGTTGTTCCTCAAACACTCAATGCACAGGCATACTGCTACCTGCAAATCTGGGAGAGAACCTTTCCTGACATCCTCCTTCTATATGCACAGGTCATGTTTGCTCACCTCTTGCTCCAATGTCACCTTCCCCATGAGGCTTTCCCTGGCCACCACATCTAAGATTGCAACCACCCCCATTCCTGGGACTCTCAATGCCCTTGCCCTGCTTTACCTTTCTTTTTACAAACTCATCACCATCTCACATAATATTTATATACATTATATTTACATATATTAATTTTCTGGCCACTAGAATATAAGCTATATGGGGAGTTAAGACAGTTTTATATACAACTATCCACCTAGTGCTGGTGCATAGTAGGTGCTTAACAAATTAATGAATAAATATTTATAGTATTTTGATTATGTAAATATTATTTGCAGTCAGTCCATATAGTATACTATGATTTCTTTTTTTTTTTTTTCCTTATATACCTTTTTGTGTACTCTGTAGTTAAAAATTGACATTTGGTGGCCGGGTGTGGTGGCTCACGCCTGTAATCCTAGCACTCTAGAAGGCTGAGGCAGGGCGGGGGTGGGGGGTGGGGGGTGGGGGGTGGTGGTGGTGGTGGTGGGGAGTGCTGGGCATCGCTCAAGGTCAGGAGTTTAAGACCAGACTGAGCAAGAGTGAGACCTCATCTATACTAAAAATAGAAACAAATTAATTGGCCAACTAAAAAAATACATAGAAAAAATTAGCCAGGCATGGTGGCGGATGCCTGTAGTCCCAGCTACTTGGGAGGCTGAGGCAGAAGGATTGCTTGAGCCCAGGAGTTTGAGGTTGCTGTGAGCTAAGCTGACGCCATGGCACTCTAGCCTGGGCAACAGAGTTAGACTCTGTCACATACACACAAAAAATTGACATTTGGGGTTTACTGTTATTGTTGTGGTTGTTTTTGCTTAATATCCTATGTGCCATAGTCAACCCATCTCTTCAATCTCTAAGAAAGTGTTACTATTCTATCTACACATTCATCCTTTGGAGATATTCCCTCAACTTAAAATGGCTCTGGAAAAAGAGGCTCTTTGTACTATTCTTGCAATTTCTTTGTGTTTAAGATTGCTTCAGAATAAAAAGGGAAAGATAAAATGAACATCGAGTGAGCAAGAAATAATTCTTGGGGAAAAGATATGGTGACAGAACTCAAAAACTCAACAGCAAACTTAGAAGATCAAGCTGAGGAAATCTCATAAGAAAGTAGAAAAAAATTTGGAACTTCTACTATATGAATTTTGCACTTCCTAAATTGATGCTCTATCTTAGCTTTCCACATTTTTGTTCCACTTTCTTGGGTACCATTTGAAAGTAAATTGTTCACATGGTGTCCTATCATCCTAAAATTATTTTAATATAAATTTCTTACAAACAGGGTATTGTCCTATATCGGAACAGTAACAATAATATTTTACTGCTGTGTGATCCTTGGACCCTATTCAAGTCCGGTCATTGTCCCAGTAATGACTTTTTTTTTTTGAGACAGAGTCTCACTCTGTTGCCTGGGCTAGAGTGCTATGGCATCAGCCTAGCTCACAGCAACCTCAAACTCCTGGGTTCAAGCAATCCTACTGCTTCAGCCTCCCAGGTAGCTGGGACTATAGGCATGTAACACCATGTCCAGCTAATTTTTTCTATATATTTTTAGTTGTCTGGCTAATTTCTTTCTATTGTTTTAGTAGAGACTGGGTCTCGCTCTTGCTCAGGCTGGTCTCAAACTCCTAACCTTGAGTGATCCACCTGCCTCAGCCTCCCAGAGTGCCAGGATTACAAGCGTGAGCCACCATGCCTGGCCCAGTAATACCCTTTGTACCAAAAGCATCTAGTCTAGTATCATTTAGTTGTCATGTCTCTTTAGTTTCCAAAATCTGGAACAGATTCCTCAGATTTTCATTGACTTTTCAGACTGACCTTGTAATACTCTTGCCAAAGACACATGACCAGATTGTAATCATACAGAAATGCAAAATGACGGGAGGCTGAGGCAGAAGGATCACTAGAGCCCAGGAGTTTGAGGTTGCTGTGAGCTAGGCTGACGCCACGGCACTCACTCTAGCCTGGACAACAAAGCGAGACTCTGTCTCAAAAAAAAAAAAAAAAAGAAATGCAAAATGAGAGACAACCTACAAAGTATCTGGGCTGTAACATTCAAAAGGGCGGTGCTCACGTTCATCACGTGATTAAGGTGATGTCGTCACTGCAAAGGTGCTTTTTCCCCTTGGTAACTAATAAATATTTTTGTGGGGACTTTGAGACTATGTAAATATATCATTCCTCATCAAACTTCCCATTTATTCATCTAGTGATATCAGTATGGACCCATGGATCCCTGTTTTATTTAATAGGTCACACCTTTTATTATCATTATTTATTTTGGTCTCAGAATTAACACAGATTTGCCAGTGGAAGCCCATTCAAGCTGGTTTCTATGAGCTTTTGACCTGCTCCCATTGCTCTTGGCATATTTCCGTATTTTCTGGTACAAGATGGTCCAAACTCATGTAATACTTTCTCCGTCCTCACTCTGGAGTCAGCGATTTGTCTAAAGAGCTCTGGTTCCTTGAGTGGAAGATCAGAAATAAGTCCCTAGGTGTGCTCATTGCCAATTCCAGGATCTCTCACAGATGGGGAATGTGTGTGCATGTGATTGTTCACATTCACGCATTTACATCAACATGTATTTCTCTATATATCTAACTACATCTGTTGAAAACCACAAGTCCACGCCAAGATCTCCAATTCCAAAGCAACAGCACAGGGTCCATTCTGGTTTCTCCCTTTCTCTGTTTGTACCTCTCTTCTCCCACAGTGAGAAACCTGGCCACCATTTTCCTCCATATATTTACTTATTTGATCAATCTTCCTATCTGTAACTGTATGGACTGAATGTTTGTGTATCCCCCAAAATTCATATGTTGAGGCCCTAACTCCTAGTGTAATGGCATTTGGAGATGGGCCTTAGGGGGGCTCGTTAGGATTAGTTGAGGTCATGAGGATGAGCCTCTCATGATGGAATTAGTGCCCTTATGAGCAGAGACGCCAGAGACCTTGCCCTCCCCACCCGCCCCTGCTCCCTTCCATGTGAGGACACAGTGAGAAGGCAGCTGTCTGCAAGCCAGGAAGAGAGGCCTCACCAAACACCAAATCCGCCAGCACCTTGACCTTGGACTTCCAGCCTTCAGAATGGTGAGACATAGATTATGTGTTGTTTATGCCACCAGCCTCTGGTGTACTGTTATGGCAGCCCTGGCTGACTCAGACAGTGACCAGTCTGCCGTTGCAGGTGTCCCGCTCAGCTGCCCTGACACACTCTTCACCACACAGGGGCCCAACAAACACCCTGCACCCGCCAACGCCACCACCCCCACCCCACCCCACACGCAGACGCTCTCCTCACCCTGCTGAGGTGGTCACTGCCACCTTTGTCCCCTGTGCTGACACCCTCCCCACAGATTGCCATCCTCACCCACTGGGCAAAACTCCCAGAATGGAATTTTCCAGTCCTTGGCCTTAGGGTCAGGGTTGGCTGTCGGGGTGTGGGAGTCCCACGTGGGACAGAGGGTAGGGAGCTTACAGTTCAGTGTCAACCATCAGGGTAATCCCCCCCCCCCTCAGCTCAGCCTGGTGTTGCTCAGTCCAGAGGGATCCCGGGCCTCTCTCCCCAGAAATGAAACCTCCATCTTTTGCTAAGGAGAGGGGCAGGAATCCAGGAATCTAAGTGCTTCTTTTTTTTTTATTTTTATTTTTATTTTTATTTTTTTGAGACAGAGTCTCGCTTTGTTGCCCAGGCTAGAGTGAGTGCCGTGGCATCAGCCTAGCTCACAGCAACCTCAAACTCCTGGGCTCAAGCAATCCTCCTGCCTCAGTCTCCTGAGTAGCTGGGACTACAGGCATGCGCCACCATGCCCGGCTAATTTTTTCTATATATATTAGTTGGCCAATTAGTTTCTTTCTATTTATAGTAGAGACGGGGTCTCGCTCTTGCTCAGGCTGGTTTCGAAGTCCTGACCTCGAGCAATCTGCCTGCCTCGGCCTCCCAGCGTGCTAGGATTACAGGCATGAGCCACCGCGCCCGGCCCTAAGTGCTTCTTAAACAGCATTCCAACCTGGCCTCTGTTCTCAGGAGGCACCAGCAGTACTGGAATGCCTGAGTCCTTTGAGGTTTGCCAAGACCAGCTCACTTCTAGGGTCCCGCACTGCCAACTGAAACGTCACCTCTCTCTCTTCTAAGTCAATCACTCGCTTATCTTCAATGGCAGTGACTTTGTTAAAAAAAGAAAAAAAAAAAAAAAAAAAAAAAAAAAAAAAAAAATCACTCGCTTATCTGCTTGCCAGCTAGGTTTTTTTTTCTCTCCCTCTCTCTTGTCTCCTTTCTTTTTCCTTTGTTCCTGTGGGCACAGGTCTTTAAAAAATAATCCCTTTACCATCACGTTAGTGGAGTCTGAGGAGGGAGTGAAGGTAAAAAAGTGTGTCCAATCTGACAAGCTGACATTAGTGCTTTACAAAGCACATTTAATACACAGTCCATCCTCCGGATTCATGGATTCCATATTTGAAAATTGCTGACTCTCGTAAATATATTTGTAACTCCAAAATCAATAGTCGCTGCTCTCTTCCTCGGTTGTTTGTAGACACGCTCAGAGCAGCAAAACATTCGAGCCCCCTAATGCCCAAGTTTTCCCCCCGGGGTTGGACAAGGTAACACCCTGCTTTCCTGTCTCAGTTCTCATACTGTAAACAAGTGTCCCTTTGGGTTTGTTTAGTATCCTGGTTTTTCAATTTTTGTGCTTTTCCGTGGTGATTTTGCTGTTTAAAATGGTCCCCAAGGGTAAGGCTGAAGTGCAGTCTAGTGTTTCTAGTCCCAGGAAAGCTGAGATGCGCCTTGCAGAGAAAATGTGTGTGATATAGGAGACTCTTTCAGGCACGGAGCTATGTGCTGCTGACCAAGTTCCGCGTGAATGAATCAACAATAGCTTTTGGCCGGGCACGGTGGTGGCTCATGCCTGTAATCCTAGCACTATGGGAGGCCGAGGCAGGAGGACTGCTTGAGCTCAGGAATTCGAGACCAGCCTGAGCAAGAGCAAGACCCTATCTCTACTATAAATAGAAAGAAATTAGCCAAACAACTAAAAAAGAAAAAAATTAGCGGGCATGGTGGCACGTGCCTGGAGTCCCAGCTACCCAGGAGGCTGAGGCAGGAGGATTGTCTGAGCCCAGGAGTTTGAGGTTGCTGTGAGCTAGGCTGATGCCATGGCACTCTAGCCCAGGCAACAGAGTGAGACTCTGTCTCAAAAAAACCAAAATAACAAAAAACAAACAATAGCTATTAAACAAGGTATCTTTAAAGAGAAACACATGTAAAACAAGGTTATATAATCAGTTGACAAAGCTTTCAGGGACCTACTTCTGCATTTCCTCTAGAAGCAATGATTGAGTATTCGCTAATTTGATGAAACATAGCTGCATTGAATGACAAAAATCAATTGTATATATTAAACATTTTTAAATGTTTATTTCGTTTAATTTATTCGTTCACTGCCTTTTTTGTTTCAACACCTTTCTTAAGGGATAACTGGCATACATTAACCACGTACATTTAAAGTGTAGAATTTGAGCAGTTTTGACATGTGTATATACCTGTGAAACCATTATTGAAACCAAGATAATGAAAATATCTGCCACAACCAATGGTTTCCTCACATCCGTTGGTCATCCCTGCCCCAGGCAACCACCAACCTGTCACTGGACATTACTACGCATTTTCTAATGCAAACTGATATATGTTCTATATGCATAATATAAAATCTTGTACCCAGGAGAGGGTTTTGTCACATCAAGCCAGGAGCACGTGGCATTGGCTTCACAGACAAGCAGCGATCAAGGAAGACATGCAGTCCAGATGGCAAGGTCAGTGACCTTATAATGCTCCGGCAAAATATGTCACCAAACTGAGCCTGCAGTATCTTGAATTTCTTAGCTTTTTAGATTGCTAATTCCATTCAGATAGCATATAGTATGATATACCCTTTCTTTCTGGCTTCCTTAGCTCAGCATAATTATTTTGGGATTTATCTATGTTGTGTGTATCAATAGTTCATTCCTTTTTATTGCCAGTAGTCTTTATCGTATGGATCTAAGACAGTTTGATTACCCATTCATTGTTGATGGATTTTGGGGTTGTTTCCAGTTTTGGGCTATTATAAATAAAGCTGCTATAAAAATTCATTACGAGTCTGTGTATGGACACAGGCTTTCATTTCATTTGGGTAAATATGTAGGAGTGAAATAGCTGGGTCATAGTGCATATGTGTGTTTAGCATTTCAAGAAAATAGAAAATTTGTTTTTTAAAGCAATAACTTTTTATGTTCCCAACAGGCATGTATGAGAGTTCCAGTTGTTTCATATTCTGAACATTTTTGATTTGGTAGTTTTTTAAATTTTAGTTACTATAATAAGTGTACAGTAATATCTCTTTTTTATTTTACATTTCCCTAATGATTAAAAATATCTTTCTACGTGCTTATTTGCCATTCATATGTCTTCTTGGGTGACGTATCCAAATCTTTTGTCCATTTTTAATTGAATTTTTTATTTTTCTATTATAGTTCTTTGAAAGTACTTTTTATCTTCTGGATACAAGTCCTTTATCAGATACATTGTTTGCAAAATTTTCTCTCTGTGGCTGGTGTTTTTTATTCTTTTAATAATGTCTATCAAAGAGCAGAAGTTTCTAATTTTGGTGAAATCCAATTTATAATTTTTTTCTTTTATGGGTCATGCTTTTGGTATTATACCTGAAAAACAATCTCTGCTTTACCCAAATTCTTGAACATTTTCTTCTATAAGTTTTAAAGTGTTAGGTTTTATATAGATCCATGATCCCTTTTGAGTTAATTTTTATACATGGTTTGAGGTATAAATCAAAGTTCATTTTACTTGCATATGGATACCTAATTTTTCCAGCACCATTTCTTGAAAACCCTAAACTTTCTCCTCTGTATTGTCTTTGTATCTTTTTTTTCCACACTTGTGTACCAATCACACAGAATGTATCTGTTGATAATCAGTTGTTCATATAGGTGTGATCTATTTTTGTATACTCTATTTTGTTCCATTGATCTATTTGTCTGTCTTTATACCAATACCACACTATCTTGATGACTGTAGCATTATAATAAGTCTTGAAATCAAGTAGTATTAGCCCTTCAACTTTGTTCTTTTATAAGGGTTATTCTAGGTCCTTTGCTTTTCCATATGAATTCCAGAAGTAGCTTGCTAAGTTCCATGAAAAATCCTGCTGGGATTTTGATTGGGATTGCATCAAAAGATATACATGCCTGAGAGGCGTATCTTCAGTGGCAGGGCAGGGACCAGTTCCAGCATTTAACTACTGGCCATCCCTGGCCATCCAGTGCTCCCCTGACTGGCATTTTGGGGCCATCTTTTGTGTTAATATAACTAGCTCACACCCAAGGCAAGACATCGATAGTTTCCCTCCCTGCTCTTAGGCCAGTCTCACATTTATATTGTCCTGAACCTCTGCGCCACAACACAGAGGCATCTCCAGCTCATGAGCTGCTCCTTCACTGGTTAAGTGGGGACCCCCTACACAGGCCCCGCCCCACACAGCAGGAACATCAGCGATGGTGAGATCCTGGCCGTGTAAATCCAACTGGCTCCTGGCTAGCCTGTCACTAAGTACACAGCCTAATGCCTACTACCTGTAGTTTTCTGGACGAGCTCAGAAAGTTAAAGCTCCACTTAAAACACCAACCATAAAAGCAACTTAGCCTTTACCTGTTAAACAGAAGTCCTTACCATTGCTCTGAGCATGGCGCAAGGACTCTAGACTACTTTTTAAATCCAGTCTAAATTCTCTAAAGCAAATCCAGCTTTGACTCCTTAATGGGGGTCCAGGGAAAGGGTTCTCATCTCAACTATTCTCTATCTACTCAAGCCTTCCCTGGTCCCTCACACAAAGCATTTATAGCCCACCCAGGGTCCTAACTTGGGGAGCCAACAGGACTCTCCAGAAAGAGACCGAGACACGTCAACGGGGCCACTTTTTGAAAGTCTCAAAACCTATTTCTTTCTCTTTGCAAATGGCCTTGTCCCTAACTATCATGACATTCTTGATCCTGCTATTGTTCTATTAATCCACAGTAATCGTCTTAATCTGTGAAATCCAAATTTGTTATGTAGGAAGTGGTGTCACTGGGAATTGAGAAATAGAATTTTCTATGTCGATTACAAAGGAAGCAGGGGAAGGATTTATAGAAATTTGCTATAAGCTGGTTTAGGAAGCGTGGTTATTCAAATAATCTTTTTGAGCCTATTTTTTCTCTGAAATACAGGCAGGAGGGTAATGGCCAAGGCATCACCTTCAGCTGAGGCCGTGGGGCTCTCTCCCCTCCCCTTTCAGCAGAGGAGGGTCTCCAGGAGAACCCCCCTCCCTAGGTCTCTTGCTAATTAAGCTACTTCTTGGTCCTGGCCCTACTCGTCTTACATCTTCTCTCTTTATTCATTCTGGCCCCTGGGGATTCATCTGATTTGCTTTTCTCTTCACATCTTTTATTAAGTATCTAGCCTTTAAATTCTTCTTCCAAAACTAACGTCAAAAATGGGAGACGGCTGGGCATGGTGGCTCACACCCATAATCTCAGCACTTAGGGAGGCCAAGGTGGGAGGATCACTTGAGGCCAGGAGTTTGAGATCAGCCTGGGCAACATAGCGAGACCCCCCTCTCTGCAAAATATTAAAAAAATTAGCCGGGTATAGTGGTAGGTGCCTATAGTCCCAGCTACTGGGGAGGCTGAGGCAGGAGGATATCTTGAGCCTAGGAGTTTGAGGTTGCTGTGAGCTATGATGATGCCACTGCACTCCAGCCTAGGCAACAGAGCGAGACCCTATCTTAAAAAAAAAAAAAGGTGGGGAGAGAATTCCTCAGCTTCCCTTTTCCTTGCTGTCCATCATTCTCTTATTTCAAAATATTTACTGAACACTCCCTGCATTTTTAATTAATATTTGAGTCAGATTCCATCTCTGCCCTGGTGAACATGATAAGAGTGAGGCAGACAGATATTAAACGACCAGACAACCACACAGACTTGAACAAAAGATGCATGCCATTTAAGATTTTAACATTTCTGAACTGAAATACATCTTATAGGTGATGGTGTAAGACAGAGACACTGACCCAGTGGCTAAGTCAGATGAGAGCAGTGTAATATGGTTATCCGTTAGCACTCTCAGGTTTTATCTCTGCTAGTCACCTACGTGTATGCTTCTAAATAATTTGCTGCAGCTGCCCTTTCATGCTGCATTCGCCCGCCAAACAGCCTGGGACAAGGGCTTGCATGTGGGCAGTTTATTTGGGATGGTGACTTAGAGTCCTCCGTGTCAGTTCTCTTCACTTCTAACCCCAGTACCAGTGGCCATAGCATACTAATACCTGTGGTAGGAATGACTCTTGGTGCACAAACTTAAAGTATGCATAAAATATCCATTTCTTTGTGTTCTTATTATCAAACTACGTTTTTCAACCCTCCAGCCCGCTAGGCTGGGGGAAAATTGCACTGTGGTCATTGTTGAGGTCTCTGCTGGGCTCTCAGCAGGAGTTGTTAGGGCCTAGGGCCCATAGATAGCCAACAACCAGCCATTAGCTTCTGTATTATGCTTGCTTGCTTGCTTGCTTGCTTGCTTAGGAGAGTGGGAAAATTTCAGTTGACCCTTATCTGACTCCACACCCGCCATCCTGACTCTGCTAGTGTGATTAAGTTTAGAAACTAAGGAGAAGGGTGGTGGTGCATGGCACAACCGCCCACAAAATATAGCCTCTAGGCCAGGGTCGAAGCACCCTGGACCCCTGAGGCGCCTGACATGCTTCATGTACCCAGTGGAATGCGTTCTGGCTTAGATCACAGGATGCAAGATGTACTCCAACTAAGATAGATGGTGTCCGTAAATTAGGATACTTCAGGCGCATCCTCTGGGCTGAATCTTGGGGATCCTCTGGGCTGAATCTTAGCCATCCTCTGGGCTGAATCTGCAGCCGGTGACTCCTACAAAACCAATCTCAAGGCTCCAAACGCTCCCCATTGTGTTAAAACAAGATAAGATTGTAAGATTGATGCTTTCTCTCACTTCTGTAAAAGTGCTTGCTAATCAGATTTTTAGAGTGTGTTTTTTTTTTTTTTTTTTTTTTTGCCTTTAAAAGGGGGCTGTTTTTCCATTCTCATCACTACTTTCTGTGCCTGCCTCTCTGCAGGACAGGAGTAGTCCTGGCCAGTAAATAAAGGCTCACAATTTGGCCCAATTCGGTTTCTAAGATGGTCTTTTCTCGCACTTGGGACCATAACAGAAGTCAGAAGTTCTATGTGGCGCCTGCAACAGGCACGACCACCTTCCCACATATTGTGCTCTTTGCTGTCTTCATCTTCTGACCCCATGTGGTCTCTTTTGGTCTGGGAGGTCTCGGTTGCCTTGAGCCGGAAGCCCTGCAGTTAGGTCCTGCCACCCCAGGCTTGCTGAGTCAGCGCCTCTGAAATCACAACCCTCATACCGAGGG
This sequence comes from Microcebus murinus, assembly GCF_040939455.1. NCBI lineage: Eukaryota > Metazoa > Chordata > Mammalia > Primates > Cheirogaleidae > Microcebus > Microcebus murinus. The sequence continues at coordinate 18,304,448 of NC_134116.1, read as the reverse complement.
AAGGAGGCTGGAAGGAACCCCTCCTGCTGCCGCCTTTACCTGCCTCAAAGGTGCTCTCCCACTGGCATCCTCCAAGGAAGACAGCATCATCTCTTTAATGAACTCCTGTTTTAGGAAAACTCACAAAACGAGCATCTTTCGAGTGACTTCGCTTTAGGCAGAGTAGCCCCAACTTCCTCTGAGGCACAGCCTTAGTGAGGGGTGGGGGAAGCACAGAGGCCCTGCCTACCCTGGTGGGCCAGAGAGGGGCATTGTGGGAAGGAATATCCCAGTAAATTGTGCCGCCAGGCAGATCATACGTAAGCGATCCTGGGCTATTTGTAAAATGAAAACCCATGGCTTGTGCATTAGTCACGCATAAGAATCCAGAAAGGACTTGAGTTTTTAGATCAGCTTTAAGTCCAGTAGGGGGATTTTGTGGCCCACTGATGGGCCTCCAGCCCTTTTTTAAGATTCTATCTGGGCCGGGCATGGTGGCTCACGCCTGTAATCCTAGCACGCTGGGAGGCCAAGGCAGACGGATTGCTCCAGGTCAGGAGTTCAAAACCAGCCTGAGCGAGACCCTGTCTCTACTAAAAATAGAAAGAAATTAATCGACCAACTAAAAATATTAAAAAAAAAAAAGAATTCTATCTGGTCCCACCTTCTGTCTGTGGAAGACACTTGTCACAACATCCCTCAAGGGCGCTCACTGAGCCCTGGCTTGAGTGGCTCCAGGCACAGGAAACAGCTGCCTCCCAGGGCAAGAGATGCCTTTTCTGAACAGCTTTCATGGAAGGCAACGTCTGTTCACTAATCAGGCTTCACCCTTTGAAGCTTCCATGAGGTTATCTAGTTTACTAGCAGTGGCTCCAGGGACATCATTTTAAAGTTTTTGCAGGACTCTGGGGTACAATGTGTGTGGGCCTGGAGCCTTGAACTCATTTAAAACATTTAGATCTTCTCTTGTTAACTCCTCTCATTAGGACTTTTTGGCCTCTTAAGGATATCTGGTCTTCCCATGCCAGTTGGAAAGTTTCTCGTTAAAAAAATTGAAATTATACCCAATGTACATAGCTGAAAAAGAAAATATAGAAAAAGAAATAAAGTTAATTCAATTATTTAAACAAAATTGTAAAAATGGAATTAAGTAGTTCTTTTTTTTTCTTTCATTGCTTAACTTTATTCTCTTTATAGAAACAGTGGAAGTTCATAGTGTTAAAAAAAATTGGGGGGGGGAGGTCAAGAGAAGAAAACATTACCCATAAACCCAACACCCAGATTTCTTCTTTTCTTAAATGGATAAATAGAAGTATAATCATATGTTTACGAAATTTCCCCCTGGCTACACTGTTTGGAGCTTGCCTCTTCCACTTAGTGTTATGCCTTGCAAAGCCTGCTTTCTCTCTTTTGTTGCCAATAGTGTGCACACAAACACGGTGAACGTTCCTAAAGTCCTAACGTCTGCCGGACTCTCTGTAAGAAATGTGGCATGCACCAACTCCACAAAGTGACACCGTACAAAAAGGGCAAGGATTCTCTGTATGCCCAGGGAAAGCAGCGTTATGATAGGAAGCAGAGTGGCTATGGTGGGCAGGCGAAGCTGATTTTCTGGAAAAAGACTAACACTACAAAGAAGACTGTGCTGAGACTTGAGTGTGTGGAGCCCAGCTGCAGATCTAAGAGAATGCTGGCTAGCAAGAGCTGCAAGCATTCTGAACCGGGAGGAGATAAGAAGCAAAAGAGCCACGTGATTCAGTTCTAAGCATCTTTTTTTTTATTATGAAGACAATAAAATCTTGAGGTTATGTTAATTACAAAAAAAAAAGTCTGCTTTCTCACTCTCACCATTTATCATGAAACCCTAGTCACAAACAGTGAGTTACCTCTTCATTATTCCTATTTCAGATACATCTATTTTTATAAGCTCTTGTATGTTTTGTTCTTTGGGTTCCTGGGACTACTGTTTTAGTTCCTTAAGTTTCACGTACTTGATTCTGTGTATATCCTTCTGTCTGCGTGCACAATGGTTTATAATCTGTCCTTGGCTGGGCACGGTTGCTCATGCCTATAATCCTAGCACTCTGGGAGGCCGAGGTGGGAGGATTGCTTGAGGTCAGGAGTTCGAGACCAGCCTCAGCAAGAGCCAGACCCCATCTCTACTAAAAATAGAAAGAAATTAGCCAGGCACCTAAAAATAGAAAAAATTAGCCAGGCTATATGAAAGGCTGAGGCAGGAGGATTGAGGTTGCTATGAGCTAGGCTGACACCATGGCATTATAGCCTGGGCAACAGAGCAAGACTCTGTCTCAAAAAAAAAGGCTTTGCACAGTGGTAGTATAGTAGCCAATGGTAGCCAATGAGGTTAACCAAGGCACGATTATTGCTAACTAAAAACTTTTCCCAATACCCTGCCATGACAACTTGCACTATAGTCAGCATTGGCAATTTTTGATGGTCCCTACAGGGCTACAGGGACTAAAATTTAAATAAATAAATGAAAACTATAATCTATCTTTGTTTCTGTCACCTATGTATGACCCTACTTTAGATATCTTCCCATTTCTTCCTCCAAAAAGAGCATCATTTGTAATTGCTTACTCAGCAATTGCTTTGGTTAAGCCTTCAGGCCTCTTGAGCCAAGTTAAGTTTTAGAGGCTCTATTTCTTTCCTCTGGACATTTTTGTCATCTGCTTGACTGAGTCCAAAGCAGGGGCTCCAACTCAGGCCCAGCCTGATCCTTTCTGAGAACCTGTTTCTCTGCCCACGCCTCTGCCCCAACATAACACAAGGTGTGCACACACACGGTAAGATCCTGCACTCAACAGTTGACCTGTGGAGTACCCTTGGCTTCGCGGCCACAGTAGAGTGCTGAACTGGGTTGAAGACATCTGGTTCAAACCAAGCCAATAGAGTTTCTGTCCTGGGAACATGGAACTGGGACTCAAGGTCTGTCAGGCTAGCCCTTCCTGAAACTTTCATGAGGAATGGTAGGAAGTAGGGGGCAGAGCAGCCACATCTGGCCCAGATGCATGTGGATGGCAGAGGAAGCCAGTTTTTAGAGAAAGAGAACACAGCAGGCACATAGAAAGACACAGAGATGCTACAGCAGACAAATATGCTCCAGATATGCTTAGATCCCTCTTACCAGGTCTGTGTGTGTTCAGCTTCTGCAAACTGGTTAATGGCCCTCATCGGTGACTTTCTGAGGACTGCCTTCGGGTGTTGGAGCCCCCCACCATGGACAGCTAGAAGCCCCCAGGAGTTTTCTATTCTCCCCCTCACCCCTGCCCATGGCTATGCCCATCAGCGGACTGCCCTGCAAGTACAAAGCTTTAGCTCCTTTGTTGAGGCAGAACAAACTCTGAGTTTTCATCTGCAGCCCTGGGTCCCCATTCCCATGCCCCATGGTTAGTTTCCCCTGGGAGCCTCTCACTCGCACCTGAATCTTGGGCATTGAGAAGAACCTGATGCAGAACAGACGGGAAAACAGGCAGCCCAGAGGAGCAGCAGGAATGCGCCGGGCCTGAGGGTTACTAGTTCCTGGTTCAGCTCCGGCCTGTGGCTTTTGTGACCTCCTCCTAAATCCCCAACTCACTTCCCATTTGGGTTAAATTTGACCTAGGCCATTTCTCTTACGTGTAACCCTAAAAACCTTGCGGCAAGCACCCAGCATTCCCCAGGGCTGGCATAGTCATGCTCGCAAAGTCCGCAGGCTTTTACTGCAATCAAGGATTTCCAACTGCTCCGTCTCTGGGGGATGGATGAAATGATCAGTGGACCAAGTTTAGAATTCATCAGATGTTTTTCCTGGAAAGTGGCTTCCAGCAGAATTTCTAGACTTTTAAGTCACTCATTACTGCTATTTTGGGCCATGTGTATGCTTTTGTATTTATTTCTAAACATTTAAAGGCTAAATATACATTATATTTATGCAAATAAATATTAATATAAATTATATTATATATATGTGTCATTCTTAATTTACAACTTAATTAGCAACTTTAAAAATATTATTTTAAGGGCCGGGCGCGGTGGCTGACGCCTGTAATCCTAGCTCTCTGGGAGGCTGAGGCGGGCGGATTGCTCGAGGTCAGGAGTTCGAAACCAGCCTGAGCAAGAGCGAGACCCTGTCTCTACTATAAATACAAAGAAATTAATTGGCCAACTAATATATATAGAAAAAATTAGCCAGGCATGGTGGTGCATGCCTGTAGTCCCAGCTATTTGGGAGGCTGAGGCAGAAGGATTGCTTGAGCCAGGAGTTTGAGGTTGCTGTGAGCTAGGCTGACGCCAGGGCACTCACTCTAGCCTAGGCAACAAAGCGAGACTCTGTCTCAAAAAAATAATATATATATTATTTTAACGGAAAGTTCATGTCTTCTTCCCTTTTATCCAAAAGTCTATTTATAGAACAAAAACCAAGCGCACGTTCCTTATTTGGTGTTTGTGCTTCTTCCTTCTTCTACTGTAGCCTGCCTGAAAGATATTTTTATTGCTCCTACAAAGAGGTTTTTTTCCCCTTTGGTTCTTTCTTAAAAGCCATGGACTTCATTCAATTTTTTTTGTTTGTTTGTTTTTGTTTTTGTTTTTTGAGACAGAGTCTCGCTTTGTTGCCCAGGCTAGAGTGAGTGTCGTGGCATCAGCCTAGCTCACAGCAACCTCAAACTCCTGGGCTCAAGCGATCCTCCTGCCTCAGCCTCCCGAGTAGCTGGGACTACAGGCATGCGCCATCATGCCCGGCTAATTTTTTCTATATATATTAGTTGGCCAATTAATTTCTTTCTATTTATAGTAGAGATGGCGTCTCGCTCTTGCTCAGGCTGGTTTAGAACTCCTGACCTTGACTAATCCGCCCGCCTTGGCCTCCCAGAGTGCTAGGATTACAGGCGTGAGCCACTGCGCCCGGCCTTCATTCAATTTTAATTGCTAGGTTCTTTCCTGACTGTGATGAAAAGTAATATTGTTCAACAGACCCACTTCACAGTGCTGGTAAATTATAGATAGGGCCAGGATTCAAATCCCAGCCAGCCTGAATTCTAGAGCTCACAGTCCTAATCACAAAACTGCCCCTCACAGCCCTTAGCATGGTGCCCAGTAAAATAAATATATTTGTCAATACAAACTAAACTGTCTAAAGAAGGTTTATCTTTGGTGAGGAATAATCAAATAAGTGGAGAATTTCTCTAAATGTGGAAACATCGTCATTACAACATCACACCAGGCGTGTGAGCCCACAGTCTCGGGCTTGGTTTGTAAACAGCAGCACACACTCAGGTCTCTGGCTTGGAAAAGCCATTTCCCACAAGGCTAACTTCAACCCATCAACTGAATCATTTCTGATTTGGAAACCTGAAATTTTTATTATAATGTTATTTTTTTCTGATGACTAAAGCAACTCATGCAAAAACAGTTGGAAAATACATAAGAAAATTGTAGCTACTGGCTGGACGTGGTGGCTCACGCATGTAGTCCTAGCACTCTGGGAGGCCGAGGCTGCTGGATTGCTCAAGGTCAGGAGTTCGAAACCTGCCTGAGCAAGAGCAAGACACCCTCTCTACTAAAAATAGAAAGAAATTAGTTGGCCAACTAAAAATATATAGAAAAAATTATCTGGGCATGATGGCGCATGCCTGTAGTCCCAGCTACTTGGAAGGCTGAGGCAGAAGGATCGCTTGAGGCCAGGAGTTTGAGGTTGCTGTAAGCTAGGCTGATGCCACGACACTCTAGCCCGGGCAACAGAGTGAGACTGTTGTCTCAAAAAAACAAACAAACAAACCAATCAGCTCTTGTGGGAATTAAGAGTGAGAACTAAGAGTGAGAACTTGCTCATGCCTCATCTCAGGGAGAGCATTAATTTATTCATGAGAGATCTGACCCCATGACCCAAACATCTCTCATTAAGTGCCCCCTCCAGCATTGGGGATCAAATTTCAACATGAGGTTTGAAGGGGACAAATCTGAACCATAGCAGTCACATTCTGAGGCTCCAGGAAGGACACAAATTTGGGGTGGACACAATTCAACCCATTATATGTGGTGAGGAGGATTTCCCATATGCAGAGTAGGATTAAAGAGCACTATTTCCAAAAATCACATTTACAAAGGATAGGCTGTGATCTATACCCCGGACTCTGAACGAGGAATGATGGAGGAAGGAAGTCACTAATTCTTTTTTCTTATGTTAATGGCTGAATTGCTGCCTACTGTGGAAGAAAACAGTTTTGGATTAACTGGACCAATAGTGGGTATTTATTTCATATGCAGTACATCATTGGCTTAAAATAGTAAATGATAAACTCATCCTGAAAAAATAATTTAGTAGATGAAAGCCAAGAGAGAAGCACTGGTAGATGAATCATCTCTTCAAACGTAATGTGTGTTTCTGGGCATGAGAGGTGAGTGCCATTGTGTGAGAAAACATACTAATCACCCCATCTGAGCCGTTAGTAACCCTTAACAGGGACAGGGAACTTGGGTACTGACCTCAGTGGACACTGAGGCGTTTCAGGTCCTTCCTCCCTGTGGATGTGAGCTGAGCCGAGTCACCCTACAGAGATGACAGATGACTTGATTGGATTAATGCCATCGAAAGAGAGAGAATGCGTATTGGAGGTGTTACACATAACAAGCTGAAGTATTTCTTATTAGCCCTGAGTGAGTGCCTGGCCTCTTCTACCTATTTTCCTATTTGAGGATTGTTTTTAATTCCTTGACGGTAAAATTTTTTTTTTTTTTTTTTTGAGACAGAGTCTCACTCTGTTGCCCGGGTGAGTGCCATGGCACCAGCCTAGCTCACAGCAACCTCAAACTCCTGGGCTCAAGCGATCCTCCTGCCTCAGCCTCCTGAGTAGCTGAGACTACAGGCATGCACCACCATGCTCGGTTAATTAATTTATATATATGTGCATATATATATTTTTTTAATTTGCCAATTAATTTCTTCCAATTTTTTTTAGTAGAGATGGGGTCACGCTCTTGCTCAGGCTGGAGCTCCTGATCTTGAGCTATCCACCTACCTCGGCCTCCCAGAGTGCTAGAATTACAGGCGTGAGCCACCACACCCAGCCTGAGGGTAAATTTTTTAAGAATTAAAATAATTAATCAAAATCCATAAAAAGAAAAATGTTATTGTCTAGTTATTTCATTTCCAGAAATATTTGAGTAGGAAAATGTATTCTAGTGGGGTTCATTGATAATTCATTAATTAATGGCAGAATAATTAGATAGTTAATTAAAGGCTGGGACTCTGGGGCAACTGGATGACTTTACCCTAGTCACTGCCTCAGTCTCTACCCCACTGTCCCCATCTGACAAATGGGGGTAATCGGGCCCACTTTCCTATCTCCCCCTGTGGCATTTGGGGGAATTAAATATAATAAAATGACATTCATGACGGTTATGTCTCAGGCCCCTCTCCCTCGTTCTACACACGCTGCCAGGCCATCTGCCTTCGGTTGGCATTGGTGGGCAGGTGTCTCTAGCCCAGATGTCTCTGCTGAGTCAGGAACCCGAGGTCCAACCGCTCACTAACCACCTTCCGGAGTCCCCAAAGCATGCAGATGCTTGGTGACCAGAACTGAACTCACCATGTTTCCCCAGACACCTGGGCTTCTTTCTATTTACTGTCTCAGCCAACGGCATCGGCTGCATCCACTGGGCTGAGCCACCTGAAACCGGGTAGTCACCCCTGCCTCTTCTTCCTCCCCTGCCCAGATCTTCCATCAGACATTCACCAGACCCCCTTGAGATTCCACCCCAGTCTCCCCGTTCTGTCCACATCTGTCCCTTCCTTCACTCCAGCCCAGCTCAGGTCACTATGGCCTCCCCTGGGATTCCTGCAACAGCCTCCTCATAAGACACTCCTCCCCCCTTCCTTCTAACCCATTGTCTACACAGTGTTCCCACAGTTATCCTTCCAGGATGCAAATGAGGTCAGTGTCCCACCCCGTTCCTACTCAAAACCCTCAAAACTCGCCCTGAGAAGGACGCTCAAACTCCCAAAGACGGCCCACACCAGGGCAGTCTGCTCACAACTGAATCAGCAAACTTCTGAGGAGTTTGGGGGAAGCAGAGTCCTTGGCGCTGGGCTTCCGGTTCTCCTCCCCCTGTGTGCCCAGAGGGATTCTGCCTTTGTCCCTTGGTCCCTGCCTGTCTCCCTGTCCTCCCAGGCCAGCTCCTGGGGGCTCGGTGTGTGGAGGCCCAGGAGGGAGGAGGCAGCAGGAAGGGCTGGGGGCCTTGCTCTCTCCTTTGTCTATTTCTTAATACAACGTTGTCTGCATACAGCCCCACTCTGCACTGCAAGGTGCTTTACATTTTTCCTTTTATTTTACACTTACAATGGTTTGGTTCTTATTGCCATTTTACAAATAAGAAAAAAAGGCTCAGAGAACTTTAAAGGCTTGCCCCCAATCCCTCCATCAGCATAAAGTGGACCTAAAGTCAAGTCTACATGTACAGCAATTCCTATTTTCCACTCTCTCAGGCTCACTGATTCCCACTTCCGTGACAAGCCCCTTCTGCTCCTTTTGCAGGGTTTCACCAACTCCACTTCCTTCTGCATTTCTGCTTCTGCGCAAGGGAAGCGTTTCTTCTGGCTTCCCGTCTCAGCTCTCCCACGATCCCTCCGCCGTGCTGTGCTCCGCAGGGCTGACGGGAGAGCTATTTGCAACAAGAAATGAATCTTCTTATTTGAAAATATAATTAATTTTTTGAACAAGTGATTTCTATAAATGGCTCAAAAATTAAACATACAGAAAGACAAAGGGGGAAAACGTAATTCCTGTTGTGATCACCCATCTTTTTTGCTTCATTTTTCTCTTCCCACCAGTAAGCACTTCTATTATTTTCTTGTTAATTGTCCAGAGCTTCTCTATGTGGAACAAGTATCTATTCTTATACACCTCAATTTTTATGCAGAATTTTGCATACTATTAATACATATGCAATTCTGCACTTTGCTTTTTCCACTTAATGGTAATATATATTGGAGCTCATCTATTATCAGGACATAGGAAGTTCTCTCTTTATTATAGCTGCAGAGCAGTTAGTTCAATGAATATATTCCATGATTTATTTAGTTAGTCCTCTAGTGATGGAATTTGGCTAGTTTCCATTCTTTGGCTATTACAAAAAATGCTTCAAGGAATAACCTTGAATATACTTCATTTTGTACATGTGGAATAAATATGCCTGACACAAAGGAAATATTTGATAGATAGTACAAAATACCTATCATTATTTGTCTAATATCATATACCAAAAAGTATCCATTCCCTCTAGCAGTTCTTGAGAATGTTTGTCCAACAGTTTGTGTTGTCAAATTTTGAGATTTTTACCAATCTTAAGAATAGTGGTATTTTACTGTAGTTTGGGATTTTTTTTTTTTTTTTTTTTTTTTAGACACAGTCTCACTTTGTTGCCCGGGCTAGAGTGAGTGCCGTGGCGTCAGCCTAGCTCACAGTAACCTCAAATTCCTGGGCTCGAGCAATCCTCTTGCCTCAGCCTCCCAAGTAGCTGGGACTACAGGCATGCGCCACCATGCCCGGCTAATTTTTTCTATATATTTTTAGTTGGCCAATTAATTTCTTTCTATTTTGCGTAGAGACAGGGTCTCGCACTTGCGCAGGCTGGTCTTGAACTTCTGACCTTGAGCGATCCACCCGCCTCAGCCTTCCAGAGTGCTAGGATTATAGGTGTGAGCCACTGCGCCAGGCCTTTACCGTAGTTTTAAGGTATATTTTGTTCATGTGTAATGGGGAGCATCATCTATTCATATTTTTAAAGCCTTCTTTAGGCCGGGCGCGGTGGCTAACGCCTGTAATCCTAGCACTCTGGGAGGCCGAGGCGGGCGGATTGCTCGAGGTAAGGAGTTCGAAACCAGCCTGAGCAAGAGCGAGACCCCGTCTCTACTATAAATAGAAAGAAATTAATTGGCCAACTAATATATATAGAAAAAAATTAGCCGGGCATGGTGGTGCATGGCTGTAGTCCCAGCTACTAGGGAAGCTGAGGCAGAAGGATTGCTTGAGCCCAGGAGTTTGAGGTTACTGTGAGCTAGGCTGATGCCACCGCACTCACTCTAGCCTGGGCAACAAAGGGAGACTCTGTCTCAAAAAAAAAAAAAAAAGCCTTCGTTATTTCCCTTAACGTTAACCATTCATACTCTTTGCTCTTTTTTTTACAGGATGGTGCTTTGGGCCTTGTTATTGATATATCAGAGCTTTTTATATATCAAGAAAAGTAGTGCTTTTTGATATGAATCATATAAATATTTTTCTTAACTTTGTCATTTGTTTTTTGCTTATAATACTTCGTGCTATGCAAAAGGTGATGCACCTCTTTTTAAAATTAACAACGAGGACTGGTGGCTCACACTTGCAATCCCAGCACTTTGGAAGGCCAAGGTGGGAGGATCACTTGAGGCCAGGAGTTCAAGACCAGCCTAGGCAATATACACACAGCTTTACAAGAAAATTTAAAAAATTAGCCAGGCCTGGAGGTGCATGCCTACACCCCAGTACTCAGGAGGCTGAGCCAGGAGGATCACTTGAGCCCAGAAGTTCAAGGCTTTAGTGAGCAATGATTGTACCACTGCACTCTAGCTTGGGCCACAGAATAAGACCTTGTCTCAAATAAAATAAAACAAACATACAGTAAAACTGACTTTTTTTTGGTACACAGTTTGAGTAATTTTAACACATGTATAGATTGTATAACCACCACCACAATGAGGAGACACAATTGTTCCATCATCTAAACAAATCTCCTTGGTAATATGTGTTTATGGTCATGCCTCTCCTCTACCCTCCAGGGATCACTGATGATATGTTTTCATTCGCTATATAATCTTTCAGGCATTTCTTATAAATGGAATCATATAATATGAAGCTTTTGAGACTGGTTTTTTATGGCTCAGCATAATGTCTTTGAGATTCATGTCAGGTATTGCTACATTGATATTAATAGCGTGTTCCTTCTTACCACTGAGTAGTAGTCTGTTGTGTGGATATACCACAGTTGGTTTATCCACTCACTATTGAAGGACATTTTATAGTTTCCAGTTTTTGGCAATTATGAATAAAACTGTATAAGGTAGGTTTTTGTATAAATATATGGTAAATACCTAGGAATGGGATAAAGTCGAACATACCTACAAAGTATGTTTGGCAGGATGCCAAAAGCATAATCCATAAAAGAAGAAATGGTTAACTAGGTAGCATCAAAATTATATAACTCTTTGCTTGACCCAAGTTCATGAAGACTTTCTCCTGTGATTTCTTCTGAAAGGAATACAATTTTTCATTTTACATTTAGATCTAAGATCCATTTTGAGTTAATTTTTGTATAAGGTGTAAGATTTGCAGCTCATTTTTTGCACATGTATATTCAATTGCTCAAACACCAGTGAATTGTCCAGTGAATTGTCTTTGCACTTTTCTCAAACAAATCAACTGGCCACATTTGTTTATGTCTATTTCTGGGCTGTCTATTCTGTTCCATTCTTCAATGTGCCTGTCCCCTGCCATACCACAGTCTTGATTACTGTAGCTTTATAAAAACCTTAAAAATCTAGTAGTATGATTCTTCTCAATTTAATTTTTCAAAATAGCTTTGACTATTCTAGTTCCTTTGCCTTTCCATACAAAATTTAGAATCAAAACTTTATATGTACAAAATAACCTACTGGGATTTTTAAAAAGATTACCTTATACCTGTACATCTATTTGGAGAGTATTGACATCTTTACCATGTTGAGTCTCCTGATCTATAACACAGTATGTCTCTCCATTAATTCAGGTCTTCTTTAATTGCTTTCAGCATTAAAGTTTTGTACTTTTCAGTGTACAGATCCTACACCTATTTTCTGAGGTTTATACCTTATCATTTCTTTTTTTTTTTTTTGAGACACAGTCTCACTTTTTTCTTGCCCAGGCTAGAGTGAGTGCCCTGGAGTCAGCCTAGCTCACAGCAACCTCAATCTCCTGGGCTCAGCGATCCTACTGCCTCAGCCTCCCAAGTAGCTGGGACTACAGGCATGTGCCACCATGCCCGGCTAATTTTTTTGTATATATATTTTTAGTTGGTTAATTAATTTCTTTCTATTTTTGGTAGAGATGGGGTCTTGGTCAGGCTGGTTTTGAATTCCTGACCTTGAGCAATCCGCCCACCTCGGCTTCCCAGAGTGCTAGGATTACAGGCGTCAGCCACCGTGCCCAGGCCTAATCATTTCATTTTAAGTGAGCTACTATGAATAGTGTATACATATATATTTTTTCAGTATACTTTTTACTGCTATGATACAGATACACAGTTGATTTTTATGTTGACCTTGTATTCTGCAACCTGCTAAATGCATTTATCATATCCAGGAGGCATTTTGTTGATTCCCTGGGATTTCCTATGTAGTCAATCCTTTTGTCTGTGCGAGAAAACAATTTGGATCCTTTTCCGCACGCGTATGTGCTTTACTTCTACGTCTTGCCTTATTGCACTGGCTAGGATTTCCAGTGTGATGCTAGGTAAGATGCAGAAGGTTTTGTGGATTTTGTTTGTTCTTACTTTTGGGGGCTGCATTTATCAATCCTTTCTTACATGAACTTTGGGTTTTGAGTAATGATAAAAAAAGGATTTCCCACTGAAAGTTACTTTATAACTCTTCTTTTTATGTTTTTTGGAAAAAGATGCTAGGGTAGCTTTTGTGAGGTCTGGATAAGAAAGAAAAAGAGATTTAAAGAGGAATTTGTGCAGCTTATATATTTCTTTTCGTGATGTCTGAGAATTGCAATATAAGAACTTGAGTTATTTTGAAACTATTTTTTTAATTGATGGACTCTTTTCTTTAATCACACACCACGCAAACTGGAAGGTGTGGGTAAGAGCTCTGTGTCATATTACCTCAAGGATACAAAAGATATGCACACTCAACTTTAACAAGTGAGTCTGTTTACTAATGTGAAATGAGACATACAATTCAAATGGTGTGGCAAATGATTTCAAGAATGATCAACGTACAAAAAGGTGCTTAATCTTATTAGACATCATGAAAATGGACATTAAAGCTCTAATGTGATACTATTACATCCTCCACACAGTGGCTAAAGTGGAAAAAGACAAACATACACTGAGGATTAGGATATGGAAAAACCAGAATGTTCATATACCGTTCTTGTCCGTGTTAATTGGTAAATCGCTTTGAAAAATTGGTAATTCTATGAAATGTTATCATACATATCTCACGACCCACCAATTATAGTCTTAGATGTTCTAGATGAACACATACATATGTTTGAAAAAGATAGGCACAAGAATATTCATAATAGCACTATGGGAATGGCCCAAATGTGATGCCACCCAACTCTCCATCGACACTAGAGTGGACAAAGAAATTATGGTGCATTCACACTGCTGTATACAAAACTACATAAGAATGAACAAGCTGTAACTGCATGCAATATGTATTTGTTACATACATTATGTTTATAATGTCAAGTGAAAGAACTTAGAAGAATGCATACTACATGAGTCCATTTATATTAAGTTTAAAATTAAGCAAAGCTGTTCCATGGCTTTAGAACTCAAGACAGCAGGTACTTCATGGGGGGGAAGAGTGACACAGGGCATGAGAAGATTTCTGAGAATGCTTGGTTTCTTGATATGAGTGCCATTACATGGGTATGCTCAATTTGTGAAAATTTACCAATTGTACACTTAGGATTTGTATACTTTTCTGTATATATTTTACACAGGTTTTAAAAGTCAACATGTTTTATCTAGTAATTGTGATTGTTAACCGGTGGAGTGAGATACAACTGGCCTCAAAATTACACCACATGATGCATTATTTTTAATGCGCTGTTGGATTCTATCTGCCAATGTTTTATTTAAGATTTTTGTGTTGATAGTCATAAGTGAAATTGGTCTATCGTTATTTTTCCTTGGTGCAATCTTTCTCAAATACTGGGATCCATATGACACTTGTTTCATAAAATGGTTGTGGAAGTTTTTCTTCTTTTTCTAGGCTCTGAAATATTTTAAGTAACATTGGATTTTCTGATCTATAAAGTAGGTGGAAGGTAAAATTCCCCTGTGAAATCTGGGCCTGGTATATTTTTGAGGAAAGCTCTTGTCCTGTTTCCTCAATGGTAATTGGTCTGTTTCAACAGTGTTTTTCTTAAAATTATACACTTCATCTGGGTTTTCAAATTTATTTGCAAGGGTTTGTGTATACTAGAGCCCAGGCTTTTATTTTCTCTATTTTATGCTTGTTTCTAATTTTGTCTTTTTAAAAAAATTTTTTTTGAGATAGGGTTTTGCTCTTTTTCCTGGGCTAGAGTGCAGTGGAGTCATCACAGCTCACTGCAAATTCAAATTCCTGGGCTCAAGTGATATTCTTGCTTGAGCCTCCCAAGTAGCTGGTATTACAGGTGTGCGCCATTACACTTGGCTAATTTTTTCTATTTTTTTGTAGGGATGAGATCTCACTCTTGCTCAGGCTGGTCTTGAACTCTTGGCCTCAAGCAATCCTCCTGCTTTGGCCTCCCAAAGTGCTAGGATTATAGACGTGAGCCATCATGCCCAGCCTCATTTTTAACTTTATATATTTGTCCTAGTGGTTTGACTCTTTAGTTTGTATTTTCAAAGAACCAACTTTTAGATTTACTTAAAGGTTCTACTGTTTTCTCCCAACTCATTAACTTTTGTTTTTATGTTTGAGATTTTTCTCAGCTTTCTTTTGTTTTCTTTTCTTGAGCTTTTTAGAAAGAGGATTTAATCAATTAATTTCCATTTTCCTCAGTTTTATTGATATAGACAGTTACTGTAATAAATGTTCCTCTAATAACTGCTTTAGTAGTATCCAGATTCTGATGTCACATTTTCATTATCTGTATTTTCAAGAAGTTTTGCAGATTCATTTTGACCCCAGAGTTATTTAATGGTGTAATTTGAAATTTGCAGGTAGAATATTTTATTTTCATTATTTCTAGTTTTATTGTGCTATGGTCAGAGACTGTTATGTGTTTTATCTCTTGTTGAGACAGAGTCTTGCTCTGTCACCTTAGCTAGAGTGCAGTGGTGTCATCATAGTTCACTGCAACCTCAAACTCCTGGGCTCAAGCAATCCTCCTGCCTCGGCCTCCCAGAGTGCTCAGATTATAGGCGTGAGCCACTGGGTCTGCCTATGTGTTTTATTTCAGTTCCTTGACATTTCTTGAGATTTTTGTTTGGACCCAAAATATCATGTTTTGTGCATGTGTACTTGAAAAATATATTCTCCATTATTAGGATTTGGAGTACGATATATACAACCCCCCTTATTGAATATGTTGTTTAGTTCTTCTACACTCTACTTTTGTCCACTTGATCTGGCTGTGTTAAGAGTGTTCAGGTCCACTTTCATTAGTGCATTGCTGTTGATTTCCCACATATCTCCCATAACATCTGCTTTCTGAAAGTAGTTGCTTTGTTAATGCCACATGGATATTAACAATTCTTACATCGTTGTGGGGAATTATCACCATAAGCCTTACAAAGCATCCTTCTTTGTCCCTTTTAATGCTCTTTGTTTTGAATTCTAACTCACCAAAATGTCAGGATTGCAACCCCCTTTTCCTTCTATCTATATTTCTGTGGTATGTCTTCACCCATTGAAAAGACTTTAGCTCTTCTGAATGTTTTTCAGTCTATGTCTCTGGTCTATGTTACAGCAGCGTGTTACAGTTTGCTTCTCTCACCAGTCTGAAAATCCATTGTTTCCTGGCAACCAGTGGCAGCCAAAGCATCTGATGACAGTATGACACCCTTTTCTTAAAAGTGACTTTATTTTTTTTTTTTTGCCTCAATATCTCACTTTTTTTTTTCTCTATCATCTAATCATTTTGCTAAAATATGACTTGCTGCTGGGTTATCTGGGTCAATCTCCCTAGCTATGACAGGTAGCATGGACTTTTAGTGTGATGCTCCACTTGGCTTTCATGGAAGGAGGTTTTTCTTTCTTAGATCACTAACTGTGTACCTTAGGCTAGTTACCTAATCACCATAAGCCTCTGTCTCTCTGTCTGAACAAGGGAATAATGATACAACCTCCTTCACAGGACTCCTGTGACAATTAAAGATTGCCATATCTTATCTGAAAAAACCTGCAACGCTGAGTCTGACAGTTAAGTGCTCAGTAAATATTAGCCAGTATGATAGAGAACTTTAATCTAGAAAAAGTACATTTCAGAACACAATTGATCTGTTTAGTATTAGAAGAATAAATAACACCTAAACCCACTTGTTGCCAGTAATATCCTTTCCTCGGATAATAAACAGTATGACACATGCTAACAATTTTGCTTTTTGAATTTTTTTCTTGAACAGTTTTCAAGGCAATTACGTGTATATCATATTTGTTGGTTTTACATAAGAACTGACAGGTAGGCAGTGGTTTTTAAGTAAGCATTCAAAATAAAATTTCTGAATATAAAATTCATAGATGCTCATTGAAGACACTTTGGACATTTTAGAAAATCATTTTTTAAAAAGTAAAAGTCTTATAATCCTAACACCCCCCAAAAAAGGCATTCTCATAATGGTGCTCCCCAACTTTGTTACTATGCATTAAAGAATCAAAGTTGTGATTTAACTTTATATGCAATCTTGTGTCCTGGTTCTTAAACCTGACATAATGAAAACAATCACTTATCACGAGTCTGGTCTCAGCACAGTAACCCATCCACCAAAAACACAGACATGAATCTAAAATGCCTGGAGATAGAACACAAATTTGAGGTAATAAAAAGAAAGAAAAAAAATAAAAGTAAAGTTTTAAGTAAAAAATCTAAAAAAAATAAAATGCCCGGAGAAATAATGTATAACAAAACTTTACTCCACATCTCTTAAGGAGGTTGGGATGGGGAGATATTGAAGCAGATGTAATGAGAATTCTGTGGGAAATTAGCATAAAATGGATTTTGGGATGTTTTGATGTGTTTTCAGGATTAACGCTCCCCTCAGAGAATCCCTAAAGACGGTGACAAGACAATGACTCTTCTCTTGTTTTCCTTCTCTTAGCCTTCTGTGCTAGTTGTCTCCCAACGTCCATTGTTTTTTTTTTGAGACAGAGTCTCACTTTGTTGCCCAGGCTAGAGTGAGTGCTGTGGCATCAGCCTAGCTCACAGCAACCTCAAACTCCTGGGCTCAAGCAATCCTCCTGCCTCAGCCTCCGGAGTAGCTGGGACTACAGGCATGTGCCACCATGCCCACCTAATTTTTTCTATGTATTTTTAGTTGGCCAATAAATTTGTTTCTATTTTTAGTGGGATTCTGGGTGTGGCATATGGTAGCTCTACTGAAGACTGCATTTCCCAGACTCCTTTGCATGAACGCATCACTGTAGCCAAATTCTGGGTGATAAGGGTGTGCATGGGCCTGATGTGAGTAACTTCCAGACACTGGCCCTAAAGGGGCTGTTTCCTTTCCCTCCCCTTTCATCTTGGACTATGGGATGGAAGCCATGCTGAGGACAGCACAGCTGCAGAATGGAAGGAAGTTGGGTATCATCTCTGATGATACTGGGATTCTTTGCCAACCTGCCTGGATTCCTCTGCAAGAAAATGAAACTTCCATCTTGTTCAATAGAAGTTTCTCTGCTAGAGCAACCAAATCTAAATCCTATCTAATATGCTTTCCCACGAGCGTTTATACTTGGCTCTCATTGGCCTTCCGCCTGCTCAGTCCTTTGCCCCACTGGCCTGGCATCTCTGCAAGTGTCTTATCACACAGGTACCATGTATGATAAGACATATCAATAAAATAAGCTCTAGCAGGATTTCTAAGCATTTGTGCAATAGAAGCCCTACCCCGAAAATAAGACCTAGTGATGGGCATGGCTACGCAGCATATCTGCACAACCCATGCATTTCCTCGCAGAGCGGTAAAGACGAAGAAAATAGAATGACAAGAAACCAGCGTGGAAACTTTGTGAAGCCTAGCCTGCAAGAGGTCGTTATTTGGGTGAAGAATTCATGGGATGAAATCACTGACATTGGTAACAACAAGTGTTACCAATGCACTCCAAGCAGGTTACATGGATAAGAGCTGCTCATTTAATGAGAGTTCTATTGCTTGACATGAGAGATTGGGGCCAATGGTTCTAAAGGAAATAGAGTCGAGAGAAATTCAGGATGAAATTTGGGGTTTGGAGAGTTATGATGATGTTCCAGAAGACGACGACATAACTGTATTTGAATAAATGTAGATTGTTGTACTGTACTTAAAAAAAAAATAACACATCCCCTGAAAATAAGCCCTAGGGTGTCTTCTTGAGGGAAAATAAATATAAGACCCTGTCTTATTTTCGGGGAAACATGGTAACTAGTACCCACGCCACTGCCAGCCTTCTCTCCCCCCAGGCCCATCTGCTCCCACCTCTGTCCGGGTCTGGGCATGGAGACCCTTTCCTTCCACCTTTTTGCCTCTCCAACCCAACAAGGTAGGAGAGCCTCCTAAGCATTTTATTAAAAATGATTCAAAACCTTAAAGAAATAACATTTTAATGGCTGAAAATATTTCATTCTAGAATTTTAAAATCAAACCATATTATTGGCTACTTAGGTGATTTCCAAATATTTGCCATTACAAAAAATAACAAGGCACAATGGGAAGAAAATGGGCTGAGGGAGGTAGATGGGAGTTTGACTCCGGTTCCTGTCACTTACCATCTGTGTGATTTTGGACAAGGCATTTTTCCTCTCTGGCCTTCAATTTTCTTCTTTGTAAAATAAACACTCTACTACCCATCTCTCAGATTTGTTATGAAGATCAGAGGCAAGGACAGAAATCAGCCAGGACAGCAGCATTCACCACAGTGGGCTCAACAAAGGGTTGATGATATATTTTTGTATATAATGCTCTTTCTACATACCAGATTTTTCTTTTTTAAGACACAGGGTCTCAATCTGTCACCCAGGCTGGAGTGCAGTGGCACAAGCATAGCTCACTATAACCTTGAACTCCTGGGCTCAAGCGAGCCTCCCTCTTCTACCTCAAAGCTTCTTTTATAACTCCATTGTTTCATTCTCACTTTTCCTTCCCTCAGTAAACTTCACGCACAACAAGGGAGGGGATGTGTTGAAAAGCCATCAGCCTTGGGGACTTAGGAGGCCTAGGATGTCTTCTCAGCCTTTGTCACCTACTCTTCATGTTATCTTGGCAGAAAAGTCAACTTTCTCTGGGCCATAGTTAATGTCTCTGTGAAGTGAGAACTCTGAATAATACCTAAAGTCACTTCTTGTTTAAAGTTCCATGGTAAGCAGAGTGAATGTAGACAAATCTAAGGAATCAAGACTGAAATTGCTCTTCCTAGATGCCCTCTATTAAATATTATGCCACAGCTGAATGACCTGTTGCAAACGTACGTACATTTGTTCATTTTCTTTCAAAATATCTTCATACACCAAAAGGACTCCTGATGAATGCACTCTGTTTCAGGCTACACATGTTCCAACACTTCCCTCACCCCAGTCTCACTCTCTCGACACCTGCTTGAACTTGGGGGCCCTGCCTCAGCTGCCTGCCCCTCCCACCCCATCCTTATTACACTGAAAGCAGAGGTGGCCTTTGGATCAGTAGGTCTCAACCATGGGTGATTCCATCCCCCTCCCTCCCACCCCAACAAGGGAGACATTTTTGGTTGATATAAATGAAGAAGGTGATTGCCATTGGCATGTAGTGGGTAGAGGCCAGGGAAGCTGTCAGACATCCTGCATGGCACAAGGCAGCCCCCAAAACAAGCACCTATCCAGCCCCAAGTGTCAACAGTGCCAAGGTTGGAAAACCATACTTTAGAGATAAGAGAAGCAGAGACAGGGGTGGAGGTTTCAACTCTAGACCCCCGAGGCAGGCTGGTGTTGACTAAGCACACAGAACGTAAGCAAGGGGCAGGGGCTAGCCCTGCACTTCCGCCCCGGTGACAATAGCAACCCCTGGAAAGCCGGTGCCCTCAAGCTCTGCCTGGATGAAGACCGGCCTCACTGGAATGTGCTCCACCTGTGGTCACAGGGAGTTGGACTTTGTCCCCAAACCGCACCCATGACACACATTCCTACACTCTCAGACTTCTTCGTGCCAATCGTGCAGATCGCCCTTTCTATAAATGCAGCTTCTCTCTGCAGCCAGCTCCCTGCAAAACCGGTTCCTCAAGCTTCCATCCCCAGAGATGTGTTTGCACAGCCACTTCCAAATCTCCTCTTCCTTGATTGCATGAACTCAAAGGCACTAGAGGACATTCTAGGAAGGGAGGCCAAGTGCTAGAAGAAGGGGAAATTGGCAGCAAGGCCTAAGAAGGGAAGCTATCAGAAATGATCGTAAACAGCCAGATTGTAATGAGGAAGTGCAACTAAAATTGGCACAAACTCCACCCAAAGGAGGACGATGGAGTAATGTTTTCATGAGTTGAATCCTGAGGGTTGGCTTGGAGTACTGAACAGGGAAAGATGAGGAGAGAGGAATGGTCAGAGACCCAGGAATCAGAGAGGGAAACGGTTTCCGTACAGGATCAAATAACATCCGTCTCTCAACAGCGGAGAGTGGGAACTTATTCCCGGACCACGGCCTGGCAATAATATTTCTTATAGCATCTGGCTTCTTTTACTTTAATTTTGCATTCTCTGTGCAAACTCTGATCTCAATGTGTTTTTTCAAGGTCATGTGTTTCTGTTGACCTGCTAAAACGAAGGCTTGACTGCTTTTATTGTAAGTGTATAAGCGAGTATTTTGGTTTTGTTGAGTCCTGCCCATGTAAAATGCCTATTCACCCTTGAGTAAGTCTGAATTGCAGGGTCTGTAACGCGAGGGATTCTGGAAACAGACCTGGAGGCCTTTGGCAACTTCCATGGCAACGGGATGAGGGGCCGTGTTGCTTCTGGGAGAGTCTTTCAGAAACAAGGTATTACATTTCAGCATGAGTGGGTCTGTGTACGCAGATCTGCACACATACACTCGTGCTCTCTAAAGCCAAAGCCCCTCGCCAATCCTTAGTGGTTGGCAACACTTACGGAGAGAAGATATAAGGCAGGCGTCCTCAAACTACGGCCTATGGGCCACATGCCGCCCATCAAGGACATTTATCCATGCTGCCGGGTGTTTTTGCCACCGCTGCCTGTCCTGCTTAGCAGCCGACTGGTTCCGGGCCCACAGTGTGCACTCCCCAACCGTCTGAGGGACAGTGAACTGGCCCCTGTTTTAAAAGTTTGAGGACCCCTGATATAAGGCCTCAGAGTCATCGTCTCTCTGTCTCCTATGGAAGGATTCTGCCCTCCCAGCCAGTCCAGCTGGGGACACACTCTTATTAATTAAGCAAGACAATGGAGTACCTGGTTGGGAAAAAGAGCCTTTTAAATCATAGCAGTGGGACAGGCAGATGAACCTGAGCATGTCAATACACATAAAAGGCTTTTCCAGGGCAAAACAGACTAAAAGAGATTTCTCAAAAGCAGAATCTCTTGAGCAATCATCGAGGCCAATGTGATTAACCGGGTGGGGACTGGGCCTCTCCCGGTCCTGCAAGGCAGAGCCTCCTTAATCTGTGTGCCCTTGCCACTTGCCTCTCCCAAGTCCCTTCCCTGGTGGTTTCAGCCTTCTTCTTCCAGCTCCTCCAACCACCGGCTTCTGGAATTGTTCCCATCTCAAACCTTCTGCTCCAGACCATGTCTTTGCTGGGGGGATTGAGCCGGCTCAGCGCCTGGGTGCCCTTCTCCACTCTGCTTAATCACACCCAGACGCGCTTGGAGAAGCAGATTGGACTTACAGGTTCCAACAGAAGGAAGTGACCGTGCATCCCTTTCATGGAATGTTGACTTTCTTCCCCCAGACCCCACACCCTTTATCTGAGATCAACACAACCCGAGCAGGAGTTTGAGCTGGTTCAGCTAGGAAAATACCATTCCTGCTGCGACAATATCAAGATGTACAAAGGCCTGCAAAGGCCAAGTTAGTGTGAGGAGCCTATGTGGCAACCAGGAAAGACGCTCGTGGCAAAATGTTCCAGTGAAATAGGGTTGGAATGTGCATGATGCCAAAATTATAGCCTTGTAAAGAACATTTCTTAAAGATATGCTATCAGAAGTATCTAGGTCTTGAGACTTAGGGCTGCTAAATTAGAACACTGGGATAGAGCCTAGGACTTTGAATTTTTTTTTAAGCCAGGCAAATTTAGCAGTGAGGGGTTGTATACCAACTTTAGCGACACTAATGTTAATAAGTTCTGATAACCCACTACCGTTGGACCAGCCAAGGAATTTGAACTTTAAATGAGTTTTCCAGTTGGTTCTTCTGCACTCTACAGAATGACCATCATGTAAAGAACTGTGTGCTCAGGACATCACACTACGGCAAAGAATTGTCATCCCAGATTTAGTGGGATTTAAAATGATTTTTTTTTTTTTGCAGCTTATTTATCCATTTATTTATTTAGAGACGAGGTCTCGCTATGTTGCTCAGGCTGGCCTTGAACTCCTGGCCTCATGTGATCCTCCTGTCTCAGCTTCCCTAGTAGCTGAGACTACAGGTGTGTGCCACCACACCAGAGCTTAGTGGGATTAGTGATGGATTTTTCTTACCCCACAATTTTCACTACTGCTATTTTACCTTTACAAATAAAGTATTTTAATTTTACACTTAAAAATAAGTGAAAATAAAAATAAATAAAAATTTTAAAAGATATGAAAAAGGAGGAAAAAGTGAATTGGATAGAGAAGGAAGTAGAAACAGGACACAGGTAGGCAGCCACTGAATGGCCCAGGTGACAGAGGATGAAGACAGGACTTTTGTAGTGAAGTTGTAGAAAGACAGGACCTTTCGACCTAGACTTAGGAAACTCGGGTTTGATGCCAGCTCTGGGTTACGAGCTGTTAACCTGGGGTAAGACACTGAGCCTTAGCACATTGTGGAGTCCTAATTGAATAATTACTAGTGACATTACTGAGCACTTTCTATGTGCCGGTCCCTGTTCTCAGCGCTTCACATATCATCCAATCCTTATAGAAACCCTTTGGGATACTAGTATTATCCCAATGTTTCAGATGAGAAAATTGAGAAACAGAGAGGTTAAGGAACTTGCCCATCCACTCGGTTAGGAAGTGGCAGAGCTGGGAAAGGGACAGGAACCTGCTTTGCCATGCGTGGATCTCTATATAATGGCAGGAAGCAGCATGTTTCTTTTTAAAGCGGCAGAATGATCCCTTTAATCTGAAAGAAACCTTTAGATTCTTCTTGGTGACATCACACACTGCCCTGTTTCCAAAGGGTCTCTAAGATCCGCACAACCTGAGACGGATACTCTGAACTGGATCAGCTGGGAAAATACCACCCCTACCTTGACAAGAAAGTATTGTCACGGGTCACTACACCTGCCTTGCTACTCCAGGTGTTACCTGCACTTTGAGCTCCGTGAACTGGTTCCTTAAGGCAATTCTTAGGTTTCCAGGTGGGCAGATCTGGGCTCAAGTCCTAGTCCTGCCCCCTGCTGGCTGCGGGATCCCCTGCAACTCATTTAACCTATTGGCTTCAAACCCCACCTGCTGCGCTTGGGCATTACCAGGGATTGGGCATTTAAAAAAGGTGACTCTGGAGAGTGGTGAGTGGGTGAGTAAGTGAATGAGTGCATGAAAAAAAATTTTAAAAAAATGAAAAAGAAAATAAAAACGTGACTCTAATGTGCAACCGTGCTGAGACCCCTGCTTGACCCCTCCAAGCTTTTGGTTCCTTTTGTGTAAAGTGGGGGATCCATTCATAACCAAAACTTATTAACTGAGCACTAATGGGGGGGAGCATCAGAAAAAGCCCATGAATCCAGCACCATCTCCCTCTGTGTTACAGTTGGCGTGTGGTTAGTGGCAGGACTGAGACCCCAACCCGGCTCTTCCGACTCCAGGCCAGTTCCCTCCACTGTCCCACTTCACTCCCGCAACAGAAACTTTTCACACTTGGTCGTTCTGAGGATCAACTAAGAAGCCTGGAGCACCATGCCGGGCACATGAGTCAGGAGAAGTAATAGGCTCATTATTAACTTGAGATTAGAATTTATTCTAACCTACATCTTTCCAGGTATCCCAGAGCTTGCTCTCTATATATCCCCAACCCCACCCCCAATTAAAGCAAGGCATGTGTTCCTTTTCAGTGATTACCAGATGCATAAAAGTGAAAATCAGGGCTCTTCAGTCCTGGATTTCCCAGACCAACTTTGCTCAGGTCTACATCAGGTGTCTTTTGAGGTTACTGCAACGGGGTCTGTTTGCTGCAGCAGAAGAGGACGCTGGCTTTCCAGCCAGGGCGTGGGGCTTGGAGGTGGTGAGGCTGCAGCACAGCTTGAGCCATGTCCCCTTTGTCTTCCTGAGGGTTCTGTTTCAAGAAATCTTTGACTAGTGTCCTGGAGTATCTGAACGACTTCCATTTGCAGTCCCCAAATCCCAGGGCTGTGGCCCCAGGGGGCCAGCTGAGGGCTGTGCATTCTCAAGGTGATGGTATGGCCCACAAGGATGTGAGCAAAGCCCTCCTTGAAATCCCGCCCCTTCCCCTGTGTGTCTAGGAGCCACCTGGAGACGTGTTAAGTGCAGACTGCTGGGTCCATCTCCAGGGGCTCTGACTCAGCACAGCTGTGCTGGGGCCTGAGCCGGGTATTTCTAACTGGTTCTCAGGGGCTGCTGATGCTGCAGGTCTGGAGACCACACTTAGGAAACCACGGGACCAGAGAGACAGCTGTCCCCATCACCTGAGTCTTGTGAGGCTGCCTCTTGGGGATTCTGACAATGACTTTGAGGCAACCTCATGCCTGCCCTGGTATGCCCGCTCACATTCTTTTGTCACATTGGAGGACGGGGGACCATGGGGAGTGGTGGGAAGCAGGCAGTTTGGAACTCATACCTGAGGCTGGACAGGGATGGTCTAGAGTTAAGGAAATCTTACATGCTAGTATTAAATACCAAAGTCGAGGGAGAAAGTAGCAAAGGTAACAGTAGACAGGTCCAGAGACAGCACTGCGGGATGGTGATGCTGGTGAGTGGGGTACCCCCGCCAACATGGACCCCCGCCCTCCGCAGGATGGCTCGATGTTCCAGGTGCAAAGGCAGCAAAAAGGGAGGTGGGGTCCTGATCTCACGGGGGAGTAACTAAAGCCACAGGGGGAGCAGAAGACTACAGACTCACTCTGCTCTGACTTGGGCTGAGGCAGAGGGGCCCAGAGTCCTGAAAAGCAACCCCAGCAAAGCCATGTGAAAATGTCCATGTGATGGACATGTGTTTTTCCCCATAGGGAACCTAAAAATAAGCTTATTGTATGATTCCTGCTGAGGCAAGAAATTGATCTTGAGAAACCGTTTTGGTAGAAACTGATGTCAATGGCACACTGTAGACAATGAGCACCCAGGCCTCTCCCTGGCTGGTCTAGCCAGCCGCTGCTTTCAACGTGCTGGTTCTGTCCCAAGCCCAGAAGCACCCACTTCATTCACTGTGAAGTCGCACTGTAGTCCTCTGCAATGTGACTAACAGCAAGCAAGATGGCTCCGCTGGGGCCAGGCGCGGTTAACTGCTCTCCCTGCAGGGAACACCAAAGCCCCAACGGTGTCCTGAGCTTCTCCCAAGCTCTTCCATTAATCATTCAGCCTCCCTTGGACGTTTCCAGACCAAATGAGGGCACGCTGCCTTCAATGAGAAAAGAATTTGACCCAGCCTAGGAGTGATTTTTTTTTATAAGGGAAAAAACTGTACACTGATTCATCATCATAAAAAACATTTTCAACTAATTGCTCAACTGGCAAAGTGATTTTATCGGAGCATCTTCACGGGCCCATGCACGTGCTCTGAGATGCACGGGGACCAGGTCAACGGAGGCTCCTTTCCCGTCCCGAGAGCCTTGGATCTCAATGCTCTGCATTCTCCGCGGTGAGCACGTTTCAGTTCTGTCTGCTGTGTGTTTTCTTCTTAATGGGGTTTTAATTGCACTGAAATCTATATTGGCTAATATAAGGTCCAGGAATAGAAAGGAAGTGGTAGTAAGATGAGTAAGCGCAAAAGGGAAACACGAAGTGGAAAAAATGCAAATATGATGGCCAAGAGTTAATGGTGAGAAAGGCAGGGAACAGCCGGGCGCGGTGGCTCACGCCTGTAATCCTAGCACACTGGGAGGCCGAGGCGGGCGGATGGCTCAAGGTCAGGAGTTCGAAACCAGCCTAAGCAAGAGCGAGACCGAGACCCGGTCTCTACTATAAATAGAAAGAAATTAATTGGCCAACTAATATATATAGGAAAAATTAGCCAGGCATGGTGGTGCATGCCTGTAGTCCCAGCTACTCGGGAGGCTGAGGCAGGAGGATTGCTTGAGCCCAGGAGTTTGAGGTTGCTGTGAGCTAGGCTGCTGCCACGGCACTCACTCTAGCCTGGGCAACAAAGTGAGACTCTGTCTCAAAGAAAGGCTAGGAAGGGCTGACCCGGGCTTCACACATCATGTAATGATTATGCCGGGTGGGCCTGGACCATCATGGGACAGGCAGGGGAGCTCACTCAAGCTCAGCACTGCTCCTCTGAGGGGTTTTTTAAAAGCATTTTCCTAACTCAGAAAAGATCTGTGCAATGAAATTCAGTGTGATCGTTGGGTTGAGTGTTCACAGGGGTGTTGTTTTGAGAACTTTCTCAGGCCAAGCCCATGATACTGTCGTCACCGTCTGGGGGACAGCTCTGCGTCTATTGTTGGCCACACCGTAATGACAAGATCGCCTCTGAACACCCCGCTACCCGGTAGTTTCAGCCACATAGATGCCCCGTTGGCATTTGCTTTGTTGAGTCCTTTCTTTTTGTCCCCGTCCCTTAATTCTGTAAGGCCGACAGGATTTTCGTGAACAGTAACAAAAATAAAAACAAACAAATAAATTTTCCATGTCTAATCTAGTCTCTGATGGTGTGGACATTTGGGGGCCTGGGTGTTTTTTAACAACCCTCAGCACATCCTACACAGCCGAATTTACGCTCTCAAAATATGGGTGAATCCATTTTAGCGAAATAGAAGCCTTTTCCCTAACGCTTTAGCATACAGGACGAAATCAAGGGACATCTCCTCTGAATATTTTTCTTTCTCCTTCCTTCCTTCCTTCCTTCCTTCCTTCCTTCCTTCCTTCCTTCCTTCCTTCCTTCCTTCCTTCCTTCCTTCCTTCCTTCCTTCCTTCCTTCCTTCCTTCCTTCCCTCCCTCCCTCCCTCCCTCCCTCCCTTCCTTCCTATTTAATGGGAAACAACAGCTAAATCCTCTGAATATTTTTGAGGGAGACTGTTCTGTTTAATGAAGGAAGAGCTTGGAAGGTATAGAAAACTATATCCCCTGAGGTCTGGTTCAGTCTTCACTTAAGGCTGGGGCTCAGGATGGACCCTGCTGTCCCCGGCCATCGGATCCCCCCGAGGGGTTGCTGAGGGGTGCTCCTAGTGCTGTTTATGGGTGATCTTGGTGTCCTCTTTCCTGCCTCCAGCCACGCTGCCTGCAGCGTCAGGGTGAGCTCTGCCGGGGCTTCTGTGTGCTTTCCTGAGGAGTCGCTTCCTGTGAAACTCCAAAAAGATGCCCCCAGAGCTGACGCCTCAGTGACTGGTATGTCCACATGGGGCGGTGCTTCCTGAATATCGGGGAGCCCCCTCAAACTCCTGTCTGGTCATCTGCCCCGGAAGGCTGGGACGAGGGGCCAGGAGGAGGTAGCGGGACCCCCCGGCTGGGCGATGGAGGGTTCTGGAGGTGAGAGAGCTTTATGCCACCTGCTGGCATGTGGCATGGCATCTTTCACAAGCCTTGGCCTGGGGCAGATCACTAATGCCCAGCCCCGGAAAGCGTCCCGGCCTCCTGGACACATCACCATGGATTTACCTTGGCGGGAGGGGAGGACAGTGCTCCGGCCATCCTTGGCCTGGGAGGCGTGTCCTGTCTTCTAGACGAGAGCAGCAGATGGCTCTTACCTTGGTGGACATGAACAGAAGCCACTGAAAGGAGAAGAAGCAAAGGCCTGGTATTCAGAGCTTGCTGTAGCAAGGGAGTTGGCCACTGTCACTGTGTTTGGCAGAGACCCAAAGGCAGGCAGGGGAGTGGGAGAGCTTCATAGTGGGCAAAAGGGACGGCTTCAGGTGTGCCCTGATCGGAGGCTGTTGGTCTGGGACAGCCACTCCCTAGGACAGGGCAGCCCATGTGATTGGTTATGGGGCATAGTTGGCTTTCCCTGGTTGGTCCTAAGTTGAAAGGGGGAACAAAAGTTGGGGAAGCTGTCAGCTATTAACCAAGTCCTGGCCACTTGGGTCTATTATTAGAGGAGTTACGGTTTCCCTTCCTGGGCTGGTTGCGGAGACAGTGGGTCACAGTTCTATTTTTGTGGATGGCCTGGCCACTCTCCATTTGTGCATTCAGTCTCTTGCCTTCATCTTATTGCCCAGGTGTTCTAAGGAAGGATAACAGAGACTGGAGCCCACCAAGGTCAAGGTGGAGAGTGGGGAGGGGGGAAGGGCTCCTCAGTCTCAAACTCACAGGTCCTACAGCTGGCACCTCCCTCGAATGGTCTAATCGCCGAGGGGAGAAGGAACCACTAGGCTGACCCCAGACCAGACAGAGCACAGCCTTGTCTCACCTTCCTCTTAGGCTCTAGTCCTGTGTGCTGGTGACCTCACTTCCCTCCTGTCACTCCTAGCATGAGTGGCCCATGAAGGCCCTAGAATACCTCGCCCCATCGTGCCTTCACGTACACACCCAGTTCCAACACACCTATTCCCTCTCCTCCTGCCCTCAGCCCTCGCCTTCTCCCTCCAATGCCCCATTCTCAGAGTGCAAGGTCTTGGGGGCATTGCAAAACAGCAACACACCCTAAATCTATTAAAATAAAAAAAAGGAAGAAAATAAATAAAACTCATATGGAATTGCAAGGGGCCTCCAAAAGCCAAAACAATCTTGAAGAAAGCCAATGGACTCATACTTTTCAATTCGAAAGCTAATACAAAGTCATAGTCATCCAAACAGTGCAGTCCTGGAGTAAGGAGAGCCACATAAACTGAAGGAAGAGAACTGAGAGTCTAGAAACAAACCCATCCCTCCATGGCCAGGTGACTTTTGACATCAGTGCCAAGTCCATTCACTGGGGAAGAAATAGTGTCCTCAACAAATGGTGCTGGAACATTACTGGATTGCCACCTGCAAAAGAATGAAGCTGGATCCCTGCTTTGCACCATATGTAAGAACTAACTCAAAAGTAGGGAAAAGATGAAATCCTAACCCCTAAGCTGATGGTATTAGGAGGTTGGGCGTTTGGGGAGGTGATTAGGTCGTGACAGTGGAGTCCTCAAAATGAAACTAGTGCCCTCATCAGAGAGCTGCCTCGCCCCTTCCACCACGTGAGGGCGCGGCGAGAAGGCGCATGTGTGAACCAGGCAGCCAGCTCTCACCAGGCACCAAATCGGCAAGCACCTTGACATTGGACTTCCCGGCCTCCAGAATTGTGAACAATACATTTCTGTTGTTTATTAGGAAAAAAAAAAAATCAAACAGATTAAGGTGTGACTGTGCCTTCCCCGGTAGTGGGCATCTATAAAGAAGATGCTGGCTGAAGCTGACGCAGCTCCCATTTGTGAATGGGACGCAGGGAAAGCTGCCCAGCAATGTGGGAGGGCCGTGTCTTGGGGCAGGTGATTCGTGTCCTGAGCAGTGGGAGGGCCTCTTTAATTTATTCGATTTGCTGGAGAGAGGACAGTGAGCTGAGGAATCTGATGCCACCCCGCAGTGTCGCAATTCATAGCAGCCTCACCACCCCCGTGGCCTCGGGCTAGCTACAGCCCTCCTGGGTGGCTTACAGAATTCTGTTCCTGTGGGTTTCGGCTCAATATTTTGGTGCTCATAGAGCATGCTTTGCCCATGATGCAAAGTCTGCGAGTACGAGATCTATGGCTTGGCATCTGGAAGAGAAGCCAGAGCGCTGGGTCCGGGCCACCTTTGTCCACTCGACAGAGACGATTCTGCGCCTCCCACCTTGGCCTTGATGAGATGTTCAGGTGCCTGGTGCTATACAAAGTGGCAAAATCTACTCCTAGACCAGAAAAACCTCTCCTCTTTCTTTGTCTAGAGACAAAGAAAATAATCTTATTATCAAGTAAGCATTTAAACCAGAATGTGGTGAACCTCACAGGCATTCTGCTGGAGGTGGATGCGTCCACTACATTAGGTGGGTTTTGCAATGTGGGGCCAGGTGACATGGAGGCCCTTCTCCTCCCAGGAAACTGGGACATCGAAGGGATGTCCTGGGTAATTCCATTGCAAAGGGGTGACTCTCAGGTCCTGCATGAAATATTCCTGAGCTGTAAGACTGGCTTATTTAGCCATTAAAAAGATTCTTATACATTTGAACAGGGTGGAGAAAAATTCTGAAAGAAAAGAGAGAGGTGGGGGCGTCTCTTTCCCTCTTTTTAACTGGGAGAATTAAGACTCCCATGTGCCTGATTTCAGGAACCAGGAGCTGGTTCAGAGGGACTGCTCTGGAAACCTGCCAGTGATCAAGCCTGGCGTTGATGTCACCTGGGAAGACTAGCAGGCGTGGAAGCAGTTTTCCCCTTTCAAATGACTTTGTATTGTCTGCCCTGCCCCCTGCAGCCCAGAGTGAGAGCCTAGGGGTCCTCGTTCTTGCCAGAGAAGCCCCCTCCAGCCACGGAGGGGTGTAAGAGGGCTGGACGTCACCCTGTCCTCCTCCTCCCCTTCTCCGCTAACTCCATGGATCTCACGTTTTATCTGTGGTCCTGACTCACCAGATAAGGTTTCTCTAATGGAGACTAAGGGCAAAAACAAATGCCAGGCGGTGAGTCAGAACCACTCAACAGGGATTTAAGCAGCCCTGCTCCATCTACAAGGTGACTCGGGGCGCTGACGCCCTAAGCA
Organism: Microcebus murinus; assembly: GCF_040939455.1. Taxonomy (NCBI): domain Eukaryota; kingdom Metazoa; phylum Chordata; class Mammalia; order Primates; family Cheirogaleidae; genus Microcebus; species Microcebus murinus. Next base: position 18,273,555 of record NC_134116.1, on the reverse strand, counting down.
GAAGACAGGAGCCTGCCAGGGGATCACAGCTGCTGCACACAGATCTTTTCTCCTTTTTCCTCCCAGTAGTTTCTTCCCAATCTAGTCCTTTCTGGAAATCCGACCCCTGTCCCCTCTACTACTGTGGCTATGCCCCTGAGCTTGTGGCTATGCCCCTGTCGTCCACTGTCAGGGTCCCTGAAAGAACTGTATGTGCAGCAGTGTGTCCTGCTGTTTCTAAAACATCCCCTAGAAGCCTCGGGCACTTGTATGGTAGGTTTCTGGCAAAGCTATCAGATGTTGAAAAAAGGTCTCAAATAAATCATAAATGCAAACCCTCTGCCTCCAGGCAAGTCAATGCCTGATGTCTTCAAGGCGATGAGTGCTGGTCTTATCTTGAGTAAAATATCAGCATTGCCACAGTCTATTGAACATGCATTCATTCATTTACTCGTTCATTTAACAAAAATGTTAAATGTATCGATGGTGCTCCAGATGGTGTGGATAGAGGACAGATTCTGCCTCTGTGCGTCGCTACAGAGAGACAAATAAATATGTCAAGCTGTGGGGTTTGAGCCACCATTCCCCAAGGATGCTTAAGTGAGCACTGGCACGGTCCAGGAACCAGCAGCGTCCTGTCCCGTGGTCTGAATCCTGTGTACCTCATATTCCTGGACACTGTTTAGTGGAAAGACCTGGAAACCTTTCTTGCAGAGTATCTGGTAGCAGATGAGGGTGCAAGCAGGCTTAGCTCGGCCTTGGCATCTGGCCAGCCTGTGGTCCAGCTCTGCAGTGGGCTCGCCTTGGGAAGGTGGGACAGCCAACTTCCTAGCTGTGTTGGACATCCTGACCTCGTGTACCCAGACTACCAGCAAGTCTCATCAGGGTAGTGATGAAACTGTTCAGATTTATTGTTATACCTAAATACCTACCTTTAAATATGAGTTAATATTCTAAATCAACATGTAATGAACACAATGTTCTTTAAGCAATGCAAAGCTCTTAGTCCGTGGGACTGCTTTGATGAACTTGCATCCTTAACACTGACCCAATCTTTCGGTTCAGGAGTTAACAGATAAATCTTTACCTTTGTCACTTGCCATTTGGAGAAGAATGGAAGTTTAACAACTTGGTGACATTATTAACATCATCAGTACCTTGCCCTGGCAAAGCTAAGCCAAACAAACAAACAAACAAACTTGCTCCCCCACCAACTTTGGTAGAAAGTGAGTCACCAGTCTTATAAAAATATGGCTTAGTGACCACAAGAGATATTGGCTTTGTATTGGAAATGTCAACATTTAAGGACTGACTTCTAAAATTTTTAATGATAACCTTGCAATAAGATTTAAATAATTCTTGATGAAAATTTCAGATTTATTTTTGGAGCCCACAAGTGTAGTCTTTGATGATTATATCTGGCTTTGGCATCAACTGGATATTGATTTTAACCCTCAGCCGTTTCCACTCAGCCAAAGTAAACACGTGATGCACCTGTAGTCTCACAGGAGCCCCGCAGGCTGAGTCTACACCCTTCCAAATGAGGAGTCTGTAGGGATGTCAAGTGGGGACAGTGAGGGCAAAGGGTAACCAAGATAGCTGAAGAAGTCGAAAATGCAGAGCTTGTGATCTCATCAGTCTTAGAGCTCACCGGACACCATGTTTCTTTCTTGAGCCCAGTGCCCTGGTTGGTACCAGCATCTTAGCACCTGGACCCCCTTCTTGTCCCACTCCTGCTCTGAGTTCTTTTGGTCAGGGGCCTTGGTTCCTCCAGCGCTGGGATCTTGCCTGTCCCCCAAGTCTACCCTTGAAGCCCTGAGCTTGTGGCTATGCCCCTGTCATCCATTGTCAGGGTCCCTGAGAGAACTTCCCACCTCTCGGAGTCTGACCCCTGACCCTTCTGCATGCCCCGCTCCTGTGGCCGTCGCTTAGCAAAGCCCCGGCTCTCTAGGTTGAGTAGGATCTACTCCGTCTTGGTGTAACCTGAAAACTCCATGGCAAAGGCACAGCTGCTGTGTTAGTAAGTGTAGAAATGGGTTCGATCAGAGTGGTAAGAAAAATAAGGCGGAATTCCAAGAAATCTTTGAAATAAAAATAAAGGAGGAAAAAAATACATCACAGGTACAGGCACTTAGAGAAATAGCTCTTGTACCAAATGAGATAACACCTGGCCTTGAGTTGATACTGATCGTATCGGTGGATGAGGGTGAGGGTCCCGTGAGACCCCGGCCAGGTCACGGGGAGGGCAGGCTCCCGGCCACAGTGTCCTGCTTCATCTCCGTCACCCGCCTGTGACAGTGGCGTGGGTGCTCACAGATGTTTGTCATATAATTAAATGAATTGCAAGCCCTTTTGTGCCTGTCTTTCCAAAGCATGCTTATTAATATTTGATTTAATAATTTATAGTACTTGTTTTTTTTTAGTTTAAATTTTTTATTCTGAAAAATATCTCAGGCATCAGAAAAGTTACAAAAATAGTACAATGAATGCCATATACCCTTCACCTAAATTTTCCAATTTTAGCCATTTTTTTTACATATTTGCTTTCTTGCTGTCATTCTCTCTCTTTTTCTCTCTCCTCCTCCCCCTCACCCATCTCATAAGAACAAACACATTATCTTACTTAACCAGAGTGCAATTAGTCAAAGTCAGGGGATTTAGTAATAAGCCCTCCTATCATCCAGCCAGTTGTCTGGCAATGTCCTTTAGAGCAGTTGTTTTAGATTGCGTCCTCATGGCTCCTCGCTTTACTTCATTTATGGTCTTCAATAATACATTTTTGTTGTTGTTGTCTTTAATGACATAGGCATTTTGTAAGAGCTCAGGCCATTCGATCTGTAGAATATGTCCTCCTTTTATCTTCGGTTGTTTCCTCATGATTACAATCAGTTTTCCTCTTGATTAGAATCGGCTGTTTATTGTTGGCAGGGTTCCCACCTAAACGCTGTTGGGTCCTCCTCCTAATGTGTCACATTAGGAGCAGGTGATGGTAGCGTGTCCCGGTGTCCCATTGTGTGGGACTCACTTAGTCCTGGGGGATGGGGGGGGCCTCCCACTCTCTCCAGTGCCAGGTCCCCTTCTTTCCCTGCCAAGGGTGGGGAACCCATGGCCTTAAGGTCACACGTGGCCTTCTAGGTCCTTAAGTGCAGCCTTTTGACTGAATCCAAATTTTTACATAACAAATCCTTTTATTAAAAGGGGTGCAGCAGAGAAAGATGGAGCTTTTCTTGCCTCCTCGGGTGCTTAAAAAAGAACAATCTTGAAATGAGAAGGCTGACTCACTCTGACTTTGAGATATAGCCCATACCCCTCTGTATTATTCAGGGTTCTCCTGAGAAACTGAACCAATAGGCTGTAGGGTGTGTGTGTGTGTGTGTGTGTGTGTGTGTGTGTGTGTGTGTGTGTGTATTAGAGAGAAAGAAATTTACTTTAAGGAACCGGCTCATGCAATCATGGCAGCCATCAGGGAAGAGTTGATGTTGCAACTCAAGTTTAAAGACAGAATCTCCTTTTTCCTGAGAAGACTCCATCTTTTTCTCTCAAGGCTTCCACCAGTTGGATGAGGCACCCTCCACCCTCCAATAAATAGATCATGAAGGGTGATCTGCTTTACTCTAAGTCTACGATTTAAATGTTAACCTCTTCTAAAGAATACCCTCACATGCGAGAAGTAGATCCTTAAATTAAAAAAAAAATACCTTCACAGTAACATTCTGGTGTTTCACCAAATATTTAGCCTAGCCAAGTTGACGCTTAAAATTAAACATCACCCCCATCAAACTTTCACCCACTGGTTTTAGCACCCATTGATAATTTTAGCCTTAATTGGTCATTATGAATGATGGTTCGAAATGGCACAATTTCTAACTCTATCATTTCTTCTACAATTTTTAGTCCTTTAAAAAATTAGAAAATTGCAGCTAAAGCTAAATTCTCTTCCCACTGTTTCCTAGTGGTATGGTGTATATATATATATATATATATATATATATATATATATACACACACACACATATATACATATAGACACATATATATAATTATTTGTTTGATGTATATAATTCCATATCATTTCATTTTTTAAATATTTAAGTTTTTGCTTCAGTGAAACTTATTCTGAGTGCAGGGTGACTTCTAGATTCAACTTAATATTTCCCCAGATAACTGCCCTTTTTTCCTATCACCATTTGTTGAAAAGGCCTGGTTTTCCCCACTGATTTGATATGGCAGCTCTATCAAATTCTAAACTCCCATATAATTTGGGTCTATTTATATTTTTATATTCCATTCCATTTGCTTGTCTTTTCACACACTTATGTGTTAGGCTTAAAGAATTCACCCTCCCCAAACTTTCATCCAAATCTCCTATAAAACCTACCCCTCTCCCCTTCCTAGGTGGGTAGCCTTTGCCAGACTCCTAGGGAGATAAAGGAATGAAATGCAAAAGGAGAACTCACTTTCCTTATCCCTCCTGATAAGGACTACTGCTTATATCTCCCAGTTGTTTCCTAGGAGGATAAAGGAATGGAATGCAAGAGGGGAACTTACTTTCCTTATCTCTCCTGGTTGTTTGAAAAGTATTTACTTCTCCCAGAAAAAGCCTCTATAAAACCCTAGGTTCTCCCCTTTTCTCTTCTGGATGCCTTTTTAGCCTCCACGCATCTGCACCCAGATGTTCAAAATAAACAGCATTTTGCTACACACAGGCTTGGTGCATCTCTCTCTCTCTGCTTTGGACCTAACATGGTGCTCCCTGTTTTAATTATAGAGGTTGTAGAATATGTTGCATTATCTCTTGGGAGACAATTGTGTTTGAGTCTCTTGCATTTTTGTACATAATATGAGCTGAAGATGCCTTTGTCTTGGACTATCTTTACAAGGTTATTTGGAAGATACAGACAGCATCTCCCTGCGGCAAAGGGCAGGCAGGCTTATGCTCCAGGTGGAGGACTTGGGTTGCCTAAACTCAGGGCTCCTCCCCTTAATCTAAATAATCCGCAGTGCAAGCAGGTGTCACCTGGCCCTCTTCATGTCACCTTGTGGGAATTAGGGCTTGAGGAACCCACACAAGAAAATACTGGTAATGTTGATACTCAGCTTTCCCCAGGAATCTCACAGTCCTTAACATCATCCTGCAGTCATCTCTCCCTGGCTCTCTTCTTTTTTAGAATTTCCTGGTATTCTCACATGTTTATTTGTCCATAGAATTATCGAGTTCCAACACAAAGCCAATCAATCAAACAAAAACTTCTAATATTTTTATATGCAGTATGTTAACTTTACAAATCCATTCAGGAAAAATCTGTGTCTTCATTGTCAAATGTTCCTGTTTCCTGTTCTCAGGGTCAAATCTGTAATCGAGGTCCTTATCAACATACACTGGAATTACAGCCCTTCTTATCATCAAATCTTAGATTTTTTTTTTTCAAATCTTAGATTTTTTTTTTTTTTTTTTTTTTGAGACAGAGTCTCACTCTGTTGCCAGGGCTAGAGTGCCATGGCGTCCCCTTAGCTCACAGCAACCTCAAACTCCTGGGCTCAAGTGATCCTCCTGCCTCAGCCTCCCGAGTAGCTGAGACTACATGCATGTGTCACCATACTCAGCTAATTTTTTCTATTTTTTTTTTTAGTTGGGCAATTAATTTCTTTCTATTTATAGTAGAGATGGGGTCTTGCCCTTGCTCAGGCTGGTTTGGAACTCCTGACCTTGAGCCGTCTGCCTGCCTCGGCCTCCCAGGGTGCTAGGATTACAGGCGTGAGCCACCTCGCCCCACCTCAAATCTTAGATTTTTTAAAAAAGTGGTGAGGAGACCCTTTGAAACCTTATGATGAAAAGCTCAATGGTCAAAATACGGGCTGGCATTGGACAGAGCCAGCCTTCATCTGTGAGGTGGGTTAGGAGTGAGCCGACCCCACTGGGTTGCGGGAAGAGGACACAAGTTAGTGTCCACAGGGCAGGCATGAGGAAGGCTCGGTGAATGGTAGCATTTGTTATTACTTAGATCATTAAATATGAGATTTCTTATTTTGAATCAAAATTTTGGTTTATTGTATCTCAAACAAGAAGCAGCACAATTAATCAAAGTATGTGTCTAAACTATCGACACAGTTTTGCCATCTTAACGGTAGCTTGTTTAAGCCAGCAGCAAAGAAGCCTGGAGAGGGAGTGGCAATGAAATTGCAAAAGGTGTATTCCACAGCTTGTTGAGAATTGAATATTCTTCCTTTGCAAGAAGTGTTCCAAAGCCTGGAGAAGTGGTAGTCAGTTGGTGCAAGTTCTCGTAAATACGGTGGATGACAGAGAGTTTCTAAGTCTCTGTAGTTTGAGCAGTGTTGTTTTTTGCGACATATGGTCTTGCAAGAGGATTGGCCTGTCTCTGTTCCAATCTCAGCAACTTAATCACAAGCATCCTTCTCATTTCATCCAATTGGTTGCAGTAGACATCTGCTGTAATCAACTGCCGAGGTTTCATGAAGCTGTAGTGGATAATGCCAGAGCTGGACCACCAAACAGACACCATTAGCTTTTTTTGATGAATATTTGGTTTTGGACTATGTTTGAGCACTTGATCCAGTCATTGTGCTGAATGCTTGTGATTGTCAAAAAGAATCTATTTTTTTTTATCACTTGTAACAATATGGTGTAAACATGGTTCACCTTTATGTCATGACAGCAAAGAAAGGCAAGCTTTGAGATAATTTTTCTTTTGACATTTGTTTATGTAGTACCCATCTATCCAGCTTCTTTACCTTGTCAATTTGTTTTCAATGCTCTAATATTGTTGGAATAGTAACATCAAACCTTGTTGTTAATTTATGTATAGGTTGAGATGAATTTGCTTCCACTAGTTTTTAGTTTATCATTATCCACCTTGGTCTCAGGCTGTCCATGTGGCTCATTTTTAAGATTAAAATTACCAGAACCAAATTTTTTAAACCACTGACGTACTGTGTGTTCATTAGCTACATCCTTCCCAAACACTTGATTTATATTTTGAGCTGTCTGTATTGTACTGGTTTTATGACAGAACTCATATTTAAAAATAATACAGAGTTTTGACTTATCAATGGTTGTACAACAGTTATTCTAAAAAAAATTTGAAAGATAATCACAAGTCATGCATTTGAAAGAATGAGGATGTACCTTTACCATAAAAATAAAACAAGAAGTGTCAAAGTGCAATGTCATACATATTAACTGTCAAACAGTACTTAAGGCAATTGGATTTCATACTTAATAACCTAATGTAATTATTCCTTTTTTGTAATAGTGATCTTTCATCTCATTGAGTCCTAAAAACTCCAGTTTTAGCCATTTTATGTGTGCAAAGCTGTATGGTGAGGGACTGAGAATAAGTCTTACAATATGAAAATATGATTTATTGGACTCCTATTGAACATGGAATCATTAATTTGACTAATATGTTCCTATCATCTATAAATAAAATCCTCTCCTTCAAATTTATCTTTTAATTGAAAAACATTTTACATTTCTTAGGGAGGCTCCTACTTAATCATTTTTACAATTTAATGAAAATGAAAGCAGTGCTTATTCAGAAAGGGATAGTAATTGATGATTTTCTTCTATATCGGAGCTGTTATGATAATTCTGAGTCCTCTGTCCTTGGAATTGTTTGGTTGATAGATAAAACTGACAGGAGGCACTGCAGTCTCAGAGGTTTACTGGAATCTGGCAATTTACTTTAGTCTAAGAGGTATTTTTGATTCTCAATATTTCATTTGGCTCTTAAATGTCCTGTCTTTAGGTCATAATAAAGTGAATGATTTCCATAATAATACGCTCACATTTTCTTAAAGCCTAAATCTAAAATGCAAGGGGCCTCCTAAGTTGTTAGAACAAGTCACTCAACACAGCCACCTGGTGCAGAGGCAGGACAAGTCTCGAGGCCTCTGTGTGCCCTGTGGAGACGCCAGTGGGGGTGAGGCCTGGCCTCCAGTCCAGAAACAACTGCCTCCCCAAGGTCTCACAGGCTGCGGAAGACAATTCTTACCACGGCTCTACGACCCGTTCTACATGGGGGAAGCCACCAGCTAGCTGCCATCAGCTGGTGAGCAGGGGTGAGACCCTCTGATTGGCACCTTTCTCTGGAAGGAAGTGGTCACGGAGCAGTATGTTTTAGGAGGAGCTGAAGGGACAGCAAGAGGAGGGCACTGATGTCACAGGCATCTGTGACAATGTCCGTGGTTTGTACTCTCCCAGCTCTGGAGGCCAGAGTCTGAGATCCAGGTGCCAGCAGGGCCACACTCTCTCTGAAGGCTCCCAGGGAGAATCCGTCCCAGGCATTCGTCTTAGTTACTGGCATTGCTACCAACCCTGGCATCTCTGGATTCGTGGAAGCATCACTTCCATCTCTGCCTTCCTCATCACGTGGTCTCCCCTGTGCGTGTCTGTGCGTGCCTATCCTCCTGTTTTTATAAGCATGCCAGTTGCACTGGATTAGGGCCCACCCACCCCAGTATGAGCTCACCTTACATTGGTTACACCCGAAACGACCCTATTTCCACATGGGGTCACGGTCCTTCTGTCTCCATCCCATGGCCGCCACCCTAGTTCTAAGGCCTTCATTTTCTCTGCCCTGTCCTGGCCCCTCCCCTAATCCGCACACGCTCACATGGGGCGGAGTGAGGAAGCCCTGCCCCCAGCATGACCTTACTGTAACCACCAGGGAAACTGGTTTTATTCATAGAACCAGACAAGGGCAATGTGGGTGGAGAAAGACCAAAAGAGAATGAAAGGACTGGAAGAACTGGGACAGGGGTGACCCTGCAGAGCAGCTGGAGCAGCCAGTCCTGAAGGCCTTCTTGTCTTTGGACTTTCGCTGATGTATGCCAAAAAGTGTCTGCGTTGCCCAAGTCAGTTTAGACTGGGGTTTCTGTCGCTTGCAACCTAAGGTGACTACACCAGCAGAGCTTTTTTTCTGTTTCTAAATGATCAAGTCAATGGAAAACACTTTTGAACAAATCAGGAAAACAACTTCTTGCCTGCCTGGGTGCTGAGCATGTCGGTGAGGACCTTCCACTCTTCCTGGATCCCTGGGTTTTCATCTCCATGCACTCTGTCCTGAGTGGACGTGGCAACCTGGTTAAGGCTTGCTGTGCAGTGGAAAGAGAGTGGGTGGTGGGCTAAACCCCTCAGTGTCCTGAGAACAGGTCACCAAACTGCACCTGGTGGGGAAGGTGCACTTTTCCAAGCATGGCGAGCAAAGCCTTGAAGGGAAAGAGTAGACACAGGCAGCGTATTTCTCCCATCCAAGTGCTGACCAGGCCTAACCCTGCTCAGCTTCTGGGATCAGATGAGATCAGGCACATTCAGGGTGGTATGGCCATAGACTAGACAGCATATTTCTGGAAAAAAACAATTGGTTTTTTCTCACACCACAACAATCAACACAGAACATTTCTGTGACCACTCTCTCCAAATATGTGGGGATTTCTCCCCACCACCAAGCAAGCAGTCCATTCCGCAACGGACATCAGCTGTGTGTCGTCTAATTCAATTCCCTTCTCACACTATCTACCTGGAGGTGGCATTGGGCTCGGTCCCCAAAACTGCCCCCATTTCTGATGCCAATCAAAGGCCCCGGGGTGTGGCCTGTGCTTCTGACCAACTGGCTGTAATCAGGGGTCCCATCGCCCCTTCCTTGGGTTTGATTAATTTGCTAGAGCGGCTCACAGAGCTCAGGGAAGTACTTCCTTATGTCTACTGCTTTGTTATAAAGGATACGACAAAGGACACAGATGAGAGATGCACAGGGAGAGGCGGGGGAGGGGTGCAGAGCCTCCATGCCCTCCCTGGGCGCCCTGCCCTCCAGGAACCTCCACTGTTCAGCTGTCCCCCAGCCACCCCCGGCCTTGATGGAGACTTCACTGGATAGGCATGACTGAAACATGGACAACTGTGTCGAAATGGGATTGGACAAAAGGATGTGATCTAACAGTGACAGACTGAGGGGGAACCCCAGGAAGGCCCGTCTGTATCAGAATATCACGTATATTCAATAAAAAGGAACTTATATTAGGACTTCTGCATGAAGATGAGGATTGGATACAAATACATCTACTCCCTCCTTAAACTCACTAAAATGACAGTAAGGATGGTGAAGTGTATTGTTTTAAAATTTATAAACCCACAAGAATTGACGATATTGACGATTTTGGAAGCTAAAAGGCAGATAGAGGAGTTGTAAGCAACTTAGCAGACCACAGACAATTGAAGTCAAAGCATCGGTAGGGAAAGCTACAGAACTACTCAAATCACACACATGCCTACCCATGCCCCACGTGTATACTCCCCCCACGTGTACACACACATACGGCCCCCCACGGGTACACACACATATACACATACCCCCACACGTGTACATGCATGTACACCCCCACACACATGTACACACACGTATACCAACACACACCCACACATGTACACACACATATACACACACATGTGAGGAATTGGCAGCACCAGGTTCCTTGGGAGCAGGGGTGAAGGTGAGGCAACAAGTAGGAATTAGACCTTTAAATTTCTCCTCCCTCATCCCCTGGGCAGATGGGTGGTGTCACTCCAGAGAGGTCATGGCTCTGGATAACAGGCACAGTTGGGGGTGGAGCTCTAGAAGACAGACCAGGGTGAAAGGAAAGGCATGCTCAGAGCCCCTCCCCCACTGGGCTCAGGACAGCCATGCTTTTACGCTCCTGGCTGAAGAGTGGGAAGCCCGATGAGCTGAAGACAAAAAAATCTAAAAATGCTGCCTTCTGGGATTCTGCAGTTAAATGGCTCCTCTAGACTTGCGTATGGTTAAGACCACGGTCACGTGCACAGAGCTGCCAATCATTCGACCCCCACTCTGCAATGGGAACAGCCAGCCAAGAATCCCAAGGCGCTGGACAAAATCCACTATTTGAAAATCATGCTGAGAAACAAGCAAATCGGGTGAAAAAGCAACTTTGAGGAAATAGAGATTAGATAGGGGAGAAACATGTCAAAATACCTATATTGATAGTCTAAAAGTCTTAAGAGAAGATGCTGTAATCATGAAATAGGAGTTGAATACAATTGAGATAATAAAAATTCAGATAATGAAAAGGACCCTTTGGACTAAAAACATAATGACAGAAATAAAAAATACATGAGAGAGTTTGGAGCATAAGTTGAGGCAACCACAAGAGAAAGTGAAAGAAAAATAAGAAAGTAGTAGGAGAGGAAGAACAAGAAATTAGAGGCCTGGTGAAGGAGGACCAACATCTAAATAGTAGGAGTTCTAGAGAGTGCAGAGGAAATGGAAGGGAGAAAATTCAAAATAAAATTTCATGAAAATGTCCCCAAACCAAAGGGCATGAATTCCCAGTTCAAATGGGCCCCTCAAGCACCTGGTACAGTGAATGGATAAAAATGGGCCCACACCAGAGACATCTCCATGAAATTTCAAATCACTAAAAATCAAATTACTTCTACCAGCTTCTGGAGAGGAAAACATTCTTATATGAAGGATCAATAACAGTCAGACAGCTTGGGCTTTTCAACAGCAACACTGAAAGCTGAAACACTATGGATCCATACTTTAAAAATTCCCCGGGAAAATGGTTTCTAACTGGAATTTGACATCAATTCTGAAGGAACAGCGTCCCCTGCTGGAGTCTCTCCCTGAGTCCAGACAGACTAGAAGTCCTCTGTGGCCAGTCCCAAGATCGAAACTTCTAGAACTATAAATAATCAGCATCCAAGGAGTCCTTCTGATTTATGTGCATGAAAAATGCCCAAGAAGATATTTCTGGCATTTACAAAAGCCTTTTGCCCTCGGATTTCCCACAAGTGTGTTCTTCTGCCATCTTGTGGCCAACCTGGGGAACTTCCAGACAAGCAGTTTGCTGTGACCTTCTCAGTCAGAAGAAAAGTTCAAGGGCAGCTGGGCTTGCCAAGCCATTTGGCAAAAGGCCTGTGGTCATTTGACCAAACCCTGGGTCCATCCAGCTTCTCAGGCTCCCCTGCTTTAGAAACAGGGAGGCACAGGGGACTGCTTTGTTAGGTGGCTCCTGCGAGGGGACAGCTGTGAGAAGTGCCCCGGGGGCCACATCTCCAGAGCCCAGCCCTGCCCAACCTCTGTCCTCCCACGTGGACACAGCCCCACCATGAACCCAGTCACAGCTGCACCCGGGGATGTGGTCTGGGTGCTCAGAAAATGCCTGTAAACTCCGTGAGAACGGGGCTTTATACATATTAACTATTTTGTACCCCAGTGAATTAAACAGCATTTAGCGCATGGCAAGTGCTTCCTGAATATTTGTTGAAGAAGGAATAACTGCTAGCATTTACAGAGCATTTACTGTGTGCCAAGTCCAAGCACTTTATATATATTAATATTTTCTCATTAAATTAACAAACTCATCTGGTTTGTCAAGGATTGTCCTGGGAATCTCCTGGACAGATGAAGACAATTGGTCCTTTCATACTAAATTCTTTTTTTATTTTGAGGTAGAGTCTCGCTCTGTTGCCCAGACTAGAGTGCCGTGGCATCAGCCTAGCTCACAGCAACCTCCAACTCCTGGGCTCAAGCAATCCTACTGCCTCAATCTCCCAAGTAGCTGGGAATACAGGCAAGTGCCACCATGCCTGGCTAATTTTTCCATATATTTTTAGTTGGTCAATTAATTTCTTTCTATTTTTAGTAGAGATGGGGGTCTCACTCTTGCTCAGGCTGGTCTCGAACTCCTGGTCTCAAGTGATCCTCCCACCTTGGCCTCGCAAAGTGCTGGGATTACAGGTGTGAGCCCTGGTACCTTGCCTGTTACAGCTTTGGAAGGGAGCAGACCTGCTCTACCTCGGGGTCTTTGCATGGCTGTCCCCTCTGCCGGGCACTCTCTGCCCCCGGCTCACATGCCACCAACCCAGGAAGCACCTTCTGGCCTTCTTCTCTGTTTTTTAAATCCATAGCACCTAATACCTTCTGCCACACTACCTAATCTTCCCTAATTCCCTTACTTGTCACACTTATTGCTCATGGTCCATCCCCTACTGCTACAATGCAAGCACACATAGACACGGGGGCCTGGGTTCTCTTTGTTCCCGGATGTACCCCCAGGCCTGGAGTGTGGCCTGGCCATGGTGGCTGCTCGGTGAGCAGGTGCTGGCCGCTTTCCACGGAGCGAGAGCTTGCCCAGGCTCCGCTCCTGGCGCCATAAATGCCTTGCACCAGCCCTGGGAAGCAGGCACCGTCTCTACCTTACAAATGGTGACGTCGACTCCTAAGGTCCCCGCCCAAGGTCAAGGCGCTAAGAAGGGAAGAATCAGGAGCCAGACTTGAGTGTTCTCACCCAGGTCTGGGTGTCCTGCCATGGACCCCTCCTGAGAGTGCAGCTCAGCCAGGATCCGGGGTGCTCTGTGTGTCCCCACCCCCCCATACCTTCTGGTCCCCCCACCTGCAGGCAATTTGCCCCTGGATTGCGTTTTTTTTTTTTTTCCCCTGAAGGAGCTCCGCTTGCCAGAGAACCCACCCAGCCCACACTGCGGAGAACCCACCCCACTCCGACTGTCCTCTGGTTTGGGAGCCACCACCCTCAGCTGCTGATTCAGTACCTCACTGGCCTCTCCGGGGGTTCCATTTTTTCTCTTGTCTTGTCTCCCCTGTTCGCTGTTCAGGGAAGATGGGCACAGGCGCCCTCTCTGGGCTGCCCGTTGCGGGTCCTCAGTAAATAATTAGTGTGCACACATGGGTGTGAGTTTTAGTAGCTGGGGGCGACCTATTAACAAATTCTTTCCAGGTTTGTACACCGAGCCAAGGACCCAAGTGAAAGGTGGTCTTAGTAATAAGCTATCTAACAGAGGAAAATAAACTATGTAACAGAAATTACGAGAAATAAACTCACAGCACAAAATCGTTGCTTTGAAGAGGAAACTCCCAACGCAACTACCCTTTCTTTAATTAAGCACCTGTGACCTAACTCCTTGTCCCTAAGAGTTTTGTTCTTTCAGCCCTGGAGAGCCCTAAGCGGGCAGCAGGCAGGGCGTGGGCTCCCTGATCCGTTTCGGTCTCAGTTCCTGCCCCAAACACCAGATTTCAAGGACTCAGATAAGCGGGTCTCACAGAGAAAAGAGAAAATAAAGAACACCTGCATCTGCAATGGCTTCTGTTATCAGTCTACGGAAGCAGAGAAAAAATACAAGTCATTTTGCCCTTTAAAAGCCCCAAGTCGCTTGGCCTCACTAACTACCCAGCATTTTTAGTCCTTCCTCTGTGTGGCCTTCTCTCTTTTTCTTCCTTCCTCATGAGAAATAAATAAACATTTACTCCTGTACGTCTCACCGTGTGGGAAACCTTTCTGAGGCCCCTCAGGAACTTCACACCCTAACGCAAAGTCAGACCCGTGACCTCGAGAGTGACTTACTGAGATGCCACCAGGCTGAGCAGGGCAGCTGGTGGCAGAGCATTATCATGTCCAAGGGCGTAACTTGGGGAAGGGGCTCTTGTTTCACCTGCCAGCCAGCCCTTGACAAGCTGGGGACACATGTGCCAGCCCAGTTATGGGACCTATGGCCTGGGCCTCCCTTCCCTCTCTTTCCTGAGGCGATGGGGACGGGGAACATTTTAGGAGCAAGCTATGAAATGGAAACTGCTTTTCTTGACTTAGCCAAGAATAGGACAGTTCCCCAGCCCAGAGGCCTGTTTGGACATATTCTGACTCCCAGAAACTAGAAAGCTCTGAGGGCCTCATATTGGCCTCCAGAACATTCAGCCCTAAGAAATGTGTGGCTGTTTGTTCCAGGGGGACCAGGATAGCACCCTGCCAGATTCAGTTCCTGTTCCTTTTGAATCTTTTTTTTTTTTTTTTTATTGAGAGAGGGTCTTGCTCTGTTGCCCAGGCTGGTCTCAACCTCCTGGTCTCAAGTGAACCTTTCACCTTGGCCTCCTAAAGTCCTGGGATTATAGGCTTGAGCCACTGTGTCTGGCCCCTTTGGAGTCTTTAATCATATGTGTAGAGTCTAGGAGTCTCATTAGAACTTGCCAGACACGACATCAAGTGGTTCCAAAGTGATGGAAGACAGAAACCCACCCTCCTCCTGGGCTGGTCACCTGGGAACCTGGGAGCCCTGGAGGCCCAGGCTCTGTCCCTGCTCACTGCCCGGGATCCGTGCCTGAGACAGAGCCTGGCTCACAGCACATGCTAGAAAGCCCACGAGCCCTGGGTATCCCAGGACGGAGGCAAGAGGAAGGAGAACTGCCTTCTCATTTCTGCCACCCTGGTGGCCTCTGGGATGAGGGGGGAAAGGACGTTTGTGTTTAATGAGGACAGAGTTTCACTTTTGCAAAATGAAAAGAGTTCTGGAGATGGATGGTGGCGATGGTTGCACAACAATGACAATGTTGTTAATGCCACTGAATTGCACACTTAAGAAAATGTTAATGCTATCACGTGTGTATTTTACCACAATGTAAAGAATCAATTGATAAAAGAGCCTGCCCTTTCTCTGCTGTCCTGGGTGTAGGCCCAGGGACTCCCCTAACCCTAACCCCAGCCTGCCTCTCCCCTCTGGCACTACCTCTGTCCCTCCTTCTCCTGTGGCTGTCGCCTGCCCCTTTCCCCAGGTGAGGGCCTCTCACCTCTCACCAGGTGAGACACTGGTGAGCTCCAGAGCGGATCACCAGGACCTGGCTGGAGGAGTCACCTGCTGGGACACCCCTGCCCACTGGGGCCTTCAGAACTCAGGTCCCGCATCCTCGCAGGAGCCCTGACTGCTCTGAGACGGCACACGTGCTCACCGCTTCCTGTACGGTCCTTGGGAGCAGCTTTTCCAGACTCTGCTCCCCCCACTCGGCCCCTCCTGCCCACCGAGGCCAGGCCCGGGGTCCCTTCTGGCTCCGCAGCGGACAGCTGCCTCTGTGAGGCCCCTGCCCCTTCCCATGGCCTCCGCCATTGCAGTTTGGCTTTTTTTTTTTTTTCTTTTACAGGTGAGGAGCCAGGATAGTGCAGCAGTCAAGAGACAGGGTGTGCTCTTGGCTCAGACATGCTGGGGTTCAAATCCTGGCTCAGCCAGTTGCTGGATATATGGCCTTGGGCCAGTTACTTAAACTTTTTATTTCTCAGTTTTCTTATCCCTAAAACTTGGGTAATAAGGTGTTCCTTACTGTTGTAAGGATTAAAACTGAATGAATCCATGCTTGCGTTAAGCATCGGCAGTGAGGGGGAGGTTTGTGCAATGGCTGCAGCCTGGGCTCCGGAGCCAGACTGTGGGTGTGGCCTGGGAAGGTGACTCGGTTTCCTCCTCTGTGCACGGGAATAATCATAGTGATCTGCAGCACGGGGCTGTTGCACGGATTGCGTATTGCAAAGTTAATTCAGGAGAGTGTTTAGCGTGTTGTCTGTACATATTCGGTGTTTAGTACATATTAACCACTGTTGTCATTAAAAAAAATGAAGCTACAAAAAAATTCCAGAGCACATGACAAAAATGTATGTCTCTAATAGTTAATAACAATCAAACTTGAACATATATTTACTAAAGCACTTTTATAAAGTCTAAAATAGATTTCAAAACAAATACTTTAATAAATAATGAACAATCAAAAAATGAAAAAAATTATGGAGCATGTGGAAACAAAGCAAGAATAGGCCGTCCACAATAAGGTAGGGCATACTCTAACATAAGTACAGAGTGGGACTGGAATGTTCCTCACACAGAGAAGTGATGAATGGCTGAGGTGATGGACAGCCCAATTACCCTCATGTGATCATTACACATGCTATGCCTATATCAAAACATCACATGTACCCATAAATGTATACAACTATTATGCCCATAATCATTTAAAATAAAAACTTCTAATAAAAAAATAAGTTGAAAAAAATCAATGATGACCTGATTCATATCTACATTATTAACACTTCTCAGAATATTGTGGCTTTTAGGTATAAGGTCGGAAGTCCTGCCATGTCCAATTAAAGCATGTCTGTTCCAGGGGCTTCTCCAACTCTCCCAGCCATGCTAAATTATACTTTAACAATGTTCAGGTCAGTGTAGCATGTTGCTTATATGCTGGTCAGTGTGGAATTCAGAGAGAGGCATAGAGCACAAAAAATGGGTTGCTGGGGAAGTGCAGATGAGCAGGGGCTGTTGATATGACCTCATGCAATTCTCTCCGCCCCCCTGCCCCTCACCCCATGACAACTGCAACCGTGTGAGGTCTTGCAAAAAGCACACCCACACTGGCACCTGTATGTCCTGATTATGCTTGGAAGAAGTGGTTGAATAAGAGCCCGGTGGGAAGATTGCTCTGGAAAGTCAACCCTGCTGGGCAAAGCACCAAGTGTCCCTCTGCGCCCTGCTCACATCCTTCAAAGGTTGAAGAAGATCCCGTGGGCATCATTTCCACCCACATGCAAAGCACGCTGCAGTGTCGTAACAGAGCCAGTTGACGGAGGTGATGATGTGACATGCAAACATCTGGAAGCCTGTTGTGTGGCAGCACCTCAAACAAAGGGTTTTCAAGGCCTCAGATTGTCTGGTGTCTGTTTTATCACAGGACAAAGAACCAGATATGAAAGAGCAAGAGCTTCCCCAAGTTGCACGGTGGCTATAAGAGCAACCATTACAATCCCTTGTGAGGATTTAGCTTTAGCTCTTTTGGGATTATTATAAATAGTCGAGTAATGAAAATTGAATGCTCATCCACTGCAACCATTTGTTCTCCCTATACCTTCCCCCAAATGCCACCATTTGATAAATGTGTCAAAGGCATAAGTCATTAGATGGTAGTGATAATCAGAGTGGTAAAGTTAGTAGTCCCTTGTATCTAGTCTTTCACACTTGAGTTTGCTAATTAGCCTCATTCAAATCATGCTGTGATTAAATTCCAATAATTTGTTTAGTCCTCTGCCTCTTCCATCTCACTCCTCCCAGCCCAAGAGGTTTGAAGTGTTTATTTCACAAATAGAGGACTACCGTGTTCTGGAGACAGAACGGTGACAGTACCCCAGAGGGCTCTCAGGGTAGGGAAAGCAGGCAGTGACAGCACGCTGAGGCCGTGGGACTGGGGGACGCTGTGCTGTGGAGGGAACACAGGCAGACTGTTGCAGGACGTGGCCCTGGAAGCGAAGAGCACGTAGCCAGGTGCAGGGGCTGGAGGAGGTGGGAAGAGAATTAATGTCTCAGGATCTGATTTTTCTTTGCCTCTGACCCGGGAATGAGCACTGGATGCGTTCTAGGAGTGACAAGCAGCTCACTGCTGGTCGGATCAGGGTGTGTGCAGAGAAAGGAAATGTGCCCAGAAAAAATCAAAGAAGAGCCTCCCGGGACCTAGTTTAGGAATTATGACAGGACTCGAAAGCCAGACAAGGTGTTGACAAGGTTTGACAATGACCTTTGTGTTTCTCACTGTGGGCTGGAGTTTCCCCCGCACTGCAGCCCCCACGGTCCCAGCACCACCGTGAGCTGGAGGATGAAGCAGCTTAGAGGCCGAACACGACCCGATCCTGCTAATCCAGGGGGCAGTTTCAGTCTTCAGCGCTGGCACGGTGGCTTGTTTGTGCAGGAGCGCCAGAGGACAGTCGTTCTGAAACCCGGGATGGTTACGTGACAAATATCTACAGGATGAATTAGGCACTAAGTGGTTATAATATTTTGGAAGAAGTTTTACTCCTGCGGAAAATTTCACGGGGATTGACAGAAACACTGTGAGATGGTTCACAAATACGCATTTCATGATCCTAGTCACAAAAGAGAAGTCTTTCTATCCATCCATCTGTCTGTCCAGCCCAGGGAAAAACAGGACCAGGGAGAAACCAACCTTGATGTTTCATGTCCCTGGGATTTTTTCATATGTGGACATTGCTTTTGTTAATACTTTTATCAACTTCCTATGAAATCCCAATTAGCACATAGTGTGTATGTGATTTTATCATCATATAACATGTAAAAATTTTCTTACCCTACCCACAGACACATGAACACTTACTCTTAAGAACAGAAATTTATTTCACACCATTGACAATTCAAAAATCAGTACTGGTCTTTTACGAAAGTGGTCTTTTAAGTTATACATAATTTAAAAAGAGGTAGGGACTGGAACAACAAAACAAACCAAACAAAAAAACCCAAGTTAAAGTTGCCACATAATACTAGCTGGTACTTATTACAGACCATTCTAAAACCTATAGATTCACTTTTGGCATTGGTTCCTGCTTCATTTATCAGAGTTTTCAGAAATGTGTTAAAATGCAAACAATATGGAACTTAGTTGCAAAATTAAGTTAGTCCAAAACAACTTCCTCTGTGTGATAGGAAAGGAGACAAATGCAGGGTATGTTCTCAGGGTTGTGAAAGTGTGTTTATGTGTGTGTGTGCTTTAAATAATATTTTTAAAAAAGAGACTTCTTGCAGAGTTTTAGATTCATTGCTGGCTTCATCGCTTTTACGGTTTGGCTTCTGCCAATTCTGAAGTCTTCCCCACCTGGGGCCATCCGTGGGGTGTCTGTCCTGCCACCTGGGGACAGAGGTCAGGGCACGTGCTGGGCCCAGTCCTCCCCCACTTGCTTCCTGGCCTTCACATCTGCGTCTGTGACATGGGCCCCGACGTCATATACGGGTTACTCTTTTCCAGGCTCTTTTTCTTTTCATCCTCATCAAACTGAGCTTCAATCTCTGCTGGGTTGATGTAAGTATAGAATCGGGCCATGATGGCAAATATTACACAGACAACCAGAAGCAACGCAGCAAATAGAATGTATTCAGCCCACTTTGGAGTCGGAGTTGGAGGAAGGAAAAAACAAAACAAAAATAATACAGGTCATAATAATGTATAGATTGTGTATATTTTTTTGCTATGTCCAAATGGAAGGTGCTTTGAAATTAAATTATAGAAAATTGGTAGGCAACCGATGCAGAGACAGTATGGCCAGCTTTTCTGGAATGTCCATGATAGGTAGATGCCAACCTAAATGACGTTTTCCTAATAGCACTGGGGCACAGCAATGAAAGACTTTGGGAAGATGAGGGAGAATTTTCAAAAATCCTAAGCCTTCAGCCACATGGCTGCCCCTGGGAGGATGAGGCCCAAGAGAACACCAAGCAGCACCTTTGAGGGAAGAAGAATGTGCTGAGCAGTGTCAAGTCAAGACACCTGCTTCACCCCCAGAAACACCTGGAGCTCATGAGCACAGGGCATTAGCACATTCTCTGATGGACCCGGTGCAGGAAGTAATGAAACAGCTGGGATAAGACAACTCCCTTATGAGGCTGATCTGCTGCAGTGCTGGAGCAGGGTTTAAATACTAGAAAAGCCCTCATTTTATTTTAGCTGGAAAAACTGCAACCACCTGTAGAATGGTTTTGCCTCCAGGTGTTATGTAAGTTTATGGACAATGTGTCTGCTTTGAGTCTGCACTCATTAAAGTTGGGAGAGATGTTTCCTTTGGGAGTAAATCACACGGGGCGCATGCACATTAACCCAATCTGTTCATTTTGGTCGTCAATAGTTTGGATATCTGGCCTCTCCACATCTCATGTTGAAATTTGATCCCCAGTGTTGGAGGCAGGGCCTGGGGGGGGGTGTCATAGGGTTGGATCCCTCACGAATGGCTTTGTCCTGTGAGTGAGTTCTGGCTCTAATAGTTGACCAGAGAGCTGGTTGTATAAAGACACTGGCACCTCCTTCTCATGCTCCCTGTCCTGCCATGTGACACCCCTGCCCCCCTTCACTTTCTGCTGTGACCAAAGGTGTCTTGAGGTCCTTCCCAGAAGATGGTGGCAGTATGCTCCTTGTACAGCTTTTAGAACTGTGAGCCAAATAAAATTCTCTTCTTCATAAATTACCCAGTCTCAGGTGGTCCTTTATAGCAACACAAAATGGACTAAGACAATCACCAACAACAGAACACCAAGTGGAAACAAGAAGAATCAGCAGACACTGCCATAGGCTATTTGGTGACAGCCCTGTGGGGCTGGCCTGGCAGTGTTATCCAGCCATTAGCCCAAATGGCCCTGGAGACCATGTAAACAGCTGGGAAGGGTCATGGTGACTGTTAATATTGACAGATAAGACAGGGGCACATGCGATCTCCTAGCCACCCAGTACCTGTTTGGGGAACTGGCCTGCCCCTGCCACGATGAGCACAATGATGTTGCCAACAGCCACCGTCAGCAGCCATCCTGCCTGCAGCACCGACTTCATGTTGGAAGGAGCCTGAGGAAGCAAAGCAAAGAGAACCCCAGTCTAGATGTCGGCCTTGGAGCACGAGAACAAACTCACTGGTTCATTTCATTAAGCAGTCTACCCTACAGATGCACGTGAAAAGTCAGGTTGGCTTAAATGTGCAAAGGTTCATCGCTCGGTCACAAGATACCCAGACACTCATGCAGGAGCATACAGGAGTCCCTGCGTCTCACTCCATGTCCTTGCCAAGCTGTCCTCTTAGTTAAATGGACAGACCTACAGACAGACTCATTCTGTCTCTGCAGAAGAGTTTCCAAGCAGAGCCATGAGCACACCTGTTCCTCCCCACAGTGGGGGCTTCTCTCCAGGCTGCAACCTGGCCCCATGTGGCTTTCCTGCCACCTTACCCACATCTCTCTGCAAACCCTTGTCACCTGTATCACAGTCACCTCCTTTATGTGACTGTGAGGTCATCACAGAAAGGGACTGACCCAGTCACCTTCACCATCTTTACTACAAAAACGGAAGTGACTAGGCACCATGGGACACAATGACTATGACTGTAGTTTTGATGAAATAGTTCAAACATTAAGCTCTAACGTGGTTGGCAACAAGCTTGGCCTACTTAGCCTTGAGACAGTGTAGGGACAGGATGGGGCCTCACTTCTGATCAAGGAAGACAATATGGTGCAGCATGACCCAGTCTAATGAATATGTATACAATGGAATATTTCTCAATTATAAGAAACGACAGTGATCTATCACCACTTATATTTTCCTGGATTGAGCTTGAGCCCATTATCGGAAGCGAGGTGACGCAAGATCAGAATAATGGACTCCACATGTACTCGCCATCAAATTGGTACTGGCTGATTAACACTACGGTGCTCACATGGTGGTGGTGTTCTCCTGGGATTAGGGAGTTGGGGGGTAGACGCACAACTGAGGGACACGGTGAGTATTGTGGAGGGGAGGAGCATGCCTCTAACCCTTGCTAGGGAGAGGCAAAGATATAAAACGTAACCAAAATGTTTGTACTCTCATATTTTTCTGAAATAAAAAAAATTTAAATAAATAAATAAGTAAATAAAAGAGCAAAAACGAATGACCTCCCAGCCACAGGAATTCAGTCCATACCCATATAAGCAAGAGGCCAATTGTCTCTCTGTGTTTTTTTTTTTTCCCTGAGACAGAGTCTTGCTCTGTTGCCCTGGGTAGAGTACAGTGGCATCATCAAAGCTCACAGCAACCTCAAGCTCCTAGGCTCAAGTGATCCTCCTTGCTTCAGTCTCCCCAGTAGCTAGAAGGACAGGTGCATGACAACACACACCTGGCTAATTTTTCTATTAATATTTTTATTAGAGATGGGGTCTTGATCTTGCTCAGGCTAGTCTGGAACTTCTGAGCTCAAGGGATCCTCGTGCCTCAGCCTCCCAGAGTGCTAAGACTACAGGGAGTAGCCACTGCACCCGGCCTGTCTCTTGAGAAAAGTCTTCCAGGCCCACTGGGGCAGGATGATTAGGAACCAGACCTATCTGGATCTAACCACCTCTAGCCAGAACAGACCCCCACACTGACCTTACTGTGATTTTTCCCTCATATATAATATCATTTTAATGTTAAAAATCATGCCTAGAGGTAGGGATTTTACATGGTAATGAGACTTGAGACACATGAAGAAGGGTGTAGCAGAACCATGCAAGTGTGAGAAAATCTCCCCCTTTATGTGGCGACACGTCACCCTGTCCCCCATGAGCCTCTTCAACACTGTCCCTGAACCCCCTTCGGTGGGGGGAGCAGCCTGAGGACTCTCTGCTGGTGCTGCCCGCCTGGTGTTGGAACACGAGCCCCAGCAGAGCCTGGCCTGTGGCTGTCGTTCGGCTCTGGCTACTGCACAGAGAGCACAGGGCCTGCGCCAGCCACGGTCTAGCAGACCTAAAGGCCATCACGTATTTTCACTTGTTTTAAAGCTCGGCCTTACTCAGTGTGTTTACTGGGAGCTGCTGAGGGACCCTGGCAGAACCCGAAAGATAATGAGGACGCACTTCTGTGCACAGCTGGGGCCACTCGGCTGTTTCAGAATGTGGACTCTACCGACTCTGGGGACCCTGGGAGTGTCCCTAACACAGTTTCTCCTCCTCGGGACTCTAGGTCTCTAGAGCATGGCGTGGGACACGGACACACGAGGACATGCGCACTCTCAGAGCTGAACCAAGTGATGTTCTTATTCAGTAACGACAAGACTTGGTGATCTCAAGGACCTTGTTTTGGGGAAGATGCCATAATGCTTTCTAGAACTTTCTAATACTATAAACATACAGCTATGCCCAATTTAAATTATGTTGCACCAGCATTTTCCAAACACAGGGGTATGGCAGAGGGGTGGTAAAAACAATGAACGAGAGACCTGAGAATACGAGAACTCCAATCCCGTGACGGAGAAGACCACCTCGCCACAGGTGATGAGGAAATACTGTGGGATTTGCAGAGCCATGTTCACTGTGTTGGGGGCAATGTCTTCAAACTCCTTCACCTCGGGGCAGCCATCGTCCTACGCCAACAAGGCAAAAGAAGGAAGAAGAAGTTAAAGTCAAGATGGTGTCTAAAATAAAATTTTTTAAACAGGCAAATTGAGTATGATTTTCTAGCTTGTGTGATGTGATTTATCAAGTAAGTGCACATTGTCAATGTAGATATACAACACTGCATTTTATACTTGTGGTGGGACAGTCTTTGTGGGATTTGAGAATATGTTCAATAGTATTTTCCTCTTAAATAAGGGGGTAGATTGGAGGTTAGGTTTATTTAAAACAGGCGTTCTCAAACTACGGCCTGCGGGCCACATGCCGCCCGCCTAGGACATTTACCCGGCCTGCTGGGTGTTTTTGTCGCGCTGCCTGTCCTGCTTAGCAGCCGACTCGTCCCGGGCCCACAGTGCGCACTCTCCAACGGAATCGGACTGTGAACTGGCTCCCTGTTTAAAAAGTTTGAGGACCCCTGGTTTAAAACATCGCCATCCCTTTGAACTACAAGATCCTGAAGTCCACGTTCATAGTGTACAAGGAAGCAGCAGACACTGGCCAATGTGAACTTTTAGCCAGAGGGAGTCAGTCTGTTTAATTTAGTTCTAATGGTTAACTTAAGTCAACAGTAAGTTAAAGAATTGGCGGTGGATTGATTCTGAACCCATTTAAGATACAGATCCTAATAGTACTCTAGTTAAATCATTCCTGTGTCCTCAGTGCTGGTGAGTGGCACTGCTGACACGCTGCAGTGAGTCACTCACCTTCCTATTGATCACAAAGGTGTACGCACTGCCAAATTCAAGGTAGAAAGATGTGAAAACACTTGGACACTGCGGTGAAATCTCTGGCGAGTTTATCGTGAAGTCTTTTCTATTAAAAGAAAGAATAATATAGGTTAACACTCTTGGTATTATTATTATTTTTTTTAATTTTAATTTTTTTCCAGCATATTGTGGGGGTACAAATGTTAAGGTTACGTATATTGCCCTTGCCATCTCTCCCCCCTCGAGTCAGAGCTTCAAACGTGTCTATCCCCCAGTTAGTGCACACCGCACTCATTATGTATGTATAAACCCATCCCTCCACCCCCACCTGCCCGGCACCCGTTAAATGTTATTCCTATACATCCACTTAGGTGGTGATCAACACTCTTAGTATTAAAAGCTTCAACATATTTTTTGAAAGAAAAAAATTTGAAATCCTTAAACTTTGGAGCAAAGTGTTCAGTATAGGTACTTACATGCCAGAAGGAAAAAACTGATACTCGCTGGCGTTGTAACTGGTGACATCTTCATACACCTTCCCACTCATTGTGATGTTGATGGAGTCATTAAAGGTATTTATAAATCTGAAACGGGAAACCATCCGTCATGTAGCTGGACTATAGAATAATTAACTGTAGGTCACAGTACCTATGATTGAAGTTGGGCAATGCTCCCTTTCTTTTCTAAAGGAATTCAAGATGCTTACAGACTTCTAGAGAGTAAGGGTAGAAAGTCAGCAACCCTAGTTTTGCCCTTTCTCACCCACTCTTGAGAACACACCTAAAAGAACTTACTGATCACAGTGTTTATACGTGCCAGGTACTGTCCTAAGGACTTTGTAAGTATCGCCCAGTTCCCACGATACTTTGGGATGCTGAGCAGGGACTGAGACAGGTACTGACCCTTCCCTCTGAGAAGGCGGCCAGGCCTCGTGTTCCTTGCTTCAGAAGCTTTGGAGCTCAAGTAGCAAGGGACCAAAACTGAGGTTGCCCAGTGCCTAAAAGACAGCCCCCAAATCGGGCTTCCTTTGGGGGTAACGGGGGAAGCCCACCCATTTCCCACGCTTAGGAGCCTGAGGCACGAAGGGCTTCCAGGGTTGGGGAGAGGAAGTGGCCAACCCAGTAATGAGTTTTAACCGGGATTTAAACATTTGCAAGGATATAAAGTAACATTTCCTTCTCTTTCAGACTGATCACACTTTTATCACATCGTGAATAATATTTACATGGTCATATTGTAAATCCTGTTTATTGATCTGTTTTTTAGACTCATTCAAGCACATGGAAAACACAGAATCATAAATGTGATCCATGTTAACAACGTGAAACACACTGGAGCTGAGGAGAGGTGAAAAGTGAAAGTTAATTTCTTTACTATTTATGTTAGTAAGTTAATAGATGTCATCCTAATAATATACTCTGTCTCTGTTATCTCATGTTTTAGTGCTAACTAGTAATAGCTAACATCAGAAACTGTTGTGGTGACAGGGAATGGGGTTGAAAGTTTGAAGTAAATGGGAGACCTACTCTTATTTTTTCCCAATTTATTCTAATTTTTCATTCTTATTAAAAACTGACAGTAAATTGGCTTTTTGGCATAGAGTTCTGTGACTATTACAATGTATCTAGATTTGTAACTACTGTCCCAATCAGATTACGAGGCCACCCGAATGGGACTACCCCTTAGTCAAACCGTTCCTCCACTTCTAAGCCATGACAGCCACTGATGTGTTCTGCGACCCTATAGTTTGTTTTTGCTTTCCCAGAACGTCATGTATTATAAATGGAATTACAGAGCATGCAACTTTCTGAGACTGGCATCATTCACAGCATAATGGATTTGAAATTCATTTGCAATTGTTCCTCTGTTTTGCTAAGTAGTATTCCACTGTATGGATGTGCTATAGTCTATGTATCCATCACCCACTGAAGGACATTTGGGTGATTTCTGATCTTTGGTGATTATGAATACAGCATCTATAAACATTCCTGTACAGGTTTTTATGTGAACATAAGTTTGCATTTCTCACAAGTAAATATCTAGGCATGGAGTGGCTGAGTCCTATGGTAAGTGTGTGTTTACCTTCATAAGAAACTGCCAAACTGTTTTCAGAGGGGCTGTACCATATTGTACTCCCACTAGCCATGCACGGGAGTTCCAGCTGCTCTGCATCCTCACCAACACTTGGTGTTGTCAGTTTGTAAAACATTATCATAGCTATCCTGTAGGTGCATTATAACTCACTGTGGTCTTAGTTTATATTTCCCTAATGACCAATGACGTTGAACATCTTTTCATTTGATTATTTGCCACGTGTATTCCCGTATCTCCTCTGGTGACATGTGTGTTCAAATCTTTTGCTTTATTTTTTAGTTGGGTTATTTTCTTATTATTGAGTTTTAAGTTCTTTGTTAGATATGTGATTTGCAAATGTTTTCTTCCAGTTTGTAGCTTATCTTTTCATCCTCTTAAGAGTCATATCAACAGAAAATTTTTGGTTTTGTTGATGTCTAATTTATGAAATTATTCTTCTATAGATTATTCTTTTGGTGTCATATCTAAGAACCCAAGGTCACAAGGGTTTTTCAATGTTTCTTATCTAAATTTTATATTTTATATTTTACATGTAGATCTATAATGTATTTTGAGTTAACTCTCATATGAGATGCCTAAGAATTTTTATATAATTTTTGTGTAAGAATTTTATATAAGATGAGAGGTTGAGGTCAAGTTGATTTTTTTACATGTAAATGTCCAAATGTTTCAACATTTGTTGAAAAGACCTACTTTAATCCATTGAATTGTCTTTGTACCTTTGGAAAAAAACAGCTGGCTCTACTTTTGTGGGTCTATGTCTGGACTATTCTGCTGACTTATGGGTTTATTTCTTTGCCATTACAACTTGTCTTGATTACTGTAGCTTTAGAGTAAGTTTTAAAGTTAGTAGTAGTAAGACTCTTTCAAATTTATTCTTTTTTAAAATTATTTTAGCTATTCCAGTTCCTTTGCCTTTCCATATAAACTTTAGACTAAGCTTGTTTATATCTATAAAAAATAATGTTATGAGTCTTAAAAATTAATTTATTTTTATTTATTTATTTTTTTGGAGACAAAGTCACACTCTGTTGATGAGGCAGCAGTGTAATGGCATCATCATAGCTCACAGCAACCTCAAACTCCTGGGCTCGAGCGATTCTCCTGACTCAGCACCCTGAGTAGCTGGGACTAAAGGAGTGTGCTACTACACCTGGCTAATTTTTTTTCTATTTTTTTTGTAGAGATACGGTCTTGCTATGTTGCTCAGTCTGGTCTCAAACTCCTGGCCTCAAGTGAGCCTCCCAACTCAGTCTCCCAAAGTGCTGGGATGACATGCGTGAGCCCCATGCCCAATGCTGTGATTTAGATTTAGTACTGTGCACTATGCCTAGAGAACAGTTTGGGGAAAATTGACATCTTTTACTGTGAAGTCTTCTTGTCGATGTCAAAGATGCCTTTCCATTTACTTAGCTCTCTTTCATAAACATGTTCTAGTTTTCAGCGCTTCAATCCTGCACGTGTTATAAGGCTTATAGCTAAGTCTTTCATATTTTGGGGGGGGGAGATATAGCTGTTAAATTTCTTTTTCCAGTGGTTCATTACTAGTACACAGAAATATGATGGATTTCTTTGGTGTTGCCCTGGTATCCTGTGACCTTTCTAGATTCACTTATTGATTCTAGGAGCTTTATTGGGTAGGGTTCTGGGGACTTTCTATGTCTACAGCTCTCATCTGGGTGTAGGAATAGATTTATCTCTTCCTTTCCAATCTAGATGCTTTTACTTCTTTTTCTTGTCTTGTTGCTCTGGCAACCAGAAGGATGCTGAATGGCAGTGGGTAGAGCGGACACTTTTACCTTGTCCTTGATCTTAGTGGACAGATTTTAGACTTCCACCATAACCTGAGCTCGAATTTCTGTCCCTTTTCTCTCCTATTCCTAGTTTGCTGAGTTTTTTTTTTAATCACAAACGGATGCTGAATTTTGTCAAATACCTTTTCTGCATCAATTGACAAGATGATGTGAATTTTCCTCTTTAGTTTATTAAGATGATGGCTCTTGTTGATTGCTCTTTAAAAATATTAAGCCAGCCTTACATTCTTGGGACAAACCTCTCACACTCATTTTATAACCTTGTTACAGTTGGACTTCACTAGGGGTTTGCATTACTTTCCATAAGAAGCTGATGCAACTTAAATGTTGGAGAAATATACATACCTGATCCCATTTTCTCCTTTTTCTGGCTTCTTGTTAAGGCCATCAGTTATCTGAGAGAGAAAACAGTAACATAAAGACAATTTCAAAATCTTACTAATCAGAATAAGTCCAGATGAACTTTCTGGTCTCTGAGAAGGCAGCGTTGACACTTATCCTAGGAGCTAAGGGCCTGATTACATTTGAAAGGCGATTTCTTCAGGCCTGATTTTCCCTAAGGCTAACACGAGCCTCTGCAATTTTCGATCCTTGTTAGCCAATGGTTCCAGGGAACACTGCTCTCCAGGAACTTAGAACAAACCATGCAACAGCTCCCTAATTAACCAAACGACCAAGAGTCTTAAGTCTGCATAGCAGTTCTGCAGAATCTCACTTCGCTTCCCCTTACAGAATGCCTGCAACTCTCTCATAGCCGCTTCATGTACCGAATGTCACATCTAGAGATCTATATCTTGTCATCAAATATTTTGTGTGTATAGTATTCTATTGCTTTTACCCAATATACACACTATATTTTTTCAGAGACTGCTCTAATTTTCTGACCACTCAGTGCAAATTTTTAAAATTAATGCAATTAATAATATATTGAATCTTCATCTCAAAAAGTCCCCTGAGAATGCACGTATATACTCTGCTTGACTTATATACACACACATGCATACGTGTGCATAACCCCCCCCCAAAATTTGTAATAGTTAAAAAAATTTTTTTTTTTTTTTTTTTTTGAGACAGAGTCTCACTTTGTTGCCTAGGCTAGAGTGAGTGCCGTGGCGTCAGCCTAGCTCACAGCAACCTCAGACTCCTGTGCTCAAGCGATCCTTCTGTCTCAGCCTCCCAAGTAGCTGGGACTACAGGCATGCGCCACCATGCCCGGCTAATTTTTTCTATATATATTAGTTGGCCAATTAGTTTCTTTCTATTTATAGTAGAGACGGGGTCTCGCTCTTGCTCAGGCTGGTTTTGAACTCCCGACCTCGAGCAATCCGCCCGCCTCGGCCTCCCAGAGAGCTAGGATTACAGGCGTGAGCCACCGCGCCCGGCCAAAAAAAAAATTTTTTTTTAAATTAATATTAACCCTTCCCATTCACCAGTTAGACAATTCTTGGGAGTACCTGGAAGTCAAGTACCCTTTCCAAAGTGGGCTTGAAGACTTGCATTCTGGAAGAAGAGATTGACTGAGGATGACCTCATATAATACTACACAGGGGCAAAATGAAGTCACACCAATGAGAAGCCGAGTCTCCTGTCCCCAGCAGCAAGGACCCAGCTGAACTACTCACCACGCGGTAGTGATTGGGGGCCCAGACGAGGAGGGTGCTGCGATGGCCCTGCTTAAAGTCCTGAGTTACGGCAGTGACTGGTGAGCCAGCAGAAGAAATGTTTATACTTGCCAGTTTGTCTGCATCAAAAGTCATAAAGTCATCTGTCTATAAATGAAGAAGGAGTCATAGTTAGTACCACAGAGTCTGGTCGGCACTGTGCACCCGCACATTGGCACAGCACGTTATTGACATTCCACGTTTCCAAGTTCATGTTCCTACATATCCAAAACATGCCTCTGGGGAGTTGGCATGTATGTGCCTCGGTCTCCTGCCCACTCTTATGGACTCCATCAGGAGGTATTTTTTTTATTCTACATACTTATTTTTTTTTATTTTAGCATATTATGGGGTACAAGTGTTAAGGTTACACATATTGCCCATGCTCCCCTCGAGTAAAAGCTTCAAGTGTGTCCATCCCCCAAACGTTGCACATCTTTCTCGTTGTGTATACCCGTCCCTTCCTCCCCACCCCACCCTCCTGACACCCGATAAATGTTACTCCTATATGGATTTTTAATATTAATACTGCCACAGGAATTAAACTTCTTACCAAACATTTCACTTTTATTTCCCTTTATGAAGATAAATGCTATGGAAACCATTTCCACCGCTGGGCAGATAACAGCACCGGGTTAAAAGCACCAGCCCTGGTGAAAATCAATCCTGGGCTGTCCCAACCATTAGGAGTCAGGATTTTTTTTCTTCGAGGTTACTACTTTGGCAAGGTATAAGGCAGTGGTTGTCCACCATGGCCGAACAGGAATGAGGCCGGCTACATCAAAATCTCTGGGGTTGGGACTCAGGTATCACAATTGGCAAAGCTCTCTGGGTGATCCCAAGATGGGCTCAAGGTTGAGAATCACTGATCTGGAACAATGACCATGTTAGGGTTTTCTGAACTTGGCACGGGTGACATTTGGGCCAGGTAAGTCTTTGCTAGGGAAGACTGTGTGTGGCACCCCGGGCTTCTACACATGAGATGTGAGTAGCACACTCCCGTTGGCAACAACAACAGATGTCTGCAGAGATTGCCCAATGTCCCCGGGGTTACCCAATCACCCTCAGGTTAGAACCACTGACCTAGATCCCTGCTGTCTAAGTGTCTCCGTGTCCAACAGCACATGACTAGAGAGCTTGTTAAAAATGCAGCATTCCAGACCTACAGATTAAGAATCTGCCTTTTAACAAGGTCCCCAGGTGACTATAGACACAGTACAGTGTGAGGCACACTGAATAACCAAAACGAGATCAAGATACCTAGACATTTCACCTTTGGGCTGGTCTGGGATTTGTACAAGGACCAAGAAGAACAGCTTCCCCAAATCCTATTATAACTCTGGTAAGAGGATGAAAGAAAAGGTTACATTTCCTTGCACTTACTTGAGACATTGGGCCAAGTGTCACCATCTTTTCAGGAAGAGATATTGTCATGTTATCATTTCCTACATTCAACACTTTAATTTGGACTTCGTTCCCGTTGGGAAAGACTGGAAGAGTTTTCTGAGCAAAACAAAAGAAAATGGGCAGTGAGACCTTCAGTGCAACAGTGAAGAGATTCTCCACCCTGGCCCAGGGCACGATCCCCCGCTGTGAGGAGCCGCGCTGCCTGAGCCACGCCAGACACCCCACTCAGCGCCAGTCACCTCATGGCACCCACAGAAATGACGTTGGGACAGAAGACTGAAGTAGTCAGAAAGAGGGCGCTGTTGGTCCTCTCCAGCCAGGGCCAGCTCAGAGGATGCCAGGACATGAAGCCTAATGTCTGAGTGGTCAGAGCAACCACAGCCTAAGGAACATCCCCCTTGTGGTGACACCTGAGTCCTGCTCTTCCCCGAATCCTGTGTCCTCCCTGTAACTCTGGAAGCCCAGTGCTCAGCCCTGGACATGGCGCCATAAACATCTTCTCACAAATACTTATGCCCTCCTGCCTCCATACCCGTGCTCAAGGGTTTTGTCTTTTTGTCTACAGTGTCCTCTCTCAAATCCCAGGTCACTGAAGCAGCCCATGTGTGCCTTAGCCCACAATTCATTTTCCATGTATAAGAGAGAACAAGTACCTCATGTGCCGAGCAGCACTAGTTAGTGTAGCCAAAAGGTGGAAGCAACTGGAGTGCCCAGTGAGGGATGAAAGAACGGACAAAATGTGGTGTAGACACACAATGGAATGTTACCCAGCCTTAAAAAAGGAAGGAAATTGTGACACATGCTACAACATGGGGGTGAACTTTGAGGATATTATGTTGAGTGAATAAACCAGTCACAAAAGGACAAATACTATATGATTGTACTTATGTGAGTGATCCTATTCATAGAGACAGAAAGTAGGCTGGGGGTTCCAGAGCCTGGAGGAGGGAGAAATGGGAGTTGTTGTTTAGTGGGCACAGAGTTTCAGTTTTGCAAGATGGGAAGAGTTCTGGAGTTGGTTGCACAACAATGTGAATGTCCTTAACACCACTGAACTGTGCACTTAAAAGTGAATAAGATGGTAAACTTCATGTTATATGTATTTACCACAATTAAAAATAAATTTTTTAAGACATTAAAAGAGAAGGAGGGAGAGAGAGACAGAGAGAGGAAAGGAGAAGGAGAAGGGTGGTGGGGGAGAGAGACTCTCTCCAGCTGCACCCGTGCAGGGATAAGAGCTCGCTGTTCTCCCCTTCCTTGCACTGTCTGCAGCTCCAGGGCTTGGTTTCTAGGGACAGCCCTGGCCTCCCCTCATCCTCTCAGTCCTGGAGAAGGGAGATCGAGAACGCCCCACCCGACCCCACCAGGAGGGGATAGAGGAGAGTCAGAGGACAACTCACGTCGATTTCCACCTGCACAATTGCAGCCGCCACAAAGGCCATGGAAGCCAGGAACATTCCAACTGTCATCCTCCTTAAGGAGCTGGTCGGGACAAGAAGAGAGTGACTCCCAGCCAGTCTCGCACAGAAGAGCTCACGAGAGCCCCCAAAGGAAACGCCTCCCCTGCCCACCCCCCAAACAAACTAACTTCCCTACAAAAGCACACGGGCTCGAAAGCGTCTCTCCCTCTGTGGTTCATGACCAAGACTAAGGAGGATCGATGGAATATACCTTCCCATTAGCATAGTTACCCTTAATTTCTAGAAACTAAAGTTGAGATTACAATGAACACTTCTATCATCTACAACCTAAGAGAGCCTCAATCAGAGGATTTTCAGGTTTCCATTAACAGGACTTTTATTTTAAGTGCAGCCCCCTGCAAAGCCCTGGGACCAGGGGAGCCTCGACCAGCCCACCCATGCAGCCACCTACGTGAAATTCAAACCACATTTTGCAATCAGAGGATACAACACGGCATCGAAGATGGGGACCATGATAACAATCAAGATGGCATTCACGGTCTGCAGACAGAGTGGAGGGAAAACGTTAATGTTGTCTCCAAGACGACTTTGATCTCTGAAAGCAACTTCAGTGTTTTCTCCTACCTGCATCTGATCCGGCTGAATTTCTATGGATCCCTAAACAAAGGAGAAAATAATCTCATTGAAAAATGTCATGAAAGGGAAGGAGAAAGGGGACAAAGGGACAGTAACAAAGGAGTAGTGACGAGGGAAGGTCAAATGTCTTGACATCCCAAACTTACGATTTTCCCGCTCATGGTTGTTGCCTGCAGTGTCCATCGGGAGCCCTTAAAACGAACACGGTTACCGCGTCATTTGGGGATGTGGGTTTTTAAAATATCGCAAGTCAGTGTTGGGCCATTTTGAAATCGGTAATGAGGTTGGAAATGTAATGGGATGTAAAATGGTTTGAAACATCCACTTAGCTTCCCAGCTCCATGTTAACACTAGGTGGAAAGAAACGGGTTGCGTTTCTGTTGTGCAGTGAACAGGGCACACGGCATTCCAGCCCCTCGTGGAAACGCACAGTACTGCTCTGACATGCAGCTGTCCCTAGAAATACACAGATGCATTCCTGAGGCTTGTTGAATAGCACGACGCCGTCTGCAAGGTGAAAGCAGCTCTGTGCGCTGTGGATTACCCCTATTCACTGGCATCGAGGATTCAAGACGATTCCTGTTCTTACGAGCCGTTTTTGACAGTGCATGCCGGCTGAAACTAGATCTCCATCATAAGAGTGAGCGATGGATTTAAACTGGGCACCCAAGTGACAGTCAACCCATGTTATAGTGAAAGATGGCCCAGGGCTGTACAAGTATACATTATTATTTCTATGGAAGACCAAACATGTAAATGTGTCAATATCAACCTGTCCATTCCACTAGGAGCGCATCATAGAAAGTCAGGAAACCTACCGCGTCTGAGTTCTTGATATAAGCCTGTCTCCGAGTACTTTACATATTTTCACTAATTGGATCCTCGTAGCCTTGAGGT
This sequence comes from Microcebus murinus, assembly GCF_040939455.1. NCBI lineage: Eukaryota > Metazoa > Chordata > Mammalia > Primates > Cheirogaleidae > Microcebus > Microcebus murinus. The sequence goes on along the minus strand of NC_134116.1, from coordinate 18,239,196 downwards.
GGGTTACTAGGAGCCTTCCAGAACAGTCAAGAGTTATTACCCCAAGTCACACAGCTGCTAGGTGAGGAGTGTGTTTCTTGTGCACTTCTGACCCCAATAACCAGCTCCTACCCAACATGCATGACTCCCTCCCTGGTCTTTACGATGCTAGTCTAAATTTCATGCCTACAAATAAGGAGATTAATGTGGACACTCAAATTTCTTTTAAGAAACAGTTTCCGTCTGTAATAATCCTCCCTGCACAATAAAGCCACATCTTCATAATTTTTTTTTAAACTCCAGTTTCTAAAAGAAATAGTATCTGATTGCTTTGACTATAAGCATCATGCACTGGCTTGTCTGACACTATTGTGAACAATTCCTGGGTATGTGTCTTAAGGCTGTGGCAGAAAGAGCACAACAAGTCACCCATCGGGTTCCAGGTCCCTGCTCAGAGAGGGAGGACTTTGGTGGGGTCATTTCCCATGCCTGGATGATACCTCTAGTCCAGGCATTCCATTTGAGCACGGAAGACACCAAGGCCCTCTTGGTTTAAATAAGCTATGGATGCCATAAAAGGTCATCTTTTATCACACTGTATCAGCAGGTAAACAAACTGTTTGCTCCCAATTTTGCAAGAGTCCTGGATGATTGGATGAAATCTTACCCAAGGTTACGTTACCTGAAGTCACCTAATTTTCTTCATTGTTTTGCAACAGAAATGTGGATAGAACCACCTAGAATTGTTTTGTTTTGTTTTTACAAATAAACTCAGTGTAGTCTAACAAGTAAATAAGTGAAATATACAAAAGCTGGGAAGGAACAATTTAGGAGCTAAACGCCAAGTGCGGCCGGGCACACGGCAGTGCCCCGCGCCTGTTTGCTGAGTGAAGACGCGCGGAGCGGTTTCACGTTACCTGCTGGTCAAACAAGGCCCAGAACATTGGGAGAGGAATGTACAGGAACATCACCCTCGTAACCATCTTGATCTGAGAGATGAGCCGCTCCTGCAGTTGGGGTGGGGGGAGAGGACAATCAGCCACGACCTGTGTCACTCAGCTGTCGGGTGGAGTTTCAGTGCAGAGGTGGATATGCGCATCTAGAGACAAACTGGGGGCTGATTCATTGATCACTGGTTTCTCTAGAAAACTGAAAATTTCTAAGCCATTTAAAATATAAGTGCAAACATTTATTTAGGGGATAAATTACTTGAAATGACTAAATGTAAATGTTGCTAAAGGTGAATCCCACCACCGCCTCCACCAACACTTAAGTCTTCTATGGTCAAACTAAACTAATTCTGCATGGTCACCATTACATGGAATTAATGGCAGATTATACCTAATGAAACACTATGGAAAGGTATTATTTTTTCCAGATGAATTATACCCATTATTTATCAGGTTCTTCTCAGTTACAAAAATGCACCCATGCATAGTGTTGTGTGACTCGCTAATGGAGGCTGGGAAGATGCAAGTGATAGTTTTGTCCGTGTGGCCTTGACAGTCTGAACTGGGATATTAGGTGCTCACTTCCTGCAGGAACTGGGGTCACTGCGGCAATGAGGGCTACTCACGTCATACTTCTCTTTAGCCCAGTCCAGCCAGTGCTCCCTCTTGGGAAATGTCTTGCTCCGATGTCTAAATCGATTTTTGATGGCGAACTGAAGGAAGGAAGAAAAATCAAATTTTGAAACAGAACTAATGACTTTATCAGGGACACACATTTCAGGAAACCCTCTTAACTGGAACAATATATTTGTGAGAAAAACAAAACATAAAATTGCATATGTACTAGTATATGAGTGTGTTAAAAGGCATAACTGATGCATTTATTTCTTGTCTCTTTCTACCTAAGAGCGTTTGACTTGGGGAAACAGAGTCACCCAGTCTCTAGTATTCAGATTCCCTAGGGAAACATGTCCAGGAGAAATATAACACAGATGCATTTGCAATTTAAGTTTTCTAGTAGAAATATTAACAAGCAAAAGTGAAAGAGGTGAAATTCATTTACAATATATTTTATTTAAACCAATAAACTCCAGCTATGATTGTAATATGTAACCAATATATTTTAAATGAGTGAGAATGTTTACATCCTTTTTTAATACTGAGTCTTCAAAATCCAGGGAGTATTTTGCACTCTTGGCATATCTCAATTTGGATGCTAAATTTTTAGCAGAAAGATTTGATCTGTATTTAGATTTCATAAAGTTTATGTTTGAAAAACTAGATCTTGGCCGGGCGCTGTGGCTCACGCCTGTAATCCTAGCTCTTGGGAGGCCGAGGCGGGCGGATTGCTCAAGGTCAGGAGTTCAAAACCAGCCTGAGCAAGAGCGAGACCCCATCTCTACTATAAATAGAAAGAAATTAATTGGCCAACTGATATATATATAAAAAATTAGCCGGGCATGTTGGCGCATGCCTGTAGTCCCAGCTACTCGGGAGGCTGAGGCAGAAGGATCACTCGAGCCCAGGAGTTTGAGGTTGCTGTGAGCTAGGCTGACGCCACGGCACTCACTCTAGCCTGGACAACAAAGCGAGACTCTGTCTCAAAAAAAAAAAAAAAAAAAAGAAAAACTAGATCTATGTGCTAAGTTGTTCCAAACATGCTTAAAAGCTTTCTAGTAACTGATTTGAGTATCAGTTTTTAAATTTAATTCAAGAGCAAGAACCAACTACATAGAAATACATTTATATTTTAAAAAGGCTATTGGGAAACATTTTACAATACAGTAACACTGGTCAGGTGACCCACCTTTCATTGCATTAGAGGGTACTGAGATTCCTGGCTGGTGTTTAGGAGAGGCCTTTAGGAACAGCAAAGGGCATTTGCAATGATGCAGAAACAAGAGAATGTGATATTTGTTGTAACTGGGAACATGCATGTGATTGAAAGGCAACAACTCAAAGCCACAGGCTGATTTTAGGATTCCAGGCAATACAGTTCTCATGGCTCCAAACACCTTGAAGTTATTCTGGAGTTTGAACTACCTTGTCAATTACTTGATGGGGAAGACCTTGGATAGATCGTTGGTAAGGTCCCCTCTTTGCTTGAAAAAAAAGCTGTTTGGTGGGAATAGATCTACTGTTAGAAGAAAAGGGAAGACCTGCGCCTGAGGGGAATTTTTCTTGACAAGGAGAGGACACATTTATTTCACCAAGTAAAACACAATCCAATACTCTAGTTGTATAATACAGTGCGATTGAAATACAGGACAATAATGCAGCGGTCCCCAGGCTTTCTGGCACCAGGGACTGGTTCCATGGAAGACAATTTCTCAATGGATGGTGAGGGGAGGCAGAGCTCCATGGTGATACAGCGAGCAGTGAAGAAGGGCTGTGAACACAGATGAAGCTTTGGTCCCTGCCCGCTGCTCACGGCCCCTGTGCCCCTCCCCCTTCCTATGTTGCATGGAAGGCAATTTTTCCACAGCCTGGTGCGGCAGGTGATGGCAATGGAGCTCTGTGGTCCAGTCCCTAACAGGCTGCAGACTGGTACCAGTCACCTGCCCAGAGGCTGGGGACCGCAGCAATAATGCAATAAGGCCAGGTAAAGACAAAGTAATCTAAAATTATATTAAAGCTGCCTTTTCATCCAAAAGATTACCCACACATTTTTTAATGTAAATAAATTACACATTTGGCCCCGGTTATACAACACATACAGTAGGTTCACTAGAAAAATGGGGAGTGTATCAGAGGAAAAATTACTTCATTCCTTTATCTGAAGATTCCTACACTTTTTTTTTTTTTTTTTGAGACAGAGTCTCACTTTGTTGCCCAGGCTATAGTGAGTGCCGTGGCGTCAGCCTAGCTCACAACAACCTCAAATTCCTGGGCTCAAGCGATCCTACTGCCTCAGCCTCGCGAGTAGCTGGGACTATAGGCATGTGCCACCATGCCCGGCTAATTTTTTGTGTATATATTAGTTGGCCATTTAATTTCTTCTATTTTTTTTTTTTTTTTTTTTTTGAGACAGAGTCTCGCTTTGTTGCCCAGGCTAGAGTGAGTGCCGTGGCGTCAGCCTAGCTCACAGCAACCTCAAACTCCTGGGCTCAAGTGATCCTTCTGCCTCAGCCTCCCGGGTAGCTGGGACTACAGGCATGTGCCACCATGTCCGGCTAATTTTATATATATATATCAGTTGGCCAATTAATTTCTTTCTATTTATAGTAGAGACGGGGTCTCGCTCTTGCTCAGGCTGGTTTCGAACTCCTGACCTTGAGCAATCCGCCCGCCTCGGCCTCCCAAGAGCTAGGATTACAGGCGTGAGCCACAGCGCCCGGCCTAATTTCTTCTATTTATAGTAGAGATGGGGTCTTGCTCTTGCTCAGGCTGGTTTTGAACTCCTGACCTTGAGAAATCCGCCCGCCTCGGCCTCCCAGTGTGCTAGGATTACAGGCGTGAGCCACTGCACCAGGCCAAGATTCCTACTCTCAACATTTGTTTCCTGCCTATAAATGTACCTGCGTGTGCGTATGCTATGTAGATGCATATGGAAGAAACCGTATTCTGCACATTCCTATCATCAAACCCTCTTTGATAACAAGACTGCTGATGGCTGCATGTCATGGCACAGATGGACTGTGCGTGAAGCATTATTTTCCTTTTGGCAGCAATTCGGTGGACTTCAATTTTTTTTTTTTTTTTTTTTTTTTTTTGTATAGACTGGGTCTCATTCTTGCTCAGGCTTGTCTAGAACTCCTGAGCTCAAGCGATCCTCCTGCCTTGGCCTCCCAGAGTGCTAGGATTACAGGTGTAGGCCACTGCGCCCAGCCCTGGACTTCAATTTTTGCTATTATAAATATTACAGTGATAATCTTTGCACATGAGTCTGTGTTCAGTTTTAAAACTTATTTCCTCAGTCTTAATTCCTATAGGCAGCATTATCACCTCTTAGGTATTTGAACCCCTGAGACACCTGCTACACACTGCCAAGCCAGGGCCCCCCCCCCATTTCGATTCCCTGTTCCCCAACAAACATCAGGCAGTGGCTGCAATCTTACAGGGGAAGAGTCACTTTGATTTGTTTTTCTTTGACCTGTGATCTTACTTTAATTTAATTTAATTTAAATTTTATTTCATCATATTATGGGGATATAAATGTTTAGGTCACGTATATTGCCTTTGACCACCTGACTAAGAGCTTCAAGCGTGTCCATCCCCCAGACGGTGTGCACCACACCCATGAGGTGTGAATATACCCATCCCCTCCTCCCCCACCCTACCCCCCCCACGCGATGAATGTTATGAACATATGTTACCATATGTGCACATAAGTGTTGATCCATTCTGCTAAGTGAAGTATCACAAGAATGGAAAAACAAGCACTGATCTCATTTTAGAAGCTCAAGAGCCATTTCCATTCTTCCCTTTTGGAGTTGTGTTTGTGTCTTTTTCTGTGTTGGTGAGTTTTATAAGAAATTTCAATTCATCAAAATAGTTTAGAACAGTAAAGATATGTTTAAATAAAAGTCAAAGCTTAATCAAATTTTAATTTAAAGGAGGTAGAAGGCTCTGGGGTGATGAAATATCATTGAGAAAGAGCTTCAGAAATACTTACACCAATGCACTTGACCACTTTAGCCATGATGTTACCCTGTGGCTGGAACTTCTTGTACATTCCACTGCCAATGATAAATACAACTAAATAGAGCAAAAGAAGATGCGTTAGTAAGGTGTTTGCCAGAGCTACCTGTGACCTAGAGAGAGGTTATTTGAGTTATCACCCTGTTTTGGAAATAGCTGCACTACTTATCGAATGGACTTGCCTACCTACCTCACAGTTTAGACAGTGCTTTTGATTCTAACAGTCACAAAGCCTCTGAGTAATGTTATATTTTTGTTCTAATATACAAACCTTTAAGCCTAACACTATCTATTTCCCAGTACTCGAGGAAGCGCATACACACTCAGTGCAGCTATTTAAGCACAAGTTGTATCTCCGTGTAAAGGGAGACAACAGGAGTAAGTGCTTTCACATAACAGATTAATGTATTGTTCCACACAAACAGTAAATGTGGGTGTAAATTTGTGGGTGCAAGTGCATGAGGAATTTTCTTTTACTTGTTAATCTTCAGGGAAAAGGGAATTAAGCTGTTGAATCTGTTATTCAATCATATGTAGCAGAAATTTTTTCTGTGGTCACTGTATAGAAGCACAGTTATAATTAATTGCATTTGCAGTTAAAGTTTTGCAAAAGTTAGAAGCACTTTTTATTTATTTATTTATTTTTTAAAAAATTTTAGCGTATTATGGGGGTACAAGTGTTAAGGTTACATATATTGCCCATGCCCCCTCCCCCCTCAAGTAAGAGAAAAGCACTTTTTCAATGAGGCCATTCTTCCATGGACATTCATAGGCATATTATGAAAATAACACAGAAAAAAGCCTTTCTGCAAGAGACTCTAAAAATAGTGCCTATCCTAGGATTTCTGATTATCCAATACCACAATTCAATAATTTAAATCCCCTGATGCCTGGCTTGAATTCCACTTGCTTTCCTCAATTAAGAGGTGTGAGGTTTTTGACAGGTATCAATCTCCAGCATATCCCCAAGTGCGTGCCTATCCTATGCACCTCCTTTACAGCTGACGAAAGAGATGTTCATTTATATTCCCGTCCAAGGCTAACCTTTCTGAACACACATGGATGGTAAACATGTCCAACAGATTGGGTCTACATTTTCTTTTGTCAACTAATACTTTAATCTTTAAGCTTCTGATTAACTGGAGCTATTTCAAGCACAGAAATTTCTAGAGGTGGTGTTGACGCATAGGATTTGGCCTATTCTCCATTCTTCCATAAGAAAAAGCATAATCTTTGATATAAGAATGACTTGTACAGGCTAAATGAGAATTTACATAAAGTGCTTAACACAGTGTCTGGCATAAAGCAAGGCTTGTTGGAATGCTCTGTCTCCCACCCAGCATTAGGGAGGAGAAGGCACAAGTGAGCCTTCTAGGGGAGTGTGGCAGTATCTGCAGAATTATGGGAGAAAAGAGGTATGTTAAAACGTGGAAAATACTGAGCTGTTACATAAATGTAAGGAGAAGCTAAATTGCTACAACATAAACAAATGAGGTTAAAAATGCCCTACTCAATACTATTAAGATTTGAAAACAAAAATTGGAGAGGGAGATGTCATCGCCAGGTGACCAAAGCTGACAGTGACCCCTTCTGAGTGGAAGAAGAGGCTCTGAAGACTTGGGGTGGCCGCTGGGCTCTGTTTTCTTCTTGCACTTTTCTCAACCATCTTTCACGTGAGATCATCCCATGGAAAAAACTCTTCACATTTCATAAAAAGCCAATGCCAAGAACTAATGTGCAAATTAATGTATCTAATATATACATATGTTCTTTCCATAGGGAAGGAATTCTAGCAGAAACATGTGGCGATGATAGATTATGGAAATGTATATGTTCATTGGAAAGATTTCAATGGCAGTGGAACCAGGTTGCCATTTCAAGCAAGCTGTAGATAAGCTCATGTTGACAAGAAAAGCTTTCAGCCTTGGGTTCAGCTAGTCTAGCAGATTCTATCACCTTCATCTTAATGTGCCCAGATAGTATCGCCTTCAGATGGCCAACTCAGTTGATTCCTTTTCTTGTAAACCTTTTTTTTAATCCTATTCCCTACTTTCTCTGAATACTCAGAGGATGTTGCCATCTAATGGCAGTTGTCCACACCTTTTGCTGCATCTTGTTCCATGGACTTTTAAATATTAGTCACAATAATTACCGTAGGGCCTGACCTGGTCCTAGGCTTTTATTAATTCTACTGACTTCTACTTACTCAGGGATACAGCCATGAGGGCAGCAGGAACCCCAAATGCCAGTGGGTAACAAGCTTGTATACTGTGAATTCCACATTGTTGAACTGGGGAGAAATCACACATTAAATTCATTATGGCATTGGCAATGCGCACACAGTTCCCATTTTTAAAAATCACTCGCTGGCTATTACGTGTTGCTTTTACTTATGCCTTGGCCTCGCTGAGGTCATGGCCAGCTGAGCAAAGCAGCATTTTAGCAGAAAGCAGGAGGGGGAGACAGGTTCTAATCTTAGCCCCTAAACAGATGTGTGATCCTGGATAGGCTGAAATCAATGGGTCCTGGTGGTTCTGTGGATATTCTCAGTGAGGGAGAGAAATATGATCGGATAGGAGTAACTTGATTATATGGGACTCAGTAAATGAAATAAAAAATGCCTTGGAAGTGTGATTGATAGTTCCTAATACTTACTGTCTCGTTCTCTTTCTCTGGGAAGTTCTTTGGGAAATGCTTGAGATAATTAGGAGAGCAAAGAATCAAACTTTGCCCGCCAAACTCTACCAAACTCACTGAAACATTACTGGGGACAAAGCTTGAAGGCTGAAATGGCAACTACAGCTCACCCACGAGTTTCTTCTGAACAGCCGCTCATGCCTCTAATCTCGTACCATGAATAGGACTTTGCATTGATAATCTAGAAAGCTGCGTGCCAATGCTAAGGATGTCTTAGACTCTTCCATGGTCACTGGGATAAGGGATTCAAATAAGGTTAGAAAAGGAGGTGAAACTTGAGAGAAAAGAAGCTCATGTTCTGCATGTCAGGGCACATCCCTGCATTAGCTGACGGTGGAGTAGAGGGCAGGAAGTGAGAGAGAAAACAAAGAAAGGGAACAATGACTTAGCCTTTCCACCTGGCCTTCTTCCTCACAATTAAAAAAAGGAAAGCAGAATTTCCTTTCCGAGATTTCTTACCTCTGAGCATGGGAGTGATGATGGTAGAAATCAAACTTCCAGCATTAATGGCCAAATAAAAGATGGAAAAAAATCTGTTTCTTTGTTTTTCCTGTCATGGAAAGGACAGAGGTAAAGTGAGATGGCTTTGGCTACGTAGCAACCGAGCAGGTGGCCAAGGATGTGACTTCGCGTCCCACTTCGCTCTGGTCGCTGTCTTGCTCTCCGACGCACTTGAAAGGAATCAAAAGGGGAGCAGACCTCGTCCCAGGGGCATCTGACGCCCAGAGGTCTAGAATTCACTCCCGTGGGCTCTGGGGAGGCGCCTGCTCTTACCTGGCCCTCTTCAAACTGATCTCCACCAAATGCGGACACGCAGGGCTTGATTCCTCCCGTGCCCAGAGCGATCAGGGCCAGGCCGATCACCGACAGCGCCCTGGGAAAGAAAGGCCGTCAGGGCCAGGACGCAGGTCCCCGCGGCACAATCCCCGCGGCACAAGCCTTCTCCGTCTCCTGATGCCCCTCAGAGGGCCAGGCGCAGCGACAGAGAGAGAGAGGGGCCTCTACCTGCACGAGAAGCTAATTCACACGCTCTCCGATAGTTGAATGAGAACTTGGACCCCTGGCATCCAAGTCCCTACCCTTGTCTAATAATTTACCATCTTTGAAAACGTAAAGCAATAGCTTGAAATCTGAACAAACACTCAGCTTTGGAGTACTTTCCAGCTCTATTATTTCTAGGGTGAGAATGGGTAAATGAAATGTTAATTGAATAAATGCAAGCATTGTGTTTGGTACAGTCATAATAGACTCGTAATAGTCATTAAATGACGTTGGGAATCATGACTTCATTGCAAAGCAGAATATCATGTTAGGTAATAAGATCTTAATTTGTTTACAAAGTACCGAAGACTGGAGAGAAATATGGTAAAATTTTATTGTTATGGCTAGGTTGGGGATTAAGGGTTATTTATTTTAATTTACTTTTGTATTTTCCAGGTTATCTGTAAGGATTTTGCCTCCTGAATTGAAAAGCTGACATTCATAGCATTTGTCAGCCCTCCTTTTGTAGTTTTATTAAATTTCCATTTAGGTACTACAAATTTCCAGTTTAAAAGTACCTATCCTATATCTTCTGGGTTGCTAACATTGCTTAAAAATACTAAAAAATATTTATGAAACAGATAAAATCAAGGCAGATGTTGCACAAAGAAAGAATTCCTTAAAAAACATGCTTCCTAAATCAATCTTACTGAATTAACTGGACAAAGCACTTCTTTAATCCTGTTTCCCTCTTAATACAACTTATGTTTAATATTGTTACTCTAAGCATTTGAAAAGACAACAAAACCATGGCTAGTTGAGTATCATACACCATTTACTCTTGTGAGAATTTTAGACGTGTTCCAACACTAGCTCTATGACATAAAAAATAAGAAGCTCAGATCTCCTGAGCACATAGCACCTGCCAGGCAGTGTGCCAGGTGCTTTACCTGGAAGAAGCCACAACAGCGCTATACAAGGCAGGTGCTATGACACACGGGGAGACTGAGGCACAGAGCAGAGCACTTGCCCAAGGCCAGACAGCTGCTCTGTGGGAGAGCTGGAATCAGGCCTGGCAGTCTGAGCTCACAGCCACTCCTCCCACCAACACAGTCAGTCCCCTGTGGGCACCCAGAGTGTTGAATCAAGGGACCTAGTCTGGACAACAACCTGTTGGACCGACCAACCAGAAACGCAGGCATTGCCAATCCTAATTTGAGTTTCTATTACATTTTCCCAGCACATACGATGGTTTACTCTTAGATAAGAAATGGGAGCACAAAAACAGGAAACAATAATTCTCTACAATGAGTCTACTAGGCCAGGTTGCAGGGAAGGGAAATTAACCCACCAGGGAAACACATGTCCATCACACTTGTCATCGAGAGCCCAGCACAGAGGGTGGAACAGGTATGTATGAAACTGCACTATGGCAAAAGCAGCAGAAGTGTGGTACAAGACAGAAGATGGAAGGTGCCAGAGGGAACCTGGTGGTGTTGGGGATCAAGGTCTGTGGGAGCTACGTCCCCCAGGAAATATGGGGACTTACACGGATTGGCCCACGGACCACACATCACGTGGGATGTGACAGCCCAGGACAGCCCAGCCTCACAGGGGGCAATATCTCCAGGCGCCCATGAGGATGGTGTCACACTGAAGACCCTTCAGCCATTGGCCAGCCCTTTCCCCACCCCCGCCAGGGGAGGAGAAGCATCTTTGCACTCATGGTGACGTCCAAGGAGAAAGAGGAAGAGTCGGGCACCAGATAGGCCCTGGTGGGGGCGAGGGGTTAACGTCACTCACACGTGTGTAGGGATGCTGTCGGGGGTCCCGTCATGGTTGTGGTCTGTGAGGTCATTAATGGAGCTTATGGAAATGACCACTTGTCCAATCGTGTAGATGATGGACAGCGACACGATGGTCCTGTGTTTAAAGGGTTAAGAGAATCCAGGTTAACTGCACCGCGGTGTCCTCCTCTGGCTCCACCACAACAAACTCCGTCCCTCATCCTGCACAACCTACAGGAGCCCGGTCCTGAACACGCTTCTCCCTCAAACTTCAGTAAAACTGGTGACTCTCAGGAACTTGGAGCAAAGTTCTGGCCAAGAGGAGCAGGAGGACCAGAGGAGGTCCATTTTATCCTTCAACTATTCGGAAAAGTCAACGTTTTCTTTCACCTAACTGCAGAAAATAGTATTTATATCTTTAAACAGTGAGAATCACTTATCTTGGAATTGGTGATAATGTTCAGCCAGGAGTGGACCATTGGCTAACTTTTTTAGAATTCTTTTGTGGTGAATGTTCTTGCTTCTGTGCATGCTACAGTTTGGTTTATTTGCCCCTCCAAACCTCATGTTGAAATTTGATCCCCAGTGTTGGAGGTGGGGCCAGGTGGGAGGTGTTTGGGTCAGGGGTAGATCCCTCATGAATGGCTTGGTGCTGTCCTTTTGATAATGAGTAAATTTTTACTGCCTTGGCTCCTGCAAGAGCTGGTTGTGAAAAACAGTCTGGCCCCTCCCTTCTCTTTTTCTTTCTCTCTCTCTCTCCCTCTCTCTGTCTCTTCCTGTCTCCGCCATGTGATCTCTGCACATGCTGGTTCCCAGGTGCCCTTCTGCCATCCCTGGAAGCAACTTGAGGCTTTTGCCAGATCCCTAATCTTCCAGCCAGCTGATCTGTGAACCAAATAAACCAGTGATCCCCAACTTTTTAGGCACCAGGGACAGGTTTCATGGAAGACAATTTTTCCATGGACAGGCGTGGGGGATGGGGAGGGGATGGTTCGGGATGCTTGGGTGGTGATGTGAGCGATGGGGAGCAGCTGTGAACACAGATGCAGGCTTGGTGGTGTGGCCACCACTCACCTCCTGCTGTGTGGCCTGGTTCCCAACCAGGCCAGTTCCCATGGAACTGTTACTGGTTACATGGTTCCCAACCATGGCCAGTTCCCATGGAACTGTTACTGAGGCCACGGCCTGGGAATTGGAGACTGCAGAAATAATCCTTTTTTTCTTTGTAAATCACCCAGTCTCAGGCATTCCTTTATAGCAACACAAATGGACCAAGACAGCCCATGTGCCTGAAGGAGCTCTCCTTCCTTCCTCCCTCATCAAATCCCAGGAAACTGTCCTACAGCCTCCTTTTGGATGCGCCCTTAGAGCTCTTCCTGCAGGGCTGGGACAGTGCTGAGCAGCCGAGGCCCTCAGTAGCCAGGATGTATATCAGGGTCTTTATAGGGATGCATATTAGGGTCTTTCTTTGTTTTCCCAGCTCTTAATTCTGCGCCCCACATATCAGTAGTGAAAGGGAGTGTCTCTGCTACGACTTCAAAAGGAGACAAAGATGTTACATTATTTTTGTCTGGATTAGGGGAAAACCTGCTAATGCTCCTGGCATGCACGTTGCTAAATGCCAGACACTGTGCCAGGCTGTCCTAAGAGTTTAGGTTCCTTAACTCTCCATTCCAGATTCAACCATCCCTAACCACAAGGCTTATATTTATCTCTTGGCTTGTTAGTGAACAAGAAACGTCCAGCCACTCACTTGAACTTGCCCAGCCAGGAGTCGGCGATGAGCGCTCCGAGAATGGGCGTCAGGTAGCACAGAGCGACGAACGTGTGGTAGATGGCGGTGGACAGGTTGTCATCCCAGCCGATGAAGTTGGTGAAGTACAGAATCAGGATGGCTTTTTGCAGAGGGCGGGAGGGGGAGGAGGGGAACAGCGTCAGGACTGGCCGTGGTGGCCCCTGCCCTTCACCGAAGGGGACAAGTGGCTGAAGCAGTTACCTCTCATGCCATAGTAGGAAAACCTCTCACAGAACTCATTGACCACGATGAAGAAGATGCTGAGCGGGTACCCGAAGCAACTCTGGCAGAAAGAAACAGCACAGGACTGAGACGCGCCTCCCCGGTGCCGGCCCCAACTAGCGCCCCCGGCATGCAAAGTGGCCGGCGTGCACCCGGTCACTCCCGGTGACGATCCAGAGGGGGGACTAGAGCTAAGGAGCTTTATTCCCTTACATGAATCATTCCACAGACAGACAGCAATGGCAGAGCATCTAGTTTGACAGTTAGTGTAAAAAGGACTCTGCATAGCAGGATGTCGCACCCAGACAGCAGGATCATCCCCATGTCAAAGAACAATACGTATTTGTCAGGTGAATGAACATGTAGGCGTAAAACAGATTGTAAAATTCATAAACTGAAAATGGGAGAAAAGGAAAAAAGACACTCACCGTTGACTTGGACATTCCTGAAAGAAAAACAGAACGCCAGTGTTACAGTCAAGCCATTGCAGTCCTGTTGGCCGCGTCTACACTGACACCCACCGTCTTCTCACGGCAGTCAGAGGGCCACACACAAGGTGGCTCCAGCTGTCCCAGGACCCCAGCCCGAGACTCTCGATGCTTATGTCAAGCGGGGCCTGGCACCCATGTGTCCTTGCAGGGAGCTCCTCAGCCAGCCTCGTGCAGTCAGAACTGAGAGCCAGCGGCTCAGAGTATCGCGCCCCAACCGTCTCCTCCTGTGCCCACTCCAGAGGCTGCCCCTCAGGGTGAAACCCAGATATCTTAGAACGTTATGCACTGTCTCCCAAGGCCATTGGGCTTTTGTGATGATTAATTGCAATCCCAAACACTATGGTGCCTGACACACAAGCCTTCCGTAACCCATGCACAGAGGACAATAAGGACTCCGACTCTGCTCACTGAGTACATCGTGCACACACCAAAAGTCCCTAACGTGTGAGACAGGAACTCCTTGTTCCTTTCATTGTGCTGCTTCCTACTCCTGCTTTAAGTCTTGCCACTGAGAAACTACCTTCCCGAAGTTTCCTCCGGTCTTCCTATGTCACCAGTGTAATGACGGCTAGGTGTATTTTTGCTTTCCTCCTAGACTGAGCTCCTCAAGTGGAAGAATCATGCACTAACCATCATGCCAGCACCTCCACATCCCAACATCTTACGCAACACCTATGGCTAGGGGGGGCTCATCGTTGGAAGAGTGGATCAGAAGGGCAAGAAGAAAGTGTGAGACTACGTGAGTCGGTGCAAGCCGGTTCCAGTGCACTCTGGAGTCTGAATCCTAGAGCACCTTCTTCTCTCCTCTGCAGCCCCAGCTCCTGTCTCCCCTGAATCTGGGTAAGAGCTGACCTGTCCCTTTGTCCCTTTATACCTCCTACCCTGCTCCCTGCACCAACACACCACCCTGTGTTTATCCACCCTGTCACATGCCACACCATTTCCCTGGAAATCCATCTCCTTCCCTCTCAGCCATCCCCAGTGACCTCATCTTAAGAGTCTCTGTTACCAGGGCTCCCTGCACACGCTCCCCTCTATTAGGAATCAGTGACCCTACAGCAGTGGGACTCAGGCTTGAGTGTACCTTAGAGTCACCAGGGGACTCAAGAGCACAGATCTCTGGGCCCCTCCCCAGGCTACGGACTCTATAGGACTGGGGTGGACACTGGCTTTGCATTTCTAACAAGTTCCCAGATGTCGATGCTGCCGCTGGTCCAAGCTGCATGCTTCGAGAACCACTGCACCAGAGAATTAAAAATAATCCTTAAGAGACTGTCCTGTCTCCAGTATATGCTCTTGGTGCCTTTGTCAAAAACGAGTTGGCTGTAAATGCATGGATTTATGTCTTGGTTTCCTATTTTGTTCCATTGGTCTATGTGTCTGCCTTCATGCCAGTACCATGCTGATCTGGTTACTGTGGCTTTGTAGTATGTTTTCAAGTCGGGTGATATGATGCCTTCTGCTGTGTTCTTTGTCTCAGGATTGCTTTGGCTATTCGAGGTCTTTTGTGGCTCCAAATTTTAGGATTGTTTCTTCTATTTCTGCAAAGAAATGCCATTGGGTCGTGTCATTCGCAGCAACATGGATGGAACTGGAGGACGTTGTGTTAAGTGAAATAAGCCAGGCACAGGAAGGCACATACTGTGTGTTCTCACTCACATATGGCAGCTAAGAAATTGCAGTCGTGAAGGTGTGGAGTCTAGTGATGGTCACTAGAAGCTGACAAGGACATGGGGATGCAGGGGGATGAAGGAGAAGGAGGGTCGGTCAATGGGCACAAACATACAGTTAGTTACACAGAAAGAATAAGTTCCGGTGTTCAATAGCATAATTAGATGACTACAGTCAGCAATAATTTATTGTATATTTCAAAATAGCTAGAACAAAAGATTTAGAATATTCCCAAACACAAAGAAACGATAACTGTTTAAGGTGATGGATATCCAAACTCCCGAGATTTGAGCATTAAACACTCTATGTCTGTATCAAAGTACTAAATGTACCCCATGCATATGTACCAACTATCATGTATCTACAGAATTTTTTTAAGTGCTTGAATCCTTGGCTGCCCATGTGCTGCCCACAGCTGCAGGGCAGCCTGTGCAAAAGGCAGTTGATGGGGAGTCAGCGCCAAGACTGACTTTGCTCTGTACCTGAGGGTCTGCATTTCTCACAAGTTCCAAGGTGATGTTGATGCTCCCGGTCGAGGGACCACACTTTGGGAACCTCACACGGGGCCAAGCGGGATGTTGCCCGAGGGCTCTACATACTTCTTATCATTCCCTGCCTCTGAGCACGGGAAAGACCACAGCAGGCTGATTCTGGAGCAGAGACCCGGCATGGGAGCTGCACAGCGCGCTGGTCTCCTCCACGGAGCCACCCGCCCCCAACCTCTCCTGCCGTCTGCCATCGGGGCCCTTCCTCTCAGATTTAGCACCTGGTGTTTTCGCTACGTGCAGTCCAGGGCCCGGTCCCCTGTGCACGAAGTCATGGCCCTGGTGGAGGAGCCCCCCTCTTAGCCTTGCAGGCAGCAGTCTCCCCCCAGTCCCTGGGTCACCTCCACTGTGCCAGCACAGCCTGGTCCAGGGCCACCCCCCGCAAAATGGCCTTGAGTTTTGCCCACGTAAGAGCATTTTAGATGCGATTTTAGTCCTTGTTCTCAGGAGGGAAATAAACTATCTTGGTCTCACAGGACCCCAGTTCCCAAGTCTTCCCGCCTGTTCAAGTCCTGGACGGAGATTCCTCAACAGCCATGAACTGGTTTCCTCCCCAGTTAGACGCCCTTGTGGGAAGGGGCCGCTGCCAGGGCGACACACGAAGCCCGTGGAGTCACACGTGTGACGGAGCCTCAGCTCTGGACCGTGCCAGCTGTGACCCTGGGCAACCCCCTCTCTTCCGGACAGCCCGACGCCCAGATGGAGACAACGCCCCCCCCCCCCCCGCCTGGGAGGAGCTGCACGGTCCACCGGACCCCACGTGGAGCCTGGCATGGGAGGGATGCCACTGGCGCCTCCCCCAGGGTAGAAACTAAGTGTTTGCTGAATACATTTCCGCAGCCCCTGAGTGGCAGTGACCAAGTGCAGTGTTCAGATTCCCGCCCTACCCCTCGCTGCTTCCACTGGCCCTGCAGGACTCTGAGGCTGACTGGCAAGGATGTCACTGATGTCCCCACGTCCCACCCTGGCTTCCAGGGCGCTTGGTCAATGGGGAAGATCAGAGAGAGGGAGGAAAAGTCAGGTCATTTGCTTTTCTGGCGCCTTCACCCCCGCCAGGACACCTCTGACTGGCCATGTGCTCAAGTGGCAGTCACGGTATCTCTGCCACACGGCTCTCTCCTTCCAGGTCTTGGTGACTGTTCTCTCCCCTCGCCCTTCAGGTCACCGTGACCTCAGTGTCTGCACTATCCTTTATAGTTGCCTGCCCCCCACACTTTTCTAGAATCTTCCTCTGAGTGAACCCTCCCATATTGAGCACGCCATCTGTTTCTTGATAGGACAGGGGTGACACAGAGCACACGCTGCGCACCTGTGCTGCCCTCCGCCACTACCAGGAGGGAGTCTGCAGAGAAACATGGAGGGCAGTCTCGCAGGTGTACCTTGTTCAAGCAGGACCCGAATGGGCTGTTGGTATTTTTCAAAGACTTTGGGTAACAGGGCCTGACCACTGCCTCCCACAGCTGACGCAAGAGGTGACAGCCACCCAAGGCCCATATCGCTCCTGGGATGGGCCTGCTATGGATAAGCAGGAGGGAGCCCCCAAAACTCACACCCAGCACACAGAGCCTGGAGCTGCACCCCCGCCTCCCTTTCCCCGGGCCTCAGAGACTGGTCCACAGGGGAGGACTTCCTCTTGCCGGGCTAGTACCTCTACTTTTTTGCTAAATAACGGCAAAGTTTTTGCTTACTTCAAAATCATATAGGGTTATAGAAAAGGGACCAAAACATCCAGAGAGCTAAGGTCTTATTTTAATAATCATCACATCCAGGACCCAGAATTATGGAAAAGAAAATTCTTTAACTCTCTGGCGTGTAAATCTGAAATGTAGTACCCAGTCATTACTGAGGAAGCATTTTATTTTCTGAAAGGTGTGCATTCCAAAGAGCTACTTTTATTATTTCAGGGCAGAGGTTGCTAAAGTCTTTTTATAGAATCCAGAGCTGCCTACTGGATGTCATGTTGCAGTCAGCATTTCTTATCTGACACACCTGTGTCAACAGGATTGCTATCTGAGAAAGCTCAAGTGCAGAAGTGGTGTTTATAGCCACACTTTAGACTGAACTCCAATTTCAACCGCCACGAGACTCTGTTTACTTTGGTGCCATTGTGTTTGTAGTTTGTGTCCCAAGAGTGAATCCCACTGGCGTATTCGAGTGGTCCCATGTTCCCAGCATCACTCTCAGGCCCCTGTGGATGGAACGACTGCTCAGAGCCAAGACCTGGCTGAGCCCGCACCCGGCTCACGGGAATCACTGAGCACTGACTCTCCGTGGTGTTCTAAGTCTAGCAGTGGTTTCCTTTCTTTTGGCTACAGAATTGAACAGAGTAAGTGCATATTGGGCATTTCTATGATTTCCGACTTGGGGTAGGGCTTGGGGAGTCGGGGAAAACAGGAGAAAACTAGGATCCCACCCTTCCCGCCGCTTAATGAAATCTCCCCATTCACGTATTTCCTACTGTTTGTACAAAGCGTGCTTCATATTTGGGATCATTCAGGAACAGAAACTCTACCTCTGACATTTCATTACCGTGAAGGGGGTAGAGATGCATTTCTAGGAGGCGGCCTCGGGAAGCTGGAAGGATCAGGCGTCTAGCTGGGGTCTGAGAGAGAAGTCCTCACCTCTAGGCAGAGAGAACCGTTTCCTGTCACCACCCAGAGCCAAACTGAGGGGATGATGGAAGTTTCCAGTGATATCTTAGGAATATATTGCTGAAGTGGCAAGGTATGCTAACCAGAGCCTTGGTCACCCAGAGATGCCCGTGTCCCAATCTCTGGAAATCGTGGATATGTTCCCTTCCACGGCAAAAGGGACTTTGCAGATAGGATTAAGGACCCTGAGATGGGGAGTTTACCCTGGATGATCCGGGGGGACCCAATACAATCACAGTGGCCTAAAGAAGAGCCAAAGGAACAGATGTGAAGGTGGGAGCAGGGGCGTGACCCCTGGACTGGCGGGGCCGGTGCGCTGAGGAACGCGGCAGCCGGGACAAGCGGCAGCAGGATCAAACCAGCAAAGGCGGGACACAGACTCTCGCCAGAGCTGCGGACACACACACAGCCCTCCTGACACCTTGATTTTAGCCCAGTGCAATCGATTTGCACTTCTGCCCTCCAGAACTGTAAGATGACATTGTTTTAGGCCACTAAGTTTGGAGTATTTTGTTACAGCAGTAATAGGCGGCTAATACACATGGGTTTGCCTCACACTCTATAAATATAGATCTTTAATCACTGTTTACACATAACTAAGGGTCAAATTTCCTACCAAATTTTATTTGTTGGCAAAATCTTATTATTTTTTTTAAAGCCACATTTTTCTACATAGCAGCTTAGAAGTGCATACTTGATATCTGTCTTTTTAACTAGATTTGGCAGAATCCGAGCTCTGTTGCTTACTCTGAAAATGGTTTTGTAAGGCAGGAGTGAAGTAAATGACAGAGCAGGTTCCACGGGGACCCTGGGAAGGCAATGGCCCCTGCAAGAACTTAGCTTGGCCTCGCTAATGGCAAAAGTGGCTTTTGAGTTACAGAGAGAATCTGTCAATATCGCCCCTGCATGTGGTTCATGGAAAGACACGGGCTTTGGAACGAGGAGGTCGAGCCTCAGCAGAGACCTTCTTCCTCACCACGTGGCCTCGATCAGAGTCCTGAACCTCTGCGTCCCCACCCCTTCACCTAGAGATGCTGCCACCTTCTTTACAGGTTGGTTAATACGATTGAATCTGCATGAATAAAACAGGGTTTGTATTTTCTGCATCTCGGGAAGACAACTGGGTAGATTCTTCACCAAGTGGATGGATGTTTAGAATGGCCTGACTTAGAATATGGACCAGCATTTCCTGTGGGGAGCCCTGGCAGGGGTCAGGAGGTGGCCCTCAAAGAAGAAGTAGCTTCTCTGGGGTCCCTCACATTGACCAGGAGCAGAAGGCCTGATGATGTCACCCTGGGAACTCAGGCCACAGGGATGAGGATGGTGTGAGCAGAGCAAAGTCAGTTTCTCTATGCAAGCCATGGTGGCAAGCACTGAATTTGCAAGCGCAGGATACTGCAGTGTGCACTGGGAGGGCAGCCAGGGAGAGTTACGGAGCCACTGCTCCAAAGCAGTGCCAGAGAGCTGACAAAGAGACGTGCCTGGGGCAGGGAGGTGCTTGCTAGGCGGGACTCCTGTCCAGGTGAGCCCCTGCTCTGCTCTCCGTTCCAATTCTTTTGCTCTGTCTCGTCATTCAGAAGGACTACCGGGACAGCAGATGCCCTGTCTCACCGGGTCTGTCTACTGTCCACAGCACCGATGTGAACACCCACTAGGGGACAACCTTGCTTTCAAGCCACGCACGCTCCCCCCTTTCCGTAGGCAAGCCCTACCCCTTGGCCGGCATTCAAGGCCCTTCAGCGTGTGACCCTGGCTCCATCCTGCTCCAGCTGGCAGCCCCTCCACGTGCCTTGTCCCCGCTCTTTCTCCACACCAGCCCTTTCAGAACTCCGCCCACTCTATGGGCTCCCCCTCCCGTCTCAGGTCCCGTCAGACCCTTTACAGCTGCCCCCGACAGTACCGGGTTGTTCTGCTTCTGAAAAGTGTCACAGAGCCGCAGGTATTTCTCTCACTGTTTTTTTTTCTAAGAAAATACAGTTGGTGTCGCTTCAAAAAGAGGCTAGCAGGCTCTGCACCAGGCTCACCTGTGACTGCTCTGAGGAGGCAGGAAGGGGCGGACAGAGGAGGGACGAGAGGGCCAGTGTCGCACACTTGCTTTGATCTTTTTTTTCAAAAATGGATAAACTTTGATCAAGTGATGAAAAGCGCTTTTCTTTCCTTAAATGGGCTCTTTACCGTCATAGGCAGATCAGCTTATGCTAAAGTTTAGGTCCCGCAACCCAAAACCCTTGTTTCTAGGGAGGTTCTTTTTGCAGCTGTTTCTTGCCTGACTTGATGATTCTTTTTTTCCTTCTTAAATTAGAATGTTTTGCTACATTTCCCACCCTCGGGGGCTCTGCTAGACCATATGGCACTTTTGTGTGCCTTAGAAAAATGCGATCTTTTAGGCCGGATGCTGCCCCCAGAGGCCTGGCTGGCTTGACAAGTGGACAGGGGCTCTGTTCTAATCAAAGAAGATATCCTTGGGTGTTGCCATTGCTTGGCAAACAGTGTGTCCTGGGGTCCTCTCGCTGGGACAGTCCTGCGGGCACAGCTAGCACACCTACGGGCGGGGAGAGGCCTGCCCATCCTAAGTGTTCTTCATAGACACAGCCTCCCTGTCCACAGCCCCTCCTTCCCCTGCCACCATGGCCACAAGCAAATGAGTTATCAGTCCCTCGAGAACTAAGAAAGTCCACTAACCCCTAGCAGCAGGAAACGGGAAATGTGGGGAAACCAGCACTCACTGGAGAATGTGGCTCTATTAAGTGACTTGGCATGGTGCTGACATAGGGGACAGCTCAGCCCCGGGGATCTTGCACACAGGCCACCAGGAACAGGCTTGACTGCAGCCGATCTGAGTCCCGGCAGACGCCTGGGAACTCGAGGGGATGGCAGGCCGGTGGAGGTGCTCCAGCTACCCCACGGCCACTGCGGCTCTGGCTTAAAACAACGGAGCGTGTCGTCTCACAGTTCTGGGCTGGAGGTCCCAGACCAAGGTGTCGGCAGGGTTGGTTCCCCCAGAGGCTGGGAAGGAGAGGCTGGGAAGGAGAATCTGTCCCCGGCCTTTCCCCAAGCATGGCTGGCACTCCCCTCCGTTCCTTGGCTTGTAGGAGTGTCACCTTGATCTCTGCCACCAGCTTCACCTGGCCTTGTCCCTGGGTGTGAGTCTGTGCCTAAATTTCCTCTTTTTCTGAGGACACTAGTCACAGCGGATTAGGACTCCCCCCACCCTACCACAGCCTCCCCTTAACTAATTACACCCAAACAGCCCTGGTCCCAAACAAGGAAGGGCACGCTCTAAGGCGCTGGGGGTTCCGGCTTCAACATATGAATTTTGCGGGGGACACAACTGGACCACAACAGACGCCATCTGCAGTGTACGACTTATTGCTTTAGGTTACAGATATTCTCTTGCCTTTTAAAAAAGTTTCTACACACAACTGTCTAAAACTACAGACTCAAGAGGCCTGAAACAGATGCCCTCTAATAGTTTTGTAATCTGTCTACGACTTTTGGCATTTTGTTCCCATAATCACAGACACGAGAACATTCCTGTTCTCGTTCAGAAAGAAATGACCCCTCCGCGGCCCCGGATCTGCCCACCTTTGGACACGCTCAGAGACTGTCCCCGGCCTGCTCCCCGCTGCAGCGAAGGGTCGCTAGGCCGGAGGGCCCCGAGCTAACATGCATAAGCTGCTGTGCACGAGAGACAGAGGGGGCCCGCCCTGAGTTCTGCTCCAGGTAGAGGCAGGAAACAGGCAGGTGCTCAGGCGAGACGCCTCTCCCGGGTGAGAAGAGAAACCCTTGCTCTCCGAGTTATTTCCTTTATCTGCACCTGAAAATTTTTATTCTGGAAGAATACTCTCTGTTTGGAACTTAGGTTTCCTTTAAAGAGTGAATAAACAAATATATCCCCAGGTTAAAGACAAGAGGGGCCCTTCCTCAGAGCAGGCCCTGGAAGGGGAGAAGAGGAGAGGACAGGCAGAAAGCGGCTCTCAGCCTCCTGGGTGACACTGGTGCATGCCGCACCCCCACCCCCAGAAGCCACCTATTAGCACTGGCCAGGAGAAAACGGTGCCAAAAACACACAAGTGTCACTAAATTAAAAGGAAACAGATTCCTGGTCTTTGGGGGGACATTGTTTCCGTGGCAATTAACTTAGAGACCCTAACTTTTACACACAAGGATTGTTCGACTTTTATGTCATAAACCATGACCACAAAAATGCTTTACGGTCATGTTAAGTATGAGGTTAGGCTACAAAACTGTGCACAGAATGCAAGTTTTCTGCCCACATGATTTATAGGTTGTACATACCTCATTCCTATCGTGGCCATATCTGTAAGAAGGTCCTAGAAGGAGAACGCTTTTAAAATATTATGTGTATTTTAAATCGTATTAGGTATTAGCTACCATTTTCCATAGATGTGTTGGGCGACTTCATTTTTTCGGTCTTCTCTTATAATTTTAAAAGGAGTGTGCATAGATCAACCAGCTATGTTTTTTAAAAAGGAAAAGTTAAATGCTATGCATAAAGATTGCCTGGGAGCTTTATCCACAGATCCACAGTGCACTATCGACATTCTATAAGCATAATTTTTACAATTAATTTGAGGTAAATTACCTGCGTCTACTATTAAAATATTACTTTGGGTGCTTTTGCTTTTGCAATAGAAACATGTTCTCTCACAGTTCTGGAGGCTAGAAGTCTGGAATCAGGATGAATCTAATATTATACAAGGGGCATGTTTTCGACATACCAATTCTGTTACTAAACGGATTGTTTCGAATTAATTCCAGCTAGGACCAGAAAATATATCTGACATGCTGGGGAAGACACTGGTCACCAAATGTGGCCGCTGGGCTGAGCACACAGGCTGCAGTGGAGTCACCGCTACACCCTGTGAATATTTTCTGCCTAAAGTCATACATAGGTGAGGTACATATTTCAGAGAGAACGTTCTCTGCTGCCACGTGGGGAGCTCAAAAGTGTCCCCTCCACACTCACGTCCTCCCTAGAATTTCAGAACACGATCTTGTTTGGAAATAGGGTCATTGCAGATGTGATCAGTCTAGATGAGGTCACACTGGGGTAGGGTGGCCCTGATCCAGCGTGTGCGGTGTCCTTATGAGAAGGGACACAGAGACAGGCAGGCAGAGACGGCCGTGTGACGATGGAAGCACTGGAGTGACACTTCTATAGGTCAAGGAACGCCAATGACTGCCAGCGACACCAGAAGCTCAGAGAAAGGCCTGGAACAGCTTCTCCCCCAGAGCCCTCAGAGGGAGGTGGCCCTGCCCGACCTCGATGCTGGACTCCCAGCCTTGTGGGGCGTGAGGGAATACGCTGCACTTGTTTTCAAACACCCAGTTTGTGGTACTTCTGTTACGGTGACCACAGGAAATTCATACAGCACGTGAGTTCATGCGTTTACGCCGAATGGAAAAAAAGCTTATTTCCCCAAGAACACCTCCAATGTACAAATGTTTGCTGTGTTCTAACAGAGCTTATAGTAAAATCTTGTCGCTTGAGGCAGATTGTAGAAATTTTAAATGCGTAGTTTGAGAAATTGCACAGGGCATTCTTATGTTAGTACCTTTTATGAATTTTCTAGTCTTCAGTCCACTCCTTGAACCAAAATTTCCTTATGAGCATGTGTTGTTGTCACATACCCTCGCCCAATAAATGGGTGACTATAAACCCTCTCTCCAAGTAGAGGCAGGCTTCAGCAGCCCGTGGAGGGCTTTGGGCAGTTTCCAGTCTAGGAACACTGGGAGGAACTAGACCTTCCTCCTTTTTAAGTCTCCGTACAAGATCCTGTCCCTCTTCCGCTCAGCTGTGCCACTTCTTAAACACTGAGTCTGGCCTTTAACTCCATGCTGCACTCACACCAAGTCCCCAAAACAAGAGGTGCTGCCAGCAGAGGCCTGGCCCGGCCCATCTGCCATGGCCCTTTCACCTCAAACCCAGGAGGTGGCCCCCGGCCAGTTTCCTCAGTGACAGATTCCAGCTTCTGAGACCAAGGCACAAAGGTACAAAACAGTGATTCCTGAGTTCCTTCTGTTGCAACCCCAGTATGATGAGTCAACAACTCTCAACTCACCTCCCAGCAATATTGTTCTTATTCTTTCAACATCACCACAGAAGGATGTGGAATGTTCCTCAGACCTCACCCTTGTTTTTATTTCCTTATCAGCTCACCTGGAACACCTACCCCCTTTCTCTACTGCAAGGGACAGAATCAAGATGCAATTGTGTCCCAGAGCTTCTCCCAGCCCGATCGAGACAGGGGAACGTGGCTGGCTGGGCAGTCCCAGCTCCATGGTTCCATGTCATGCTGCCTTGTCCCTCTTGCTAGTAAAGTTTCCTGGTAGCCGGACCAGCCGGGGGAGGAAGCGCTCTGTCTGTTCCCTGCTCTTCATGGGATGGCTCAGTAACTCACAGGACAGTAGGACAACTTTCAATCAAAAAATCCAAAGAAATTGCATAATCTACTCAGGACATGAGCAGAGGTATGAATGAGACGCACAGACATAGCACAACATCCAGAGCTGGAAGATCCTTCGACTTTGACCAAATACTGCTTGTGGCTGGCTTTCACTGACCTCATGGTGCCTCATTCACCACACCCGTAAAAATGATGTTTACGGGCCTATGTCCCTGCCCCCTGGGGATGTGAGTTTCTCCAAGGCGGGATTATTTTATACTCTCAGATGGGAAATAAATACCTGAGTAAATCAGCAACTCAGGTCCACCCCGGGCAGCCAGCCGGACCACACTGATTTCTCACTCCCATTCCTTTCTGCTTTCCCTGCGTCCACACACAGCGCAACAGGCTGATTTTCAAATTCCACCGACTCATTTACCCAACGCTTCATTGTCCTGGGCATGTACCCAATGGTCAAGCCAGGGGCCAGCCTGCACTAGATCTTCCCACAGTCTAATTTTAGGGCACAGCAGGAACACGTGGACATGGGCAAGGGTCCAGCCAAAGAGATCCCTGTCATTTGGAGTCATTTAGAACTGCGGTTCTCAAAGTGTGTCAGCAGCACCGGGGACTTGCCCTGATGCAAACCCTTGAGCTCTGCCCCAGACCTTCCGAGCCAGACGCTGCAGGAGTGGGGCCCAGCCACTGCTCAGAGTAAGCCCTCCCTCGGTGAGCCCCACGTGTGCTCAAGTTTAAAACCACGGACTTAATATCAGATGAAAGAGCTCAGTGATAGGAGTTCTCTCTTCTTGCTGCTGGCCAGGAGGAAGGCGGTTTCCCAAAGGCCAAATGCCAAAGGCTCCCTTTCCCATGGGGCAGCCTCAGCTTCCTGCTGCACACTCAGGGCTGTGGGAACAGCAGTGGGAACACCAGTTTCCCTGGTACTTCCACATTGCTCTTGGTTGACCCAAGAGCCTACAGGGAGAGGAGAGAACTTCATTCAAATGGCCAGATGTGAGGTACCTCCAAGGATAGTCCCTTGTTCTACATTCAGGCAAGCAGCTGACTTGGAAAAACTCGTCAGGATCCCATGCGAGGCCGGGCAGGGGCTGAGATCGGGAGGGCAGGAATATATTAATAAGAAAGTATCCTTCATTAAGAGAACGAATTTCTCAAATCAACCCGGAGGCTGTGGCAGACAGAAACAGGACCTTTCTTCACAGAACTTGAAGCCCTGGACCTAATTTTCAGAGTGAATTTAGCATAGATGTTGCTGAGTTTTGGAAAAGAGCGTGAAGCGGGGTGAGAGGAAAGAGACCAAACAGCAAAACCCTCAGCAAAAGTGTCCCCAGCCCTACAAAGGCCTCAGAGGCCGTCTGTCCTCACTAAAGCTTCTCCCCAGCCCGGTACGTTCTCTGCCATTCAGAGACCTCATTCAACCAGACAGCTCCTGGGAGGACAGCCCCCTCTCCGCCCTGACTCTGAGAAACGCCCAGTGCTTTAAAGCAAGGCCCAGCAAACGACGGCCCAGGCCAAGTCCCTCCTCGCCTGCGTGTGTACAGCAGCCAGCTAAGAATGGCTGTGCAGTTTTAAACACTGAAAAAAATGTTTTAGGTGGGAGGGGGGAGGAGGGGATGGGTGTATACAACCACAACGAGTAAGATGTGCAACGTTTGGGAGATGGACATGCTTGAAGTTCTTACTCGAGGGGGGAGGGGGGCATGGGCAATATAAGTAACCTTAACACTTGTACCCCCATAATACGCTAAAATAAAAAAATAAAAAAAAGTGCTTAGCACAATGAAAAAAAAAAAAAAAGAAAAAAACGTTTTAAAGATTACTTCCTGGCCCATGAAAATCATATAAAAGTGGAATGTCAAGGTCCACAAGTAAAATTTTGTTGCAACAGCTCCGTCCATGTGTCTATGTTTTGTCAGTAGCTGCTTTAGACAACAGAGTTGAGAAACGGCCACAGAGACCATATGGCCCCAGGGCCCAAAGTATTTGGCACATGGCACTGTCCAGAAAAGGTTGTCAAGCCCTGCTTTCTAGCAAAGGGTGTGCAGTTCATGATCTGAACAAGACATTGCAGCCAGGTCTAGCTGGGCCCTGCCACACCCAAAACAACTTGCTGTTTATCCCATTGATTGTTTGGATGCTCATGGCTTATGTCATCAAGTCTAATAAACACCTCAATGGTTCAGTTCAGAATCTCATCCCATCCCTTGCTTTCCCACTCATTCAGAACTTCTGCCACTCCCTGGGACATTCAAGCACCTGGTGTGAAAATGTGTCCAGTTACACAGCGGGATGGAGTCTAGTTTCTCTGAGAATCATGTCATCTTTCTTCCTCCCTGGTTAGCCAAGTATTCCAACTGTCTCCTTCAGTCACTAGGGTATCTCAGACAATTTTGGCATAATCTAGGTGCCAAAGATCTATTTGTAAGAGGAAAAGTTACTACTACTTTTTTTTCTTAAAAAACATTTAAACAATTTTTTCACTTTCAGCTGATACTAGAACAGTTAAGACTTCAGTAAAAATCAAACTTTTTGTTGCTATTCACATGCTATGCCAATCTCAGTTGTCGAAAAACTCAATTGGTAACTAGAAAGCATCAATCCATGTGGAACTGAACTTCAAAAGTCACAACCAGGCTGCTGCCTTTGACAACTACCCTGATTTGAACCATCTGTTAGGTGCTAAGCACAGGTAAGGGGTTCCAACCCCACATGGATGCTACCTAGGGACTTGGTATGTGAAGACAGATACACATGCTTGAGAGCACCTCCCAGAAAAGTTACATGAACCCAAAGGCAATCACAGCATCAACAAAAATAAATAAATGGGACCTGATCAAATTAAAAAGCTTCTGCACAGCCAAAGAAACTGTCAAGAGAGCAAACAGACAACCCACAGAATGGGAGAAAATTTTTGTAACCTACACATCCGATAAAGGGCTGATAACTAGAATCTATTTAGAATCCAAGAAATCATCAAGGAAAAAACATTCAGGAAAAAACAACCCTACCAAAAAGTGGGCAAAGGATATGAACAGAAACTTTCCAAAAGAAAATAGAATAATGGCCAACAAACATATGAAAAAATGCTCAACATCTCTAATCAGGGAAATGCAAATCAAAACCACAATAAGATATCACTTATCTCCAGTGAGAATGGCCCTTATTAACAAGTCCCAAAACAATAAATGTTGGCATGCATGTGGAGAGATAGGAACACTCCTACATTGCTGGCGGGACTGCAAACTAGTTTAGCCTCTGTGGAAAGCAATATGGAGATACCTTAAAGCGATACAAGTTGATCTACCATTTGATCCAGCAATCCCATTACTGGGCATCTACCCAAAAGAACAAAAGTCACTCTATGAAAAAGACACCTGCACTCAAATGTTTATAGCAGCGCAATTCACAATTGCAAAGATGTGGAAACAACAGAAGTGGCCATCAATACATGAGTGGATTAATAAAATGGGGTATATGTTCACCATGGAGTACTATTCAGCTTTAAGAAACTGGTGATATAGCACATCTTGTATTTTCCTGGATAGAGCTGGAACCCATTCTACTATATGAAGTATCCCAAGAATGGAAAAATAAGGACCACATGTACTCACCAGCAAATTGGTATTAACTGATCAACACCTAACTAGACATACAGGAATAACATTTGTTGGGTGTCGGGCAGGTGGGGGGGAGGGGATGAGTATACACATACATAATGAGTGCGATGCACACCAACTGGGGAAAGGACACACTTGAAGCTCTGATTCGAGGGGGGTGGGGGGACCAAGGGCAATATACGTAACCTTAACATTTGTACCCCCACAATATGCTGGAAAAAAAATAAAATAATAAAAGTTCTATCAATTATAGAATTATAATTGCATTCATAAAAAAAAATAAAAGAAAAGTTACATGGAGTGAGGAGTGATCGGTTATGTGTGGGTGGGACCCAGAATCCCAGCCTAGGAAGCCACCTGCGGAGCTGAGGTCTGTTGGGTGCACTCTGCTGACAGCCTCCACCCAAGAGGGAAATTGCAGATCTTTCTGGAACGAGCACAGTTAGCCATAATTAAGAGTCCAAAGTGTGAACCACACACTGCTTCTACTTCCAAACCAGGAAGTGCTTCCAAACCAGCGGGGTGCTGAGCACGGACATGCATGTCCCCCCTGCACCCGTGAGGCAGCCACCGGCATCTCTGCCTAGTGGGTGGGAAAGTCGAGGCCCCCAAAGAGCTTGCTGTATTGAAGCAAGATCCTAGGGGTGAGAGAGTTAGAATGGAATATAAATGCAGGTGAGCCAAGCTCAGGTCTCCTTCTCTCAACCATGTGGCATGTCATCAGCAAAGTGCTGGCCTGGGCCCTCCCAAGGCACAACTTTCGGGGAGTCACTTGACTCAGTTTCCCCATCTTTAAGAAAGAAGAGGGCCGGGCTGGTCTCTGGCTCTCTGGCTGTGCACTGCGTCTCCCTGGGTGGGCGTTGATGGAAGAGCCTTGCTAGCTCTGAAGCGAGGCAGTTGTCACCATGTCCTGGCTGTCCTGCTCTCGCTCCACCCCCAGGAGAACCCGCCATTCAGCTCCTGCAGCTTCTCTCAGGTTAGCCCCAGGACAGTGCAGAACTGTCACAAAGACGGGGCCACAGAGAGGACTCCAATTGCTCGTAGACCAGGACTCCCTCCAGAACTCCAGGGTGACCTCGCCAGCCAGTGGCAAGAGAAGTGCAAAGAAGGCCACCCAGCACCCAGTAGACAGACGGAGGTTCTGCCCGTCTTGCTGTCACCTGCACGGGTGCAGCTCCAAGCACACTGTGCCCAGCAGGTGGGCACACGAGCAGTCCCCAGCATGCCCGCAGCTCCAGATGACTGAAACCTGGGAGTCTGGGCAGCGCGGTGACCACGCGGGAAGGGACATCAGGTGCCCTGCCCTGAAACTTCCCCAGATCTCCTCCCCCGCCCCGCAGACCTCTGGGTCGCCCCGGTCCCGCCGCCCGCTGCCATGTAGTATCCCGCGGCGGTGCTACCCCTCCCTCCTTTCCCCTCCGCGCCAGCCACAGGTGGCCGCGGGACCAGCGTGTTCAGCCCCCACCGCCCCTGCGCCCGCCCCCGCTCCCGCCCCCCCCCCCCCCCCCCCCCGGTGTCGCCGACCCGCGCCGCGCTTACCCATGCTGGCGGCTCCCGCGCTGGGGCTTCCTGGGGCTGGCGACGAGGAGCAAGGCGGGAGGACGTTTTACAAAGGTGCTGCTCCTCCGACCTGGTTTCCAGGCTCTGCCCAGCTCCACCTGTGCAGCGGGAAGTGTGCGAGGCGGGGCGGGCCCGGCTCCACCCTCGGAGGCGGCCACCGCGCTGCAGGGAGCAGAGGTTATCGCTGCCCGAGCCCCCGCAGGGGACACCTGTCCCGGGCCACCGCCCCAGGCCCTTGTGGGGGCGGGCCAGGGATTCCCCCGTGTGAGCCATGTCAGGCACGGGCGGGCGGGGCTGGTTAAACCCAGGTCCCCAGGTCCCAGCCCCCGATTCGCTGACTCAGTAGGTCGGGGTTGGCCCCGAGAATCTGCATTTCTGACAAGTGCAAGGTGATGCGGAAGCTGCTGCTCCGGGGACCACACTTTGGAAAGCCCTGCGTCCCAACACACGCGACAGTTCTGGGCGAGGAAGCCAAACCCGGTGGAACACTCGTCACTTGTCTGCTGTGAGGCTTTACCTGGAGATGGAAACTTTGAAAGCATTTTTGGAGGATTCTACATTTCCTCTTTGTAAGAATAACAAAAACAAATCAATAATAATATGGCGATCATCTTCCTTTTTCTGATCTGGGGGTTTGTGTTCTGCACACTGAGAGGAACACTAAAAAGGAAAATGGAGGTGGGTTTCTATCGCCTTTGTCAAAAGTCCTGGCGAGGCACGCAGAGCTGTTACCGGGTTCCCTCTGAATCTGCACTGCTGTCTGCAGGGGCAGCGGCACTCGGCACATTCTCTTGGTTGTGCAGCCGTCGCCACCTTCCATCTCCAGAACTCTGTCACCTTCCCACACTGCAGCCCTGTCCCCACTGAACAATAACTCACTCCGTGTCCTCCACCAGCCCCCGGCAGTCTCCGTGCTCCCGCCTGGGTCCGCGGCTGTGACGACTGCAGCTCCGTGAGTGGAATGGCCCAGACTCGCCTCCAGGCCCATGCACGCTGCAGCGTGGGGCAGGATCTTTCCTTGGCCCCGGTCCACTGCTGTGTCCCCCACACTGCGTGTGTCCCCCACACTGCGTGTGTCCCCCACCTGTCTCTGTGACCCCGTGCGTCTGAGCGAATCTCCCAGCCGGCTCTCTGGGAGACGGTGGTGTGTGGGAGACACAGGCCCCGCTTCCCCAGAGGCGGCTGGACCCGCCCTTCTCGGGCTTTCTCCACCGTGTCTGAGGAGCAAGAAACCTCTTCACACGGTTGCTCACTGGATACGCACAGGGAGCAGTCGGTGTGGCCTGCGGGCACGGGGCTGCCAGTAGAGGGGCCTCATCAGGTGGAGAAAGGTACCACTGGCTCAAGGGAAAACAAAACAACCTGCTCTGGGAAGTCTAGGAGCAGCTTCATAGCTGTCACTCTGTGTCACACGGGCCTGGGGTGGAACTGGAGCTGGAGATCACTTCTTTAGGGCAAATGTCCTCTGGGGCTGGGATTTCTGCTGCTGAGCCCGAGAACGCTGAACAGACCGGCCGGGCTCGAGGGTCCTCCAGGGTCCCCAGGGCGGCCTGGACTCGGAGGCAGCTCCCGGACGTGTGGTGTAGGGTGACAGACTTGGGGCTTCCCCATCCTCTACCCGGACTCAGGGTGACCCGGAGTCAGCCCCTCCTCACCACAGCCTTTGCCCGCAGCCCCCCGTGCTCACTGCCTGTGGCCTCCCAGCAAATCCCCACGACCCTGGAGGCCGACAGCAATGCTCTGTCCTCTCACAGGTCTGGGGGCCAGACGTCCACACTCAAGGTGGCCACAGCGAGCTCCCTCGGAAGGCTCTCGGGGAGAGTCCCCGCTTGTCTCCTCCAGCTTCTGTGGCTCCAGGTGACCCCTGGCTCGTGGCAGAGTGGCTCCCACCTCTGCCTCTGTCGGCACGTGGCCTCCTCCTCTGTGTCCTCTCCTTCTGTTCCCTTATAAGGGCGTTGTCACTGCACGTGGGGCCTCCCCATCCCAGGTGAGCTCACCTCAAGATCCCCAACTCAATGCCATCCGCAAAGCCCTTTTCCCAAACAAGCCACATTCGCAGGGTTGAGGTGGGCGCGTGCTAGGAAGGGAATGCACAGAAGTGGCCGCTGGTCCTGGATGAACAGAACTGTCACTGGGCCTCAGAGAACTGTCCTTATGCAAACCACTGGGGGAGAAGCAGATGTTCACGGTAGTGAGGGTAGCTGTCCGTCTTCAACCCAGACCGTTCATTGCTTTCTACTCACCGAAGCTCTTACATGGGACACGTCGCCTTGAAAAGGGGCTTGCACATTTTTGGGGTAACAGAGTGTCATTTTCTCCAGCTGTGTCTCTCAGATTGCTTGGCTCTAAAGACCTTTGCACTTCATCTCCGAGGGCAATGGAATCGAAGTCAGGCACAAAGCAACGAGAACCTCTGCGGAGATGCTGGTGGTGAAGGGGTGAGGAACTGAAATCACAGGTGGGTCCCACAGCCTTCTCTGCGAGAAGACAGAGTCTGAGAAATGGCACAGGGTGGGGGGAGAATGGGCTGGGTAAAAAATATGCTGACTTAAGTCTCCTGTATGATTCGGGGGAAAAAAATACAAAGGAAAACATGCTACCAGGCACCTGGCATATAGGAGAAGGACCGGTGAGCAGCTCAAATTCATTCACGATACTTTGGAACCGAACGTACATGCCTTGGCACGTCACCCCAAGTCCTCAGGACATTAAGGGACTAAGCCCGGGAACAGGGGGGTGGTTCCTGGAGGACACAATGTTTCCCCTCCCTGTTCCAAACTGTCATGCCCTATTTATGGCATCTACATGATGGGGAAGATACAGTAACGTGCTAGATACAGTAGCTTCACTGTGAGGACCAAACTAACTTAAATTTCAACTTACTTGGCAGATTTTGCTTTCAAATCTAGTTTTGGATCTTAATTCCCTTAGTAGTAATTATTAATACTCACCACACACTCACTGTGTGCGGGCCCTGTAAGGAATATGCCACGTGCGTCATCTAATTCCTTCCTCACCATAACGCTGGGAGTACGGAGCACTCTTTCTTTTTCTTTTTAACATTTTATATTTTGGGAAGTTTCAAACATACACAGAAAGAGAGAGAAGGATGTAATGAGCCCCCCTTTGTCCCTCAGCTGGCTTAATTCCGTGTCACTGTCACCATTTTGCCACTCTTGTCCCGGGGAGCATTAGTGCCTGTATTCTAATGGAAGAGGAAACTGAGGCACGTGGAGGTTGGTTGAATTAGCGCAGGTCACGTGGCCGGGAGGTGGGAGAAGCAGGATTCGAAGGCAGCAGGGGGGTCCATGGCAAGCACAGCTCAGGAGGTCCACAGCTGCTCTGTCCCCTGCCCTGCACTGCCCCGGGAACTTTGACAGAAGAGATGGTGTAGACCAGGCATCCTCAAACTATGGCCCGAGGACCACATGCGGGCCGCCTAGCACATGTATCCTGCCCTCCAGGTGTTTTTGCCGCAGCTGCCTGTCCTGCTTAGCAGCCGACTCATCCAGGGCCTACAGTGCAAATTCTCCAATGGTCTGAGGGACAGTGAACTGGCCCCCTGTTTAAAAAGTTTGAGGACCCCTGGTGTAGACCCTGACTCAGCGGGACAGCACCTCGGAGGAGAACGCTGCTCGCCTGCTCCTCCTGCTCCAGTACCGGCTTGGTCCGGTCGTTGACACGAGCTCCCAGGCACTTAGCTGGATTCAAACACAAGCTCCCCCTCCCCGCCCACAGCCCACTGCTTAGGAGCGACTGGAAACCGCCGTGGGCGGATATTCTGCGCACCCTGGCTACTGCAGCTCACCCCAGACTGACTCGGGTAGTGGAGAAAAGAGGAAATATTGACATTTACAATTAATTTCCTTGATATCAGTGCCTGAGTATTTGCATATGATAAACATTGTCAGACAAAGTAAGCAAACTGCTGTGGCCGGAACTGGGGGCCTCCCCACCCCCAATCCCTGTGTTGAGGCCCCACCCCGGGTGACGGTGTCAGGAGGCGGGGCCTGTGGGAGGGGGCTAGGCCGTGTGGGGGGGAGCCCACAGGACGGGACTGGTGCCTGTACAAGAGGGGACACCAGAGAACTCCCTCTGTCCTCGACGTGAGGACATCGTGACGAGGTGCTGTCTGCAAGCCAGAACCCAACCATGCTGGCCGCCTGGTCTTGGACTTCCAGACTCCACAACTGGGAGAAATCAATGTCTGTTGCTGAAGCCACCCGTCTATGGTATTTTGTTATATAGCCTGAGCTGAGTAAGACACAACTAAAAGCGACTGACACAGGGGCTCCACTTATAAAACATATGATAAGAAAAAGCAAACAGGAACTAGTGGCATTGCCTGGGGTATTTCTACATTCTACCTGCCACGGGGGATTTTCTGATCATCCCTACGGGTGAAAACATTGCTTAGCATTCCTAGTCCTGGCACTCTGCTTGCAAGCCTTGTAAGGGCAGTGTGGGGACCGCTCTCTGTGCCTTTGACTTCAAGCCCTGCTGCCTTGAAATAAGACTCCACAGTTCACCATCATTCAGCTCATAAGTCAGTTGGGCCGTTTGAGGAGATACCTTAAATACAAACTGTGTGAAAATGTAATTGTTAGTGTCGTCAGTATTAATCATGT